>NC_133319.1:7319552-7413417 GCF_012295235.1 Primulina huaijiensis | reverse complement strand
CATTCGATACAGACATGACCGAAGTCTAGGAATAAGACGTACCGTTACCCCGATTGGGAGGGTAGGGTGGCAGACTGTGACGTCTTATTCACACCGGGATCCCTAGAGTTAGAATCGAGTTGAGTCCAGACATGAGTTTGAGTTATGTTGCATTGATCTTGTTTCATAGACTATGGAACATATTGTTATTGAATTTTATTCATGATGACATGTTTTATGATTATGTATTGAATTGCATGACATGCATGTATACATGTTTTATACTGGGATTTGTTCTCACCGGAGTATCCGGCTGTGGTTGTGTCTGTATGTGTGCATGATCACAGGTGGGACAGGATCAGGGTCGAGACAAAGATGAGAGACCGAGATAGCGTGGAGATTACGGGCGTAGAAGAAGATTTCTAGTGTTTCTTACTAGACATGTACTGAATTTTTAAACACTAGTATGTTCATTGTAGACGAACATGTGAATGTTAATGGTAGTTAAATAAGATGACAGTATTTTATATAATGTCTTGTGCTTGTTTATATACATTTGAATAAATGTTAAAATCAAAATTTTGACACACATTTTCTAGCAAAGATCCAATTAATCCCAAAGATAATCGAGTTAGAGCACGGGTCCCCACATAAACGGTAACAAAACGGCTAGTTTTTTCCCTATAAATATGATCTCACAAACACATTCAATCACTTCAACTTTCTCTTCTTCTCTAAAATTATTCTTCATCAAATTTTTGAAGAAAAAAGAAGATGGCTTTCACAAAGTTATTTTTAATTATTTTGATTATAATACTCACGAATCTTGTACTTATCGGAGATTATCCTCCTCACGTGTTTTCTTTATTTTTACGAATGCTTGTATTTGTTGTTTATCCATTACTTTGTATTGCAATATTCATTAACTAATAAAATGCATCATAATTTTTTTTAGTACCACCATGTCAAACTTGACAAAGCTCGAATTTGTTGCACTCGACATTACGGGGAAAAATTATATGCCATGGACTCTCGATGTAGAAATGCATCTTGAGTCATTGGGTCTAAGCGAGACCATTAAAGAAAATGGTATATCTTCATCACAAGAAAAAGCAAAAGCTATAATATTTTTGCGTCGACATCTCGATGAAGGTTTAAAATGTGAATATCTCATCGAAAAAGATCCCATGGCTCTGTGGAAAGGATTGAAAGAAAGATTTGAACATATAAGGGAAGTTATACTTCCGACCGCCCGTGATGAATGGAATATGTTAAGATTCCAAGATTTTAAGAAAGTCAGTGATTACAATTCAGCGATGTATCGAATAATCTCGCAGCTAAAATTTTGTGGACATGAGGTCACAGAATCGGAAATGCTTGAAAAAACATTTTCCACGTTTCACGCATCAAATATAACTTTACAGCAACAATATAGAGTGCGTGGATTTGCGAGATATTCTGAGCTCATCGCCTGTCTTCTTGTGGCGGAAAAAAACAACGAGCTACTAATGAGAAATCATCAGTCCCGACCCACTGGATCATCAGCATTTCCAGAAGTAAATGCTGTAAGTAAAAATGAATTTAAACCTGGAAACCAAAATCAAATTCAAAGACAAGGTTTTGGTCGAGGTCGAGGTCGAGGTCGTGGTCGTGGACGTGGACGTGGAATTGGTCGTGGTCGTGGTCGAGGCCGTGGTTTTGAAAACAATAGAGATAGTTATTTTTATAACTCATCTCAAAAGGGCGTCACGAACCACCCACAGAAAAGGCATCATGAGAACATGAGTGTTAATGAAAATCACTCGAAAAGATTTGAAAGTTCTTGTTTCAGATGCGGCACTCCAGGACATTGGTCTCGTATTTGTCGAGCCCCTGAGCACCTTTGCAAGCTCTATAAAGAATCGATAAAGGGGAAAGAAAAAGAGACCAACTTCACTGAGCGAAGTGACCGTTTGAGTGATTCAACTCATTTTGATGCTGCTGATTTTATGAATGATTTCTCTGGAAATGATCAATATGTTGGTGGGATAGAAATGAACAATATTGATGCTGCAGATTTTCTCAATGATTTCTCTGAAAATGAACAATATAGTGGTAGAATATAAATGTACAATAATTTATTTTTCATGTATTTATATGATAATGTTTTATTGTACAATTATGATATGTGTTATATTTAAATATGTATTGTCATTAATTTTTTTTCATTGCATATTTTTTGAAGTTCAAATATGGAAAATGCTATGAGCAAAGCTGAAGTTTGCATACCCGATAGTGGTACAACGCACACTATCCTCCGAGATAAAAGATATTTCTTGGAACTAAAACCAACAAAAACAACGGTGAATACAATATCAGGTCCTGTAGACTTGATTAAAGGATGTGGTAAAGCACAATTTTTGTTACCTAATGGTACAAAATTTTTGATCAATGATGCTTTATATTCACCACAATCGAAAAGAAATTTGTTGAGTTTTAATGATATATATTCCCATGGGTATGATACTCAAACAATGAATGAAGGGAATGAGAAATATATGTGTCTTACCACATATAAATCAGGAAAGAAATATGTGATTGAAAAACTACCAATGCTCCCTACTGGATTGCATTATACACATATACGTCCCATTGAATCAAACATGGTAATTGATAATTCTTCAATATTAACCAATTGGCATGATCGATTAGGACATCCTGGTTCAACAATGATGCGAAGAATTATAGAAAATACACATGGTCATCCATTGAAAGACCAGAAGATCTTTCAGAATAATAAGTTTCAATGTAAAGCATGTTCTCTTGGAAAACTTATTATAAGACCATCACCAGCCAAAATCCAAACTGAATCACCAATGTTTCTTGAACGTATTCAGGGTGATATTTGTGGACCAATCCATCCACCATGTGGACCATTCAGATACTTTATGGTATTGATTGATGCCTCCAGCAGATGGTCACATGTATGTTTATTGTCAACTCGAAATGTTGCATTTGCAAGATTACTTGCTCAAATAATAAAATTGAGGAATCAATTTCCCGATTATACAATCAAGAAAATTAGACTTGATAATGCTGGTGAATTTACTTCCCAGACTTTCAATGATTATTGTATGTCTATGGGAATCATTGTTGAGCATCCTGTTGCTCATGTACATACTCAAAATGGATTGGCTGAATCATTGATTAAACGTCTGCAAATGATTGCTAGACCAATGATTATGAAAACAAAGCTCCCTATTTCTATATGGGGACATGCAATTTTACATGCTGCTTCATTAATTCGCATCAGACCAAGTGCATATCATAAATACTCCCCATTGCAGCTTGCATTTGGTAAAGAACCAGACATTTCTCATCTGAGAATTTTTGGATGTATGGTGTATGTGCCTATTGCACCACCTCAACGAAAGAAAATGGGACCTCAAAGAAAGATTGGAATTTATATTGGTTATGATAGTCCATCGATCATTCGATATCTTGAACCACAGACAGGCGACGTGTTCACAGCACGTTTTGCTGATTGTCATTTTAATGAGGAAATCTTCCCAATGTTAGGGGGAGAACAGAAACATACCGAAAAAGAAATTACATGGTATGTATCATCATTGTTACATCTGGATCCAAGAACAAAACAATGTGAAAAAGATGTACAGCAAATTGTGCACTTGCAAAGAATAGCAAATCAAATACCAGATGCATTTGCAGACACAAAAGGGGTAACTAAATCATATATACATGCTGCAAATGCCCCTGCTCGAATTGAAATTCCGAAGAAACAAATTGAAGATAGTCATGATGTCATTAAACGCCTGAAGCGTGGAAGGCCAGTTGGTTCCAAGGATAAAAATCCTCGAAAAAGAAAATTCATAGAGAAACACAATGATCACAAAATAGAGAATGATGTTCCTGAAGAAACACATAATGATCACAAAATAGAGAATGATGTTCCTGAAGAAACACATGATGATGAAAATGTTTTGTCAGAACCACAAACTGACGAGAATCATGAAATCTCTATCAATTATATTAATACTGGAAAAATATGGAACCGAAAAGATATAGAAGAAATTGATGATATATTTTCTTATAATGTGGCAATCGACATCATAAATGATAATGAAGATCATGAACCAAAATCTTTTGGTGAATGTAAAAATCGGCAGGATTGGATAAAATGGAAAGATGCCATCCAGGTTGAATTGGATTCGCTAAATAAACGTAATGTTTTTGGACCTATAGTCCTTACACCTGAAGGTGTAAAACCTGTTGGATACAAATGGGTTTTTATTCGAAAGCGAAATGAGAAAAATGAAATAGTAAGATATAAAGCTCGACTTGTTGCACAAGGTTTTTCTCAAAGGCCTGGAATTGATTATGAAGAAACGTATTCTCCTGTGATGGATGCAATTACGTTTCGGTATTTGATTAGCTTGGCAGTATCTGAAAATTTAGAAATGCGTCTTATGGATGTTGTTACAGCCTACTTATATGGATCACTTGATAGTAATATATATATGAAAATCCCTGAAGGATTTAAGATGCCTGAAGCACAAAGTTCAAAACCCAGAGAATGTTATTCTGTGAAATTACTAAGATCATTATATGGGTTGAAGCAATCCGGCAGAATGTGGTATAATAGGCTAAGTGATCACTTGATGAAAAAGGGATATGTAAATAATTCAATATGCCCTTGTGTTTTCATTAAGAAAACAACATCCGGATGCGTAATTATTGCTGTATATGTTGATGATTTAAACATCATTGGAACAAATAAGGAAATTCAAGAAGTTGTGTCATACTTGAAAGAAGAATTTGAAATGAAGGATCTTGGAAAAACCAAGTATTGTCTGGGTTTACAAATTGAACAAAAAGAATGTGGAATATTTGTTCACCAGACAAATTATACAGAAAAGATCCTTAAACGTTTTAATATGGACAAATCAAATCCTTTAAGTACTCCAATGGTTGTTAGATCATTAAACATAGAAAAGGATCCATTCCGTCCATGTGAAGATGATGAAGATATTCTTGGTCCAGAAGTACCATATCTAAGTGCTATCGGTGCCCTTATGTATCTTACAAATTGTACAAGGCCTGATATATCTTTTGCCGTAAATTTATTGGCAAGATTTAGCACATATCCAACAAAGAGACATTGGAACGGAATTAAACATATATTCCGTTATCTACGAGGAACGACAGACTTGGGACTTTTGTATTCAAAAGATGCTAATCCAAGTATAATTGGTTATGCCGATGCTGGATACTTATCTGATCCACACAAAGCACGTTCTCAAACTGGATATGTATTTACTCGTGGAGGCACTGCAATTTCTTGGCGTTCACAGAAACAAACACTTGTAACAACTTCATCAAATCATGCCGAGATTATTGCACTACATGAAGCAAGCCGTGAATGTGTGTGGTTAAAATCAATGACTCAACATATCCAAATCTCATGCGGATTATCATTCGACGAGAAGCCTGTGATACTATATGAAGATAATGCTGCATGTGTTGCTCAAATGAAAGAAGGATACATAAAAAGCGACAGAACTAAACATATTCCTCCTAAGTTCTTCGCATTCACCAAGGAGCTTGAGAAGAATAAATGTATTGATGTTCGTCACATTCAATCAAGTGAAAACTCATCAGATCTCTTCACAAAGGCACTTCCTACGACAATATTCAGAAAGCACATATATAATATTGGGATGCGCAATCTACAAAATTTGTGAAGAATTGTTCGTGTCAACATGAGGGGGAGTTTACGTGACTGCACTCTTTTTCCCTTACTATGGTTTTTATCCCAATGGGTTTTTCCTAGTAAGGTTTTTAACGATGCAGTATAAAAACACGTAATGAAGACAATCATTATGATCATCATCACAAGGGGGAGTGTTGAAAAATAATATTTAAAATGTGTGTATTGAATATTTGAATGTTGAATATTTGAATGTTGAAAATTAGGTAAAATTATGTGTTGAATATTGAAATTTGTGTGTGATGATGAAGGTAATGATGTAATTTATTTTTGGATTATTTGTAAAATTTTTCTATAAATAGATATCTCATTTGTGAAGAAAATCACAATTGAGTTGAGAGAAAAATATTATAAAGTGTGTAGTGTGATAATTTTGAGAGTTTGAGATTTTTACTTTTTACCGAAAATTTTTACTTTTTCACAACAGTTTTTTGCTATGTTAATTTTTTTTTTTTTTAAAAGTTGCTATGTTCACTTTAAGTCATGAAAATCACAATAATATATATATATTTTTTTATCTATTTTCTTTAATAATTTATAACATGTTATCAATTGTGTGAGAGCCCAATATCCATTTGAGCCCAGCCATTTCCATTTAATTAAACCCAATCTATTTCTCCTAAATCCATCTCGTAACCATCTTCATGTTATTCCCCTGAAACCAAACGGCTCCTTCAAGTACCGAGCTAACCATCTCGCCATCCCGCCAACTGTCGGAGTAGTAGCACGGTAGTCTAGTAGTCGGTTTTCCCAAGCTACGCGTTCCATCTCTGAGCTGAATCGGCAGAAATCAAAGTTCCATCCTTCATGTTCGAGCCAGCAGCTGCATTTCTTTGTTCGATTTGGTGTGCTTCTAAATTTGATATTTCTTGTTGATGTGGGGTTTAGTGAGCAAGCAATCGAAGTCTTCTATATTCCCCCTGTTTTCAGCTGATTTCCAGCTATTTTTCAACTTGATTTCCGATGTGGAAATAGTGTTTCCGGCGACTTTTCTGGTGAGCCATATCCGCGAGATCACCGTTGTGCATTTTAGCCTCAATTCTTGAGGTATTAAGCTTTAAATTCCATATTTTGAATGGGTTTATAGGCTACCAAGAATTCGATTTTTAACCGCTCCGATTTAAATTATTTTAGTTAGTTGGAATGCAGTATATTGAAGTATATAACGAATTTATATTGTAGGTTATATCGTTGGAAGAGTTCATCAGAAAGTTCTTAAGAAATTTCTGTGGTATTGTACGTTATAGTTGAGGTACGCTCAAACCTACGCTTATATTGGCGTGTAAGAATATTCAGTGAATGTTGTTTGCTATTATGTGCCTTGAATGTTTATTCTGATGCATTAATTGTATTGGCATAACATAATGAACTTTGACTCCTTCGACGACAATTTATGTTGATTCTGTTAAGATATATTAAGTCATCAGAGGGATGAGTGGATAGGATTAGCCACATTCCCAGATGACAAGCTAGGGACGAGTGACTTAGCTACTCGCATTCCCGATGCTACGTGCATGGACGAGCGGCGATTTGATGCTGCATTCCTGACACGGGTGGCCACTGTTACTGTTGATGATGTTATTCGTTTGGACTCCATTTAGTATCCTTTATTCCATTGTTACCATTCATGCATCGCATATCATTGCATTTACTTGGTATTATTACACGTCTTTTATATATGTCGTAATTTTACTAGTTTTTTTATTAAGGCCCGACCCCTGTTTTTTCATATGTTGTGGTTGTTTTTTATGCCACATCAGGTCGTTCTAGAGGATTTGATACGTCTGGTGGAGCGTCAGCGAGTGGTACCTAGTAGTCAGTCTGTTGGTGTCAGAGTTCCCAGATATCTATATATTATACTGGTTTGATACATTTGCCAGGGAGATGCCCTGTGTAGCTGTATTGTGATGTTTTTATGTTGTTTTTGATTTTATTTGTGGTATGTTGTGTCTAGTCCCGGCCAGTGCGACTCTAGGATATTTGTTTGGTTGATTGTGAACTTGATGTTATTTTCGAGGGGTTATTTTATAAATAATTTAATTTTAAATTTTTTTTGAAAATTAATTTTAAAAAAAATCAGCAAGATTACCTCAATCCGTGCTTACGTGGAGTAGCGGCCGTGCTTCGTAAGCACGGACGTCGGACGGACACTTAGTCGTGGCTATTTTTTTACCCTACATTTCTTATCTCAATATTTCTTTTCTGACTCTTTCAAGTGAACATTAACGTGAATTCTGAATTTCTGGCTCTTCATGTGCTGTGTAATAATTGAAATTTAAATTTTTTTCGTTCATTTTATTCTATATAAATGTTGTTCAGTTCGACGAATGATATATCAATTTTTTCTTTCTTTCTGAATAAATTTTCTCTCAAATTTTATCGTCAAAATGTCTAACGTCGATGTTCTCTTATACTTTGGTGGTCATGTAGTTATCGATAATGGATCGGTTGAATATAGCATACAATTTGTTAGATCGATACGAGTATTACGATCTATTAATTTGTTGGAGTTTGTTGAAATTGTGCATAACCTGTTAGGAATCGATCCAACTATTTTTTCAATGAAGTTGTCAACAAAATATTCATTCATGGAGAGATCATCTTGGCATGAAATTCAAATCAATCTCGTTGATGATGATGCTTTACAGTTTATAATGCAATGTGACAATATGCATATATTGCATTTATACGTGGAAGCAAATTCAATTGAGCATCATGTTGGATTTGATGATCCTGAATCATACATTCCACATGCATCCGATTCAGGTTTCAATAACCAACCCGGTACTTCTACATATGGTGGTTTCCAGAAGCAAGAATCTTTTGCTCCACAGGTTACTGAAGGACTTGATAATATGAGTTTCGATGATGTAAGTGGGTCTTGAGATCAATATATCAATGTCTCGTCGGAACAAAATAATGCTCCATATTGGCCGAATCCAACATTAGATACGAGTGCTCGTTGTCCGGATCAGGCCAATAATGATGATATTTGGAGGACTGATTCTGAACCTGATATGTCATACATCGAGTCTGAAGAAGAAGAAGTGAATGTTGATGATAAAGTGAATACTTTTACAAATCCTGATGAGGGGACATCATCTTGACAACCACCTCGTGACACATTACAGAGACAGACCGTACCATTTCTGTCAAGCACTTCTGAGATGCCATCATTTTTCAATAGATTTTTTGGGGAAGAGCCTCCTGATTCTGTCGATGTTCCTTGTGGACTGCAATCAAGCTATTACAATCTGGATAGAGGTGAATTATGCATTAATATGTTATTTAAATATAAGAATGATCTTATTGCATCTGTGAAGGATTATTCAGTCAGAGTTGTCAGGCGTGAGTACCATGTCGTTGATAGCACACACAGTTTGTGGAAGTTACGTTGTAAAAATAATTCTTCTACGGTCATTTGTCGATGGGGACTTCGCGCTTCTTTGAAGGCCAAGACTGGTTATTGAAAAATAACAAAATATGGCGGGCCTCACACATGTATATCTACCTCTGTTGGTATAGACCATAAGAATTTGAGCAGTGGTATGGTGGCACATACGCTATTGGGAGTTGTTCGTTGTGATCCTTCGTACGAGATTAAGTATGTTGGAAACTTAATTTCGGCTGTTTGACAAACCATTTATCTATTAGACTAACTGATCAAGTATTCGTATTATACAACTTGCCTAACTGAAGTATCACGTGAGTTATCAAAGGCAACCGAATCCAGCTGAAATGAACCTTCGGAGTTAACTGACTGATCAGTTGAACCTAACTGGATTTCTGAAGACAGCTGACTGATCAGTTGGATTCACTCAGCACAAGCTTATCAGCTACATTTTATCAGCTGATCGCTCAGCCATACACGTCATCAAATGAAAAGGATGTTCAACCGACATCAGTGCAAGCAGACTGCAACTCGTAGTGGAACGCCGCATTTCAGAGTCTACAGTGTACGATTGTCAGGAGAATATCGACGTGGCAATCAACAGATATAAAATTCATATATTATATTAAGTTACCGTTGGAAGAAAAGCCTATAAATAGGCGAAGAGAGCAGCTGAAGAAAAAGGATACAAGAACAACTATTTTACTCAAACTGTTACTCTGCTGAAATCAAAAGCTCACTCTTACTAAGTTCTATCTGTAGCATTCAAGGCTACCTTCTTTGAGCTTGTTAGCACACTGTAATCTCTGTTATATTGTTAAGTTGTGCTAAGATCAGTCACGAACTGAAATAGCCTGTTGTAACTAAGAGTTTCAGTTTTGGCACTGATAAGACCAAACTGAAGTGGGTCAGTACAAACATTTTATTCGATCAAAGTCTTTTAGTAGAAATCCTATCTTCGTGATAGAAACGGTGACGTAGGAGTTATTCCATTCTCCGAACATCCAGAAACAAATCGCGTGCTTTTCATTTCAGTTACCTTTTATTTTAGTTATTATATCTTTCATTCAGTTTACTTCCGCAACTGTTTTCTCAGTTAAACTGATTGTCATCGACTGACGAGATACCGAGTATCAGTTTGTCATTAAACTGAACTCAACTTACGAAAAACGAACATAATCTGTGAGTGTTTATTCAACCCCCCTTCTAAACGCTTTTCACTTCTTAACCGATCCTTTCAAGTGGTATCAGAGCAGTTATATCTCGTCTCAGAATATCTACACTTTCAAACTGATCATTATGTCTTCCTTCAACAAGATCTTTATGTTTTCCAGAGAGTACTTCGATGACTAGAAAATAAGAATGCAGACTCACTTAGCTGCACAAGATGATGACATGTGGTACGTTATCACGGACGGACCAATGAAGATTCTGAAAGCCAATACAGCAGTGGCTATTACTGAAGGGGCACCTCATCGTATAGAAAAGCCCATAGATGAATGGACAACAGAAGACAAAAGAAAAGCAAATCTGGACAATGTGGCAAAGGATATACTGTATAAGACACTGGACAAAGTAACCTTCAGCAAGATCAAGATGTGTAAGACAGCTAAATAGATTTGGGAAAAGTTGATCCAGCTGTGTGAAGGAAATGAACAAACCAAAGAAAATAAACTTTCAGTTTCTGTGCAAAAATTTGACAATATCAAGATGAAAACTGGAGAATCGATACATGAGTATGATGAGAGAGTCAGCTGCATCATCAATGAACTCAATGCACTTGGAAAAGTGTATACCAACAAAGAAGTTGCATTAAAAGTGATCAGAGGTCTTCCCAAGGAGTGATACGTAAAGACCATGGCAATGAGGGAATCCAAGGATCTAAACAGAGTTGAGATTCATGATCTATTCGTTGATCTGAAAGCCTATGAGTTTGAGCTGCAAACTCGAGAAAGAGAGCCTTCTACTCCAGCAGTCACAACTGCATTAGCTGCTGTCAGAACAGAACCAACTGGTTCAGTCGAGAAGTCTGTTGATCAATTGAGCAATGATGCTATGTCATTGTTCATTAAAAAATTCGGAAGATTTATGAGAAGAAATCAAGGGAACTTCCAGAAGAATTATCAGAGAAATAATTCTAAAGAAGAATCAAATGGCTGCTACAACAGTGGCAAACCCGGTCACTTCATTGCTGACTGTCCCAAACTCAAGAAGGACAGTCAGGGCTCGACTGAAAGAAGAAAGAAATCATATGAGCATAGAAAGAGATCCAAGGATGATAAGAAGTTTTCCAGGAATAAGCATGAGGTACTCTTAGCTGAAGAAAGTAAATCTAAATGGGCAGAAACTGACAGCGATGAGTCAGAGTCAGAAATCTCATGCAGTTCCAGTGATGGTGAAGAGGAAGTGAAGTGCCTAATGGCTGGTGATACAGAAGAGGAGTCAAGCAGTCAAAAGGTATTTGACTTCAGCTCAACTGATTTCACTAGAGAAGAACTTATCTCAACTCTTCATGACATGATTAATGGGTATCATAAGCTTGCCTTATCGTTTGAAAAGGCCAGAGCAAAGCAAACCGATCCCATAGACAATAAAACTAAAACTAATGAATCAGTTTATGTGTTGAGTCTAAAAAAGGAGATTGCTGAGCTCAATGCTGAAAAGAGCAGGAATCAATCAATGATTCAAAAGTTGACGCTTGAGAATACAAAGCAAAATGAGCTCATTCAGGCTTGGAACAAATCATCTGTTGCATTAAATGAAATGCAAAACTCACAGAAATCAGTTACTGATAAAACTGATTTAGGGTTCAGCACCCAAGATGAAATGATTCCCAATGATACTCGACCAAAACTGAATATGGATAAAGGGAAATACATTCACTTTGTCAAATCAGTTATGGTACAAGAACAAGCTGAGCCAAGTAAACTGGTTGAACAGCCTACTGAAAGTACGAACAAGGCTAGAAGATATGATATTGGTTATAGCCCAAAAGTTTCAACTGACTCACGTAGTCAGTCATCAAAAAGATTCAGCAGAAAATATTCAAATGGCTACTCCAATTACTATAACAGCAAGCCGGTTCAGAAAAGATATCGGCTGAATAATCAGTCGAACAAAGCTAAATCACATGTTGTATCATCTGCACACTACACACCAAACACACACAAATCGAGAAAGATTATCTGGAATACAGCAACTGGACAGTCAATCAGACTAATCCAAGTCTGGGTTCCTAAAGGACTAATCAGTTTATGACCCAAATAGAAAAGGGTACAAAAAATTATATATTGTGTGTGATTGCAGGTAACAAGTACAATTAAGGAATCAATCTGGTACTTGGATAGTGGATGCTCATGACACATCACAGGAAATGCAGATCTGTTATCTCAACTGATCAAGTACACTGGACCAAACATCAGTTTTGGAGATAATTTCAAAGGTAAAACTGTGGGTAAGGGTAAGCTTATCCATGGTAACTTTACGATTAATGATGTTTTATTAGTTGAGAATTTCAAGTATAATCTGATTAGCATCAGTCAGTTATGCGATAACGGATTCTCAGTTCAGTTTGACAAACACTCTTGTTCAGTCAAAGACTCAACTGATAAGGTTATTCTAACTGACAAACGGTGTGGAAACACTTACAAAGTCAGTTGGAATTATCAACCTTATGCACCAGTATGTTTCATTGCTTCAAAAATTTCTAAAAACTGGTTGTGTCATAAGAGATTGAACCACCTGAACTTTAAATCCATTGCATATATGAGTAACCACGATCTTGTAACTGGTTTGCCCAAAATAAATTTTGTCAAAGATAAAATTTGTCAGCATGTCAGTTTGGTAAACAAGTAAAATCTTCTTTTAAAAACAAGGGCCGTAAATCTTCTTCCCGATGCTTAGAACTATTACATATGGATCTCTTTGGTCCAATACCAATCATGAGCTTAGGGGGAATGAAATACACCTTGGTGATTGTGGATAATTTTTCAAAATTTACTTGGGTTATTTTTCTCAAATCCAAAGATCAAACTGCAGCACAACTGATCAAGCTCTTCAAAAGATTATTAAGTGAAAAATCAGTTGGAATTGATAGAATCAGATCTGATCGAGGAACTGAATTTATCAATCAAACTCTTTCAAATTTTTTAGAAAATGCTGGAATTAAGCATGAGCTCTCAGCTGCTAGAACTTCTCAGCAAAATGGTGTAGCTGAAAGGAGAAACCGGACCCTTAAAGAAGCTACTACAACAATGCTTGCTGATTCGGGCATTTCTCAAAGGTTTTGGGCAGAGGCCGTAAACATTGCGTGTTATACTCAGAACAGATCGATGATTAATAAGAATCATATGAAAACACCATATGAAATCTGACATGGAAGAAAAAGTGTGGTCTCATACTTTAAAATATTCGGCTGCAGATGTTTTATTCTCGATAATGTTAAAAATCATTTAAAAACCTTTGATGAAAAATCTGCAGAGGGAATATTTCTTGGATACTCTTCAGTTAGCAAAGCATATAGAGTTTTTAATAAAAATTCTTTGAATGTTGAAGAATCTATCCATGTTGTTTTTGAAAAAAACGCTCTAACTGATAAGCCAACTGATCCAGTTGAGCTAATTGATAGACTTACAGAGATCAGTTTGGAGGATGAAGATGAAGAAGATAATCATATCAATTACAACAACCTTCAAACACCAGAACCAGAAGTACTAGAACAACCAGTTGAACAGGAAGCTATTCCTGATGTTCAGTTGGAGGAGCCTATTGAGAATATTCAACTGCCAACTGATGAAGCTCCAACTGATACAGAAGCAGTTACCAACTTGGATACAATAAACACTGAACTCAGATGGAAGAAATCACATCATCCGGAATTAGTGATAGGTAATCCATCTGATCCGGTAAGAACAAGAAATCAGATGCTTAATTTATTTATTCATTCAGCTTTCGTATCACAATTGGAACCAAAGAAAACTGATGAAGCTCTTACTGATCCAAACTGGATAAATGCAATGCAAGATGAACTGAATCAATTTACCCATAACAATGTCTGGGACTTAGTTCCAAGACCACTTTCAAAAACTGTTATAGGTACAAAATGGGTGTACAGGAACAAACTGAACGAAGATGGTTCAGTTGTGCGCAACAATGCGAGACTGGTAGCACAAGGATATAGGCAGGAAGAAGGAATTGACTATGATGAAACATATGCCCCAGTTGCAAGACTGGAAGCCATCCGAATATTCCTTGCCTATGCATCATTCAAGAACTTCAAAGTCTACCAGATGGATGTGAAGAGCGCATTTTTAAACGGTCAGCTGCAGGAAGAAGTCTATGTGGAGCAACCTCCAGGTTTCATCAATCATACTTTTCCTGATCATGTCTACCATTTGAACAAAGCCTTATATGGTCTGAAACAAGCTCCAAGAGCTTGGTATGAAACGCTTTCAAAATTTCTAACTGATCATGATTTTTCAGTTGGATTAGTTGATAAGACCTTGTTCAAATTCTCTAAGAATGATCATATTCTACTTGTTCAAATTTACGTTGATGATATTATATTTGGGTCAACTAACCCCAAATTATGCGAGAAGTTTGCTAAGTTGATGCAGGACAAATTCGAAATGAGCATTATGGGTGAACTGACATTTTTCCTTGGACTGCAAGTGAAGCAACTGGAAACTGGTATCTTTATCAGTCAGACCAAATATAAGAAGGAAATGCTCAAGAAATTTGGAATGGAATCATGCTCAGCATCAAGCACTCTCATTAGTTCATCAGTCAAACTAGACAATGATCAATGGGGAATATCAGTTGAGGCGACATTATACAGAGATTTAATAGGTTCATTATTGTACCTAACTGCTAGTCGTCCTGATATTGTATTTGCTGTATGCATGTGTGCTTGATTTCAAGCAAATCCTAAGCAATCACATTTCTCAGCTGCCAAAAGGATTTTAAAATACCTTAAGGGCACGCGAAATGTTGGACTGTGGTATTCTAAAGACTCATCTTTCAATTTCGTTGGATATTCAGATGCAGATTATGTCAGTTTCTAGGAGACAGACTGATCTCTTGGTTCAGCAAGAAGCAAACATTCATAGCTACTTCCACGACTGAAGCAGAATATCTTGCTGCGGGAAGTTGCTGCGCTCAACTGCTCTGGATTCAGCAACAACTGAAAGACTATGGAGTCATCGACAAAGAATCGCCTATATTTTGTGATAATACAAGTACGATTGCTATCACGTATAACCCAGTTCTTCACTCAAGGACCAAGCACATCGATGTCAGGCATCACTTCATCAGAGATCATGCCTTGAAGAAGGACATCAAACTGGAATACGTCTCCACTGAGCAACAGGCAGCTGATATCTTCACCAAACCACTACCCGAGACTAAGTTTTCTAACTTTCGCAACATACTTGGTTTAATAGATTTATCTTAATCAGTTTTTCCATGATTATATCTCTGTTGCTAATATATTTGTATCATTTATCTAATTCTTAACTGATGTTAGCTTGTCAGTTTGTTATTATGATTCAGTTAGTCACTTATTTTTCAGCTGATGAGATTAACTATTGCAGAAAAATAAAAGACAAAGCTAAAACAAAATGAGTCTTTATTTCAAGACATTGTTGCGGATTACACCAAAATACTCTTCTTCAACATAAGACCTCCATTTTTTTCATCCAACCGGATATTTCGCCAGTTGCAGTCTTAAGAAAGCTATCGAAAACAGCTATTCGCTCCAATATAGTCCTCTCCTTGTGGAGCATCAGCTGGTAGACCTAACCATCTTCAAAGAGGTTCAACGTCTCGACGACATGCAAATGCTCTCTATACTTTTCCAGCTTTGCCAACACTCTAGGAGTGTTCGCTTCTCCACATTCATAGAGGAACTGGAGTCCCTGCAGCTCCTCCCAATAGCGAAGGATTTTATGAAGGACCTCATCTTCCATATCAACTTTACGTTTCTCCAGAGCAGTGTTCATAAACTCTTCAGTGATATCTGGAATTCTTGAGCTACTTGCACATGCCATTTTATCTGCTGGATATTCGTATGTGATATGTTTGATACTAACTGAGCCACTTCTATTTATAGCGCAGGGTCAAAGAAGATGAAAGGGCTCAGTCACTGCAGCAGACGATTAAGCTTCCAAGCATAAGATTTTATTTAATTAATCTTGCTTAAGTTCGCGTAATATTTATATGCATTTATTAAGGGGGAATATTGGTTTTAAGAGGTTAACTAAGAAGACAGAAGTTAGTGAATCTTCAGCTGAAAGGACACAGTTTTACAACTGATCGTTCAGTTGGATATTCTACTAATCTTCTCACATACGTTAACAAATTAACCATTTTTTATATTCCAAATTAAGTGACGTGACTATCTATCAAGCATTAAATGCTATCTTTCAGCAAATGACAAGTTGAGACGTGGACTCACATAATCCACATGTTTACTACACACGTTCTTACCACACGAACACACGTTTTTATTGCAAAATTTTCATGAACTGACACGTGTCCAATAATAAGAACAGTCGCGTACAAAAGTACTTTTCCCGCTCCATTGCAGTTCTTCTTCTTACGCTTATCCAAATTTCTCAGAGCACAAGCAAATTCAAGCCTTCTTTTTCATAGAAAATCATTCAGCTCAAATGGCCAACCAGATTCCAGCGCATATGTTGAATGCTATGGCGATCAATTTCGACTCAGTCCTATCTATCAAAGAAGCCGAGGTCAAGAATGTATTTCAGAAGCTTCAATCAGCTGGACTTAGAACATTCTTGGGACAATCTTCCCAAGAGATTTATCCAAAGGAGCTTTTCGATTTCTACTCTAATGGATTTATCAATCAGGATGGAAGCATCTCATCTACTGTCAATGGTCAGTTGTTGACCATATCTGAAGACTCCTTTGGTGAGATATTCTTCTTGCCGTCTGATGGATTGGCACACCTTGCTAATGTTAAAGCATCTGATATTGAAGAGATGCAGACTCAACTCTCCGCTGATGGACGGAAAATCAAAGTTTCCGATCCAAAGAAGGAACTAAAACATGATGTTCAGTTGTTGGCTGACATTGTAGCCAAGGGGCTATTGGCAAAGGCATGATCCTTTGCTGCTCTTACCTTGGAGAAATTTCAAGCCCTTACCATTATCATGGCAGGACGAAAACTCAACTGGAGGCAACTCACCTTCAACATATTGAAAAACATGTTTCAATCCACCAAACAGTCCAAAGGATTTGGTGTTCAGTTGAGCTATTTGCTGAAAATCAAAGGGTTGGTGGCTGATGATTCTGAAAGATCATCCAAATTTAAAGTTTTCAATGCTAAGAATACTATGCCGCCCAAGGCCAAACTGGATCTTACTCCTGATAAATTCGTCAAGATCAAAAAGGAGATTGGAGCACAGCAGGCTGCTCCCAAGTCTGTGAAAAAGGCAAAAACTCTGGCACAGCTGAAGACCTCCAAGAAGAAGCTGATTGTCAGTGAATCTGAATCGGAGAAAACTCCATCTCCCAAAGTTACCAAAAAGCCCAGAACTCAGAAAACCAAGCAAATAGCTTCGCTGGAAGCTATTCAAACTGAAAGGCTGAAACCTTCATACGCTCAACAGCCTATTCAGGCTATTCCTCTAAAAGTCGTCCCAGCTGAAGTTTCAGCAAGAGATCAGTTACCACAATCAACTGATCCATCCAAGAAGGTCGTCACCTCAGCAGGTGAAAAGAGTCAGCCAGGGCCGTATCTTCTCTGCAAACTGTCAATCGCCCTACCATCTTTGCTCAGGCTCAACCTAAAAGGATCACCATTCGAGAATTGTTGGAAACGACTCGTTCGAGTCTGAACATTCCACACATTCTCACTGATGAGAAAGGCAAGGGCAAGATGATTGAAGAGCCCATGCCAACAAATGCAATCCAGACCCACATTGAAATAATTTGGGAACAGTTCAATGCTTTTGTAGCATCCAAATTGAAAACTTATGAGGCTTGGATCGCATACAGAACTCACACTTTTGCAAAACAATTGAAGAAGAAGTCTCAGCTAAAGAAGTTTATCAGATTGGAAGCCATCGTTTTGAGGATAGTCAAAGCTGCTACTATTGTGCAGGCTTTGGAAAGAAAAAATTATTTCTTTGATTTGATGAGAGCCAAGAAGTTGGCTCAACTAGTTGAAAAGTTGAAAGCAACCTACATTCCGACGAATCCAACTGCTTACAATGATCGAGCTGTGCTTACTCAGTTGGATTCAGATCTTACTTCCCTGCAGGTACATATAAGATTTTGGGAACAAGATCAGGAATTAATTATTCATGGAGGGTCTTCAGACGAAGAGGAAGAACCCTCATCACCGAATAAAGAGCAAGCTCAGGATGTGCCTGAATCATCTGTTGCTGATCCTCCAATGTACTCAGAAGCTGACTTAACAATTGCAAATATTGATGAAATTATTCAGTCAGTAGTACAGGAATCTCAACCAGATGAGCTCATTTCCGAATCAGTTGATCACTCGACTGATCAAGCAATTCTAGAGGCTCCTATCTTAACTGAAGAGCCCGTTCAGCAGGATGATCCAACTGATGTGCCAGATCAGTCCACAGATAAAGAAATTGCTGAAAATGTTAGGCTCAGTTGTTCAATTTTGAAAATATTCCATCTGATGAGCCAGCCCAAATTTCAGCTGATTCTCAAGCAGAAGCACCAGTTGATCCTCCAACTGAAGGTCTCACAGATTTACCTCTTCATCAAGACAGTTCAGTTGCTACTCAGGATCCTTCTTCTCATCCTCCAGCGCAAGTAGAGGTTACTGAATCAGTTGTTCCAGAACAAACTATATATTGCCTAGACAGTTGTATCTGACAGGACCTTAGTGGTCTTTGATCAAGTCTCCAAAGAACAAGAACTTGGAACTTCTGGACATCTACCTCCTCAGTCATCTAGTGATCTTGAAGTAGTTCTTGAAAAAATTCAAGACATTCAGAATAATATGCACAAAATACTTACTGCCGTTTCCCAGATTCAGTGAACTCAACTCGCTCATACTCTAAAACTGGAACATGCAGAGGTATTCAACTCAGAAAAATTGAAGGCAGTTCATGATATCGTCACCTCTCTTTCCCTTGCTATAGAAGATATCGAAAAGAATAGAGGCTTAGCTGAAAGTCTCTCTGTCACCCAAGATGCAATCAGAAATAGAGTTGACTTTGTGGAGACATCTGTTTCCAGAAAGATAGACTTAATGCAAACAATTGTGCTGAATGCAGTCTCAGACGTAGCCACTTCTGTTAAAGTTCTATCAACTGATGTAAAAAGGCTATCTATCAGAATGGAGGCGTTTGACAAAAAAGGGGAATAGAGACCTAAGCTACAGTCAAATCAGTTGACAGATTTATTTGTACATGGATTTATTTGTACATATTATTTCATTCCTTCATTGTATGAATATGTACACGACATTTATTATTTTATCTACAACCGATTTGAAGGACGTCTATAAGCTTAACTGATCGGTTATTATTCGCTTAGTTTTGTCAAACACCAAAAAGGGAGAAATTGTTGAAAACTTAATTTCTACTGTTTGACAAACCATTTATCTATTGGACTAACTGATCAAGTATTCGTATTATACAACTTGCCTAACTGAAGTATCACGTGAGTTATCAAAGGCAACATAATCCAGCTGAAATGAACCTTCGGAGTTAACTGACTGATCAGTTGAAAACTGATCAGTTGAACCTAACTGGATTTCTGAAGACAGCTGACTGATCAGTTGGAAACTGATCAGTTGATGCACTCAGCACAAGCTTATCAGCTACATTTTATCAGCTGATCGCTCAGCCATACACGTCATCAAATGAAAAGGATGTTCAACCGATATCAGTACAAGCAGAATGCAACTTGTAGTGGAACGCCGCATTTCAGAGTCTACAGTGTACGATTGTCAGGAGAATATCGACGAGGCAATCAACGGATATAAAATTCAAATATTATACCAAGTTACCGTTGGAAGAGAAGCCTATAAATAGGCGAAGAGAGCAGCTGAAGAAAAAGGATACAAGAACAACTATTTTACTCAAGCTGTTACTCTGCTGAAATCAAAAGCTCACTCTTAGTAAGTTCTATCTATAGCATTCAAGGCTACCTTCTTTGAGCTTGTTAGCACACTGTAATCTCTGTTATATTGTTAAGTTGTGCTAAGATTAGTCACGATCTGAAATAGCCTGTTGTAACTAAGAGTTTCAGTTTAGGCACTGATAAGACCAAACTGAAGTGGGTCAGTACAAACATTGTATTCGATCAAAGTCTTTTAGTAGAAATCCTATCTTCGTGATAGAAGGGATGATGTAGGAGTTATTCCATTCTCCGAACGTCCAGAAACAAATCGCGTGCTTTTCATTTCAGTTACCTTTTATTTTAGTTATTCTATCTTTCATTCAGTTTACTTCCGCAACTGTTTTCTCAGTTAAAATGATTGTCATCGACTGACGAAATACCGAGTATCAGTTTGTCATTAAACTGAACTCAACTTATGAAAAACGAACATAATCTGTGAGAGTTTATTCAACCCCTCTTCTAAACACTTTTCACTTCTTAACCGATCCTTTCAAACTATATCATCAAAAATGTCAAAGATAAATATGGATATCAAATCTCGAACACGAAGGCATGGCGAAGTTTGAAACGTGCTATGGAAATTGCTTATGGTACTTGGGAGAGCTCCGTTCAATTACTTCCCAAATATATGTGTGCTTTGTTCAAATATAATCTGGGAACAGCTGTGGAGTAGAAGCATCTCAGAGCCAACACTAAAATGAGTAAGACACTGAACTATGTTTTCTGGGCATTCAAGCCGTGTGTTGATGGGTTTCGGCATTGTCGGAAAATAATAAGTGTCGATGGTACACACTTGTACACTAAATACAAGCACAAAATGTTGATCGGTGTCACTCTGGATGCGAACAATCAAGTTCTACCGCTAGCATTTGCTATTGTGGAAGAAGAGACAACAGATTCTTGGAAATGGTTCTTGGAGAACCTAGGAAGACATGTTGTTCGTGGTCAAAATGGTATCTGTCTTATTTCTGATAGGCATAAGGGAATCGTGGGCGCAACTGAAGTTCTACCATATTTTCAACATCCTTACGGTGTGCATCGTTTTTGTTTGAGACATGTGTGTTCAAACTTCAACGCTAAATTCAAAGACGTTCATTTGAAAGATTTATGCTGGGCGGCAGGCACACAAAATCAAATTTGTAAGTTCGAATCAATAATGGAGGCGATCAAGTAAAAAAACATTTTGGAGCACCGATATCTGGCTGGGATTGCGAAAGAAAAATGGAGTTTGGCTCATGACGGTGGTTGGCGTCGTGGGATGATGACAACCAATATGTCGGAGTGTTTAAACAGTGTGTTGAAGGATTCTCGTAGACTTCCTATATCTGCCATAGTACACTTGACACTTCTGAGGTGCATACAATATTTCATTGAACGTGTGACAAGAGGTGGTCGTATGGTTCAAGAAAATCAACTGTGGTCAGATTATGCATGTAGGAAGTATGAGAAATGGGCGAGAAAATCTAGTGAACATCATGTTGCCAAATACGATGTACGTGACCAAACTGCTTCGGTTGCAACTTTAGGAAGACCAAGTCTTGGGCAACATATGCAGGTGGTCAAGTTATCAACGAGTGATTGTTCATGTAGTAAATGGATGGTTTTTGGCATCCCATGTTCCCATGCTATTTGCACTGCTAAGTGGCACTCCTTGTATCCCACGACACTTGTACAGCCCTGGTATAACATATCTGAGTACTTAGCAACGTACGAGGGCATATTTCAACCTCTTGCAGATGAGCGATACTAGAATCCTCCAACTTTCGAGTTGCACCACAACCCGGTTAGACGTGAAAGAAGAAGAGTTGGTAGAGACAGAACAATTCGATTGAGAAATGAGATGGACACAGCGGTTTCTAGAGATAGACAACATCGATGAAGTCTTTTGTTATTATGTAATAACGCTTTAAATTTTTAATGAGAATTAATTTCTATACATCGTTTTTTTTACATTTATTTGTTGAATTTTTTTTTAAAAAAAGTGGGGAATAATCTTCGCGTTCGCGAGCGACTGGAAAATATTTCCAGTCCCGGCAGCACCCGAGCGGTAATAGAGTACCGCACGAGCGCGAGAGGCGCGGGATAAATTTTTTTCTCAGTGCCGCTCGCGCTCGAGCGGTAATCCTTTATCTCTCGGGTGCGAGCGGCTATAAAGCCGCTCACCAATCACCCCTCCCATTCCAATCTCTCCACCTTATTTCCCCTCCCACCTTGTCTACACACAATTTGCCCTTCCCCTTTTCTCTCAAATCCCTAACTCAAAATTCCCCTTTCTAAAATCTCCTTATCTATAATCTCTCAATACAAATTCCCCGTCCCCTTATCTTATTCTCCGGTCATCTTCTTCAACACACTTCACCACCTGCAGTTCCTATCACCATGACTCCTAAGAAGTCGAAAGGTAATCCTAGTTCTTCCTCTTCTTCTTTCTTTGATAGAAGTAGATTTGTGAATGAGGCGGCTAGGGCTCGGTATGAACATGAAAAAATTCATAGAAACTCGATTACCTAGCGGGGATTTCGTAAGCAAAGGAAGGATCGATACGTAGGGCCTCTTGTGGGGTTGGAGATGCAGGGATGGGAAAATTTTGGGGCTCAACCTAACGCGGCGGTGGTATCAGTGGTGTGAGAATTTTATGCAAATGCAGGGGAGAGGACGGATGACAGCCTTTGTTCGGGTTAGACTTGTGTCGTTTGATTTGGGTACTATCAATACGTTATTAGAAATGCCCAAGGTCGATGATTCTGCCTTCCAGGCTTTGGTTGCTGCCCCGGATTACGCTGTGATAATCGACAAACTGTGTCATGCTGGGACGATCTGGAAACCAGTAGGAGGGTCACCTAGTTGTTTTGATGAGCAATATTTGACGGCCGATATTGCCCTTTGGTATTTTTTTTGGCAAGGAGAATGATGCCGGTCTCGCACAAGAGTGAAGTACAAAAAGAACGGGCCGTGGTGCTATATGCGTTAGATGAGGGTTACAACATCAATGTGGGAAAGCTCATCAATTCTCAAATCATGATGAGCGTGCATAATAGACATATCAGGCTTTTCTTTCCCACTATCATATCAGAGTTGTGTGTGAGGGCATGGGTTGTGTTCCGTGATGATGAGGAGTAGATTCAACCAATGAAGCCCATTTGTGCAGAAGACTTGCAGCGAAAGTACACGAAACGACAGTTAGACTTCCCCACTCATGAGAGAGATACAGGTGGATCGAGCACCACCGCCCCGAGTCGCCCACAGCCCAGTAGGCGGTCCCAAAACGACAAACTGGATGAGACTCTTGGCTTCAATGCTCATCAGGAGCAAGTCAACGTGAACGTCAATGAACATTTGGGCTATGTCGAGTCCATGATGCGCACAATGCTAGTCCACGTGAGTGTTGACCCAGGGACCATCCCTCCACCTCCGTCGTTCATTCTCCTCTTCCATTTTCATTATGACTATCAGCAGCAAGGGGATGCATCGGAAATGCCACCACTAGAGAATGACGAGGATGAGCCGTGATCAACGAATCCTAATGGTAAATGAATGAGGTATTTGATCTCATTCTTTTATTCATTGGAGACATTGCATGTATTAAAGTTTGGGCTTCTTTAATTTTAATTTACGTTTCGCATATGAGCACGAAACGAAGAACAAGAAATCTAAGGACAGAGACGTCACTTATGTTTTTTTCATCTTATCTTTCGATTGTTTATTTTGTTGTCTTGGGATGTGTAAATTTTTAAACATTTTTTGGACGTGCTTGTTTATATGTTTGATTCGGGCTTTGTTTTATTGTGTATCTTTGTCTATTTTCAGCACTTCAGCTTTTTTCCATCTTATGTTCCGCTTATCTTTCGCTTATGATCAGTATACTGTAGAAAAAATACAATTTCGACGATGGAACGATACAAACGGTACAACAATAGAAATGATATAGTTACAATCAACTCAAAGAATCATTGTCATAATTACAATGAAACAAATGGCTCCCTATTCCACAATCAGGTGGATTGCATCTTCTAGTACCTCTACGCAACCCTACATCTTCAGGAATTTCCTCATTCGAATAACTTGAAAATGTGATAGGTGAAATAACATCCCTCTGTGGTCGAATGTCATATACAAGATGTTTCGGACCAACATTAAGCAAATTTTTAAAACTGTGTATGTTCGACCAAGACGGAGTCTGAAAATCCTGCTGACCAAACGAACGAAAGTCAGCTATCCCTGAATAACTTAAAAAACCAGGTTGAGTAGTAGAGGTTCCTGCAATATTCAACTCAGTAGACGGAATAGTAGTAAAGATTCCTGCAAACCCAGTTGGTTGGTTAACCATATCACTTCCCCACCCCAATGATGACTGATGCGAAAAAGGAGAAGGCGTACTGAAATTTTGTTGGCCAATAAATTGTCCGACTAAAGTATTGTACGGATATGGTTGAAAACCAACGACATTAACTGTAGGTGATATGGTGCGTACAATTATTCGATTATACCATTGGAAGTAGTCTTCGTCAGTTTGCATCGATCGCCCGTGACGTACCCCTTTAGCAACATAGCTCAACCTACTATTCCACAAGTCAATTGAATTTTGATGATAATCTCTCCAATTGGTGTTTCGATGACCTATTCTCGTGATATTATGCAGATCATCATTGTCCACGGCAGCCACTGGAATTGATTGTCATCTTCGGAATTGTCGCATCACCCTATTAGGACGATGCATCTCCACGATGTCAAAGCATATAAGAGGACAAACACATCGCCATATTTTGTTGTCGTATGAATTAATGATCGTCTTCACATCTATGTCATTCTTCTGGTAAACGATCCAATTAAACTGTAAAAAATAGAATTGTTCAAATTAAACATTCATGTAATCAAAATAAAAATAATCTTCATTTAATCACTATTAAATATTAAAATTGTATAATACATCATTATAATTCATACGATCTAAATAATTCCTGATGATTCTTACAGCATGTGTTGGCAAATGTGTGTAACTAAATCCAATTTTCCACCTTCAATTTAACAAACACAATTAATTACATATCAAAAATTTATACGAGATATATATGATATTACCACAATAATTTTTAAATATTACTGTGCACCATATGGAGAAACTGGTATAATAGCATCCGGATCAACGGGAGGTACAACTAATGTTAACCCATCTCGATCGGGGTTAACACATTTAATCCTGCTCCATGCCCATATCTGCTTACAATAATAAAAATAGATCAACACAATTAACAAAAACATTGTGTTAAATAATCACATTACATTAAGTATACCTGCAAGATATATAAAGGTCCAGTCATTGTAGTCTTCTCTATACGTGACGCGTTACACAACTCACGGTATAGAAATGCTAAAACTGCACTACCCCAACTATAAGACTTGACGTTATAAATATCACGTAACAGTTGCAAAATATTAGTCTAACAGACCTTCCTTGATATTCGGGAAACATTATTCCTCCAATAATCATTAACGATACACAACGAGTATATTTCACTACATCTACTTCTGAAGTATCATCATTAACAGGGTTAGACATGCAATGATCGTGTAGTACAGTCATAGACAAATGGCCACCTTTCAAATGTAATGATTATGGAAGAAATCCCAACAAATCCAAACAGATGTGTTGCCACTCCTCAACTTTATGTGACACATCTGTTCCAGTGACTGCTTCACCATCAATTTTTAGACCCCAAATTATTGAAACATCTTATAACGTGACTGTTGCTTCACCACATGTAAAATGAAAAGTGTGTATCTCGTGTCGCAAACGTTCAACAAGAGCAGTAATAAAATGATTATCAAAAACTTGTGAGCCACATTCTAAAACTCCATAAAAACTCATATCATTCAAGTATGCAAGCACACGATTGTGTATGTAATTATCGGTGTATTACTTCCAAATCAAATTTTCTGACCTCTTCACTTTGACAATATCATCAACTTTTACGGAAGAAACTTGTGACGACATATGTGTCGCTTGTAAATAGAGGACACTGGGATCTTCAGGAGCTTGATTATCTCCCATTCTTAAATAAGCTGTCAATCTTCTAAAAATCGTTCTACGATAGTCAACAGTTTTTCAGTGAGGATTTGAGAACTTGCGATACACAGAGAAATGGAGAAATGAAAATGGATGGGTAAAAGAATGAACAAGGAAGAGAAAATGAAGAGAAGAAATTTATTGACCGAGGGATAATGGATGTAAGAAAAGGAGGTTGAAACCTCATGCTCCCATGTTGCAGCGTAAAAACTTACGAAGCGCGGACGCTCCAACGTGGAGCAGCATCCGCGCTTCGTAAGCGCGGACGCTCAAGCGTGAAGCATGGGCTGCTCCACGTAAGCATGGTCCGTGCTTCGTAAGCACGGATTGCAGTATTTTTGAAAAAAAAAATTTACATTATTTTTGAATTAAATTTTAAAATTTAAATTAATTATAAAAAAACCCTATTTTAGAGCTTATATTGATGTTGTTGTGTTTTCAAATTTTTGGGATGTCTTACTTACGGGGAGGTCATGCCGAAATTTCGGTAGACCCAAATGAACGTTTTAAACTCGTTTTCGCTGTTTACATGATTAATTAATCGTTGTTGTTTGGTAATTAAATATTAATTAGAATCATGGGTAAAATATTAATTAGAAGCATGGGTCCTCTCAAATTGCAATCAATTGAATATTAAAGTAAAATTTATCATCTATACTCTATTTTATAATATACATGTTGGTGTTTAAAATGAAATCAGTCAATTTTTCGAGTCAGACCGATTCAAATTATTTCAACATTTTACTATTTGTTTGTCACACAAAAAAACTTTTTGAATTCTCAGTAAAAAGAGATTTTCCTAAGTACAACAATCATAATTATTTATACATCGGCGCCTGAAAGTATCATGATTTTATAATTTAGTGTTGATTTTTTTTAAAGTATTACAATATGATTAAATATTGAAAATCTGAACATATTCATAATTAAGATCTAAAGATCTATAATTACTTTTGAAAGATATAGATCTAATATTAAGATTAACCTAAGATATACGATTTATAAAGAATACAGATATAACATCTAATATTTTCAATACTCATTAAGAATATCTGAGTACCCACCTCTAGCCAAGCAGTTAATGAGGGATTTATGCATTGAAACTTTCAGATTTTCACTCAATAAATAGCAGTTGCATTCAGGAGAAAAAATCACCCAAAAATATAAAGTCACGCAAAATTCTCNTATGGTTTTAAAGTAATCGAACATGTTATGCTTCATTTGTTAATCGATCATTTCGTTCAATTTGATCAACATTTATTAATTATGTTTTGTTTAAAGTCCTCAAATTAAAAAATAAAATGTTGATATTGTATCAGATTTCTGAAATATGGTAAGATATAACCCTACCGTGATGGGTTATGACAACTGTTATATGACCTCACCCCTTAGAGAAATAATATGTAGGAGACTGATTATTAAATCACGTAAAATAAATATTTCTAAGTTTTGGCAATGGAGTTTGTGCTCTTGTTACGTTAAGATCCTTTCAAAAATTGCATATGTGTGTGTATATATGTATTTGTTATTTTTGTGTTCGATCGATATCTATTTGTTGAGTGTATCACAAAAATCTCACTTGTTACTTTCTTTCTCATATAATAATGAATATCAGTTTGAAGATGACGAGAAAAATATGTTATGTAGTTGGTTATGAAGATAAATATTCTAAGTTCAAGCACATGTTTTAGTTCTGTTATCTCTATTATGTTTCAAATGTAAACGTTTCCGCGATTATAATTATTTTTTTGATTTTGCAATGTAAAGACAATGTTCATTATAAAAAATACTGGTTTTGTCTATTTGATGAAATACGATCTACTAGACTTATTGTTTTCAATGTTAAATTATTAAATAAAACCGATGTCGATAAGTTTCAGGCACGGGGCGTGACAATATTGATTTGTGGTTAATGTTCTCAAATAAATAAATAAATATATATGTGTATGTGCGCGCATGCGCATGTGGTTAATGCTCTCGAATAAGCATATATAATATTTGTATTATTTCTAAAAATATTGATTCGATGTTAAACAATGAACTGCTCAAGCTATTGTATAAAAACTTTGAATGCGAGTTAGTAAGACTACAACGTCATCAACTGAAAAAAATGATAAATTCAATGAATATTATCAACTTTCATATTGGGCAACGATGATGATGGCAATCGGTTGATTCATGACTTATTTAAGCCATTTTATTAAATTAATTACTGAACTAAACCAATCATAATAGCAATGAAAATAACAATATATTTAGTCGTAAACGGGTCTATATTTTATAATTTATTTGATATTTGATTTATTGTTTGGATGATTCAATAATGATAATTTATATTTTTAGTTTGGAGTATAGATCAAATCCATTAATAATGTAAAAACTTTCAGATATTGATTTTAAAAAAAATTATGACAAAATAATTCATAAATATTGTAAATCAATTCTATTAGTAAATAAATTATTTGAAATATTACATTATTTGATTGTGTAGTTTGATGATATGAGCATGTATTAAAAAGAATGGTACGTATAGTTTTTTTAAATTTTCAATTATTTCAAAAGGCATGATTAAATATCTTGATTATATTTGTGACGCCTGAGACTGAAAATGAAAGAGAGTGATCGTCGGTGTCATGAGATAGCAGGATAAAGAATGGCTCTTGGAAAGCTTCTAGGCGAATATAAACATGAATGAATCGATCTCACATCAGAATAAAAGATATTATAACTAGAAATGTGCATGTATGTGTTGGAAATTTGAATCAAATTTAGAGTTTGAATAAAAATTATGTCTCATGAATGTAGGAGTGTCTTTTGGCTCTCCATATTCTTGAGTTAATAGGAAGATTAATTGTGTTGAGTAATCTTGCGTGACACTTGGTGTGCATTTTGAGGCTTATAAGTAGTGTGTTCATTTTCTCATTTCAAATACATGAAAATCTTAACTCGTTCAAGCATTCTCTTGCATTTCATATTGTTAGCTTTCCATTTGGCCTCCGTTAAATTTCGATGATAAAGTAAAGATATGTTTTCAGTTCGCCGTAATAGTGCCTCGTGCTAAGTCGCTGTTGGTTGTTCCGTTGTATCCTGGGAAACAGACGTCCAAGACGATCCTCGAAGCACATACAGGAGGAGACGAATCAGTTTTAAGGACACTGTACTTCGTACAGACCTCGGTTTGGTTTACTTTAAGCGTTGCTCTAATGTGTTTTCTTCACCATTTAGTTCACTAATTTTTACGAAAGTTTACTGTACTTTATCTTTTCACTATATTGTGCAACAATCTTAAAACAAATTTTGTTATACTCATTATGTGATTTGTTGATGACATGGATACTGACTCGAATGTGCCAAAAGTTAGTCCCTGATTATGGAAGTCATTGTTGTCGATGTTCCAGCCATGCTGATACACGGAAAAAATTCGATGGCTCAAATTTCAAAAAGAAGCAACAGAAGATGTTATTCTATATTACTGTCTTGAATCTAGCAAGGTTTCTCACCGAGGATGCTCTCAAACCAGCTGTGGTTGACGGAGTTGTGAAGAGAGCTAGTGCTATTGATGCATGTCACAACTCATATTTCTTGTGTAGAAAATGAATGGTTTGGCTGATTAGCTATAAAATGTGTGTAGTGAAAAGAAGACGACTCGGGAATTGTGGTAGTCTCTGGATCAGAGATACAAAATCGAGGATGTCGAGGCCAAGAAATTTATTGTTTGCCGATTCTTGGACTACAAGATAGTTGACTCTAAAATGGTGATTAGTCAGGTTCAAGAAATCCAAGTGATTCTTAACGAGATTCACGCCGAATGGATGAATTTGAACGAATCTTTCCAAATGGCTGCTATTGTTGAGAAGCTACCACCGACCTGGAAAGATTTCGAAATCTATTTGAAATACAAACGAAAGGAGATGAATGTTGAAGAATTCATTGTTCGACTTCGTATTGAGGAAGACAACAAGAGTTCTGAAAGACGATTTTTTTCTCCAGTTGATGTCAAGACAAATGTTGTCGAGCATGGACAAAGCTCGAAAAGGAGAAATTTTCTCCTTCCAACAAAAAAAAATAGTGAACCATTTGATCTAATTCACAGTGATATATGTGATTTAAAAAGTGTACAAACACGTGATGGAAATAAATACTTCATTACTTTGTTGATGATAACACAAAGTTATGTTTTTTGAATCTTCATAAAATTAAGGATGAAGCAATTGAAAATTTTGTCAACAAAAAAAGTGAAGTTGAAAACCAACTTAGCAAGAAAATTAAGATGCTAAGAAGTGATCGTGTGGGTGAATATGAATCATCATTTGCTGAGTTTTGTGCTCAACATAGCATCAAACACGAAAGAATCGCACCTTACTCAGCTCAGCAAAATAGCATTGTAGAGAGAAAGAATCGTACATTGAAAGAAATGATGAATGGATTGTTATTAAGTTCTGGTTTACCTCAGAACATGTGGGGGGAAGCTATTCTAACAGCAAATTACCTTTTAAATAAGATGCACCGAAAGAAGCAAGATAAAAGTCCATATGAGTTATGGAAAAGTAGAAGTCCTTCCTACCTATACTTGCAAATGTGGGGTTGTCTTTTCAAGATAGCAGTATCCAATCCAAAGAAAGTAAAGATAGGACCAAAAACTGTTGATTACATTTTCGTTGGATATGCTCAAAACAGTAGCGCGTATCATTTTCTTGTACATGAATCTCAAATACCTGATATTCACAAGAATATGATGATGGAATCAAGAAATGCTTCGTTCTTTGAACACATGTTTCCATACAAATCTAAGGAAGAACCAAGTTAATCCTAAAGATTATATGAGACAATTGAAAAAGAACAAGAGCTTAACCAAGATATTGAACCTAGACGTAGCAAGAGAGCTAGGAATGAGAAATCTTTTGGTCCGGATTTCATCACTTTCATGATGGGAAGTGAACCTCAAAGCTTTAAGGAAGCAATGAGTTCATCTGAGGGACCTCTATGGAAAGAGGCTATCAATTCCGAAATGGAATCTATTTTATAAAACCATACATGAGAATTAGTAAATCTTCCTCCGAGAAGCAAATCACTAGGCTGTAAATGGGCTTTCAAAAGGAAAATGAAATCAGATGGAACCATAGATAAGTACAAAGCTAGATTGGTAATTAAAGGTTACCATCAACGTGAAGGGCTTGATTACTTTGACACATATTTTCCTGTATCAAGGATAACCTCTATTCGTGTGATACTCGCAATCGCCGCTTTGTGAAATCTTGAAGTACACCAAATGGACGTAAAGACAGCTTTTCTAAATGGAGATTTAGAAGAGGAAATTTACATGGAACAGCCTAAAAGATTTTCTGCGACTGCGCAAGAAAATAAGGTTTGTAAACTGGTGAAGTCTCTATATGGCTTAAAACAAGCACCAAAGCAATGACACGAAAAATTTGATAAAGTCATGATAGAAAGTGGATTTAAATTCAGTGAATGAGACAAATATGTATACATAAAAAACACTAAAAATGGATGTCATTTTATATCTTTACGTAGATGACATAATTATCATTGGTAGTAATGATAAGATGATCAAATCCGCCAAGAAGTTATTGAACTCGAGATTTGACATGAAAGATTTGGGCTTAGTCTATGTAATCCTTGGAATTAAAATTCATAGAACATCAGAAGGGCTAGTTTTAAGTATGTCACATTATGTTGACAAAATACTTGAGAAATTCAATGATGATGACTCTGCATTGGCTAGAACCCCGATAGATACCAGTCAACATCTATCAAAGAATCGAGGTGAGAATATGTCTCAATTAGAATACTCTTGAGTCATTGGAAGTCTGATGTACTTAATGAGTTGTACAAGACCATACATAGCTTATGCAGTAAGCAAATTGAGTAGATTCACGAGTAATCCAAGAGTTGAACACTGGAAAGCAATTATCTGATTGCTAAGATACTTAAGGTATACTCGTGATCATGGGCTGTACTATACTAGATATCTTGCTGTTATTGAAAGATACAGTTATGCAAATTGGATATCTGATATGAAAGACTCAAAATCTACAAGTGGATTTGTATTCACTTTAGGAGGTGCAGCAATTGCGTCGAAATATTCTAAACAAACTGTAACAGCCAGATCCACGATGGAATCTGAGTTTATAGCTCTTGACAAGTGTGCTGAAGAGGCTGAATGACTGCGTCACTTCTTAGAAGATGTTCCGGGATGGGAAAAACCAATGCCGGCTATATGCATACATTGTGATAGCCAATCTGCAATTGGAAAAGCACAAAATAAAATGTATAATAGTAAGTCTAGGCATATACGTCGTAGACACAATACCATTAGACAACTTTGACTATGTAAAGTCAAAGGATAATATAGCGGGTCCGCTAACCAAGATATTAAACAGAGAGTTAGTTGCGAAAATGTTAAGGGGAATGGGGCTCAAGCCTATAGAATAAATTGGTGTGAAGGAAAACCCAACCTACGCTGACTGAAGATCTCAAGAACTAGGTTCAATGGGACAACCTAATCGCACTGATTTGGTATATCACTGTGGGGGTTATCCCTAGCCCATTCCTATTATGAAACAGTAAATGTTGAGGATAAGCTTACGACTTTTAATGATTCTGATGAAAAGAATATAGAATCACCTATGTGAGAGAGAAGTGGGGCCGCTTCGAAAGAATTGTAAGGCTTAATTATAGACCCTCTCGCAGAACCAAGCGTGTGTTCATGGCCAAAACGAACACAATCATGAGAACTGAATAGTATCAGGGAGAGTCTTGTGTGAAGTATATCTTAATTTACATAAATGGCAAAACAGTTCAAGGACATCATGTCTACTGGTCAGCTAGTAAAGCAAATATATTTCATAAGGAAAGGTTCAAAGGGTAACACCTAGCTATCCTATGCATGATTCAACTGTAGAACTTTATCACCAAAATTTGTATCAATTTTCATTCATGTAGGGGATTGTTGGAAATTTGATTCAAATTCACAGTTTGAATAAAAATTATATCTCATGAATGTGGGAATGTCTTTTGGCTCTCCACATTCTTGAGTTAATTGTGGCTCATAATTGTAGAAATGTCTTTTGACTTTCCATATTCTTGAGTTAATTGTAGACTTTTGGATCTTCATATTCTTGAGTTAATGAGAATATTAATTGTGTTAATTAATCTTACATGGCTCTTGATGTGCATTTTGGGGCTTATAAGTAGTGTGTTCATTTTCTCATTTCAAATACATGAAAATCTTAACTCTTTCAAGCATTCTCTTGCATTTCATATTGTTAGCTTTACATTTGACCTCCGTTAAATTTTGATGATAAATTAAAGGTATGTTTTTAGTTTGTCGTAGTAGTGCCTCGTGCTAAGTCACTAATGGTTATTCCGTTGTATCCTAGGAAACAGACGTCCAAGACGATCCTCGAAACACATACAAGAGGGGACGAATCTGTTTTAAGGACAATGTACTTCGTACAGACCTTAATTTGATTTACTTTTAGCTTCGCTCTACTGTGTTTTCTTCACCATTTATTTCACTGGTTTTTACGAAAGTTTACTGTACTTTATCGTTTCAATATATTGTGCAACAGTATGTGATTGTAAAACTCCAAAATTAAGCGTGTTGAATTGGAGAAATTTTAGGATATATGATAATTTTAGGATAGATGATCCTCTTGAAAAGTTGGAGAGTGTGCGAGTAAGAACATGAATACGCTGGAAGATCATGTGTTGATCTGTGGGGATAGTCGTTGTATTGAGTAAGAGGAAAATTTCTTTCGTTCAAAATTTCTGGCCAAAGCTTTTGTCTTTCCAGCAGCATTTCGATCAAGAATTTGTCCATAGGTTGCCATACCTTTCGAGCAGATTTTTGGCACCAAGAGATAGGCTATTTCGAGCATAAAGTTTTCCTCCATGTTTGTTGAACAAGAATCGGTAAGTGAGATTGGTATATTTATTTTAAACCAATCGTCAATGCTATGCTTAGTTTGTTACGAAACTCTTTCATTCCATTCAATTTACGTTCATTCATTCTATTTCGTTCCATGTTCTTTCGAAAATGCACTATTGTGATTCGAGTTGATTGAAAAGAATATTTTATTCTTTTATTATTTTTTGCTAAATTGATATTATCAATTTAAGATTTTGTCTTTCTAGATTATAAGATCTTGCTTGATTTATTTCTAGATGATAAGATTTTACTTGTTTTATCTCTAGATATTAGAGGATTTGTTTTTAATATGACATTTATCTCTAAGATATTTTATCCTTGCTTAAATCTTGTTTCTATATTTTGTAGGACTCTTTTATAGATAGATGATTAGGTCAAACAAGCATTATAAAAAGAAGAGAGTGAGATGACAGCGTGTGGGTTTTTTATGGGGTTTGGACAACAGAATTTTGTAGAGAATGCATAGAAGATAATTTTCATATTGAAGAATTTGAGTGATTGATTCGCGTCTATGCCATGTTGCTGATTGGTGTTGAAGACACTTGAAGAACAACAGTGATGCAGAGTGTTGATCGAAAAGTGTTATTTTATTTGTTTTAAGCAACTTTGGTTTATGCATCTAGTTTTTAGTTTGGTTTATTTTGATGCATTTTAATTCCTTGAAGTGTCAAGGAATTTGGTTTTGTTATTTTCACCAGTATTGTTTTGTGTAAACGATTTACATATTTTTCTAGTGAATTTTTGCTTTGAGGCGTTGTACAAGTATTTATATTTGTACATAATTTAAACATGTCTTTTATTTATTAAAATTATATTTGTGTTTTTATAATTAACTTCTGCTGTGGGTTGTGCGCACATATTAACAACATTGTGCCACAACACTAAAAATCTGATACACATAATATATTTATTTCATGTACTTTTATGATCAACAACGCCCTTGCAATGAGGTATAAAATTATGAAAATATGATATGATATGTCCCTGATGCGGTGTGTTATAATAACTGTTATATAGTTTTGCCTCCTTAGAAGAGTAAAAATTAAGAATTGGTCAATAAACCAGGGAAGAAAAGATAAATTTCAGTGCTATATCTTTAAGTTCTGTTCACAATAAATTATGCATTTGTTATGTTATGATCATTTCGAAAAATCATGTTTATATGTATATATTTTGTTGTGTTCGATCGGCCTCCATTTGTTGACTGTTTCACAAAATGCACACCTCTTACGTACTCTCATCTCCAGATAAGAATTTAGATGAGTTAGATGACAAAAAACAAACATGTTCTGAGGTTGGTGATGAAGATAAATTTTGAAGTTCCTTTACTTGTTCTAGTTTTTTTTTTTTTACTTTCATGTTATTTCAATCTTGTATTTTGCTTCCGCATTTCGTTTCTACATTGTAAAAATAATGTTTATTTATTAAAAAAAAGGTTAGTCGTAATGTTTGTTGTTTTCAAATTTTATTTGTTAAACAACGTCAATATCGACATGTTTCGGTCTCTAGATGTAACATACTACACATATTGTGTCTTTGTATAATATTTTTTTATTGAAGTTGTTCTGCTAAAATATTTTTTGAGTTAAATCAATTAATATCGAAAAAAGTTGGGATTTTTTATAATTAGTTAAAAGTGATTTGAAGATCGTCATTTATTAGAATAATTGTTATATTACTTGGATATTGGATATTTTTAAAAAATTAATGATTTTTTTAATCGTATTTGTTGGGTGCAATAATTGTCCTTGTTTGGTAGAGCGATCGAACCATAGTGCTTGATCTGCTGTGCGGTTTAAAAGATTTGAGTTGCACCATTACCGGCTGTTATAGCTTTTGGTAAAGCGGTAAGCACTCGGTCCTACAATTGATATCAGAGCCAAGGTCAGGGGTTCGATTCTCATTGATTGCAAGGAGTGCAATTATTGAGATAGGGAGATTGTTGGGTGCAATAATTGTCCTTGTTTGGTAGAGCGATCGAACCGTGGTATTTGAGCTGCTGTGCGGTTTAAAAGATTTGAGTTGCACCATTACCGGCAGTTATAGCTTTTGGTAAAGCGGTAAGCACTCGGTCCTACAGTATTGTTTCATTATTTTATGCATTATCGTTACGTAAGGCAAAAATCCAATTTGATCCCTACTATTTAACAAAATCTCAATTCAATTCATTTTCTTTCAACTATCATAAAATTGTCTCTTATGTTTCGAAGAATTTGCCCAAAATTGTCCTCAAAGCATAAATATTTTCAAAATATACCCAAACTACTCTTGATTCTATTTTGTTAAGGAATTATTATATTATATCATAAAAATGGTATCAGAGCCTAGGTACAATTATGTCAAACATACAAAATTATTATTGTTGTATAATTAAATGTTTGAAGAAAAGATTTTTTCCAAAAAATTATGGATCCGAACATAAGTTCGAGATTAAATATTTAAAGGACTTATTCCAATATTTTGGAATGTTCACAAGAAAATATCTAACAAAAGTTGGATATCAAGAAAAAAACTGAACTTATCATAATCCTAAGGTAAAATTTATGATTCAGAGTAATAAATTCCTAGAAATAGCACCAGATTCATCTAAACTTTCTGGAGATCTTAGAGAGACCCAAAAAATGGTTCAAAACTATTACAATCAACTATATTTTGTACAACATAAAATTGAAGAAATTTTAGAAAAATAAGAAGAAATTCTTGAAATACTAAAGGATATTCAATCAACAATCCAAAATCCAGAATTAACAACCATGTTTTAGTAAAAAGATATCAGAAGAAAGGTTATCATCATCTTTTGACATTGAACCTTTATTACATCAAAGAAGAAATGCCAAAGTGATACAAAAACATTTAACCGACGACAAAAAAATGATAAATCTTGTCAAAAGTGTCTCAGAAAAACAATAATCTGATGACAAATATAGAGAGGAATGGCCTGGATGATCTATAAAACCTTGCAGAGTCTTTTGCAAATTTTAAGGTTGTAGATCTAAAAATGATCGCAACATAACCACCAATGAAAAATGTGGAATCCAGTTACGCAAACATGGGAGGACCTCGAAATGATTTTCAGGTTGGTGGAGAAGCACACCTAGCGGGAACCAGGTAAAGGAAAAGTCAAATTTTCTTACATCAAACACCTTATGAGAAATCTATTTTGTAATCAATGCATCCTAATGGGGTAATGCTTAAACTTGTTGAACTAGATTTCAAAAACAGAAAAGATCTCATTGACAAACTTTTATAAATGAGTTTTATGAGATCAATTAAAATTTCTTGGACATGATTTCGGTTGAAACTAAATAGTCAATCATAATCGGAGAATCTCTTAACGAGATAGCAGGAAGAATGATGGTAGATTATTTCGACAATAAAGATATGAAGAAGAAAAAGAAATATGGCCAAGCTATGTATAATTTTTAATTACATGACATATGTGAGGTGGATGAATACATTATGTTATTCACTAAATATAGATAGAATTCAGGGATCGAAGAAAACACAATAATGCTACTTTTCTTCAATAAAATGCAAAGTCTTAGAGAGAAATGTTAATAAGAGAACACATCATTGGCAATCCATATACTCTGGCCAGATGAGCTTCTTTTCTTAAAGAAAAATTGACATAATAGTTTCATATACGTCCCTGGCAATCCAGATACTCTGGCTAGATGAGCCTCTTTTTTAAAAGGAAAATTGACAGAATAGTGTCATATGACAATATTACAAAAGAATTACAAAAAATTAAAATGTATTAATAAATGTACTTCTTTATGTTGTAATGAAAATTATTTTCCAACGATCATTGTAAGTAAGCCATAAAGGCAAAAAAAAAGATGAACTTTAGATCTCATCCTTATGCCAGAAGTGAAAGGAGTAGAGGAAGTTCTTGTAAACCAAGAACAATATGTATGGTCTAGGAAAAAAGTTAGATCTTACAAATATGGGCAAATGAGTCAGTCATCAAGAAGTATGATGTTATCCCAAGCATCGAACTTAACGTGGAACTCATCTCAAAACACGAGACGTGCACCTACAAAGAAAATTTTCGGAAGAGCTCACACACAAGCTAATGAAAGTTTTAAAGATTGTAACTGTTGGACATGTGGAGCAAGAGATCACATTTCGACCAACTAACCAGATAATGAAAAGAAGTGAATAAAATTTTCGAACCAACTCCAGATATTGAAGAAACAATTTATTACCAAGATCTTTTTCAAATATACCAATTTGAGGATATTACATTAGACGAAATTATATATGAATAAGAAGAAATCTTAAGTGAGAAAGAATATGATGGAACAGAATCAGAATCTGACTGAAAATGAAGTATTTCGACATGAAACACATGAAGATTTGTCTGGTTTCTTTAGTCAGAAAACTATATCTCATAACATGGTCCAAAATATTATTAGGGAAAATCATAGTCTTCATAGATACCAAGGATTCTCTGCAAGACTAGTAGAAAAGTTCTTTGGAAATTTTGGCCTAATAAACAGAAAGTTTCATCTAATATATAAAATTTCTAGAAGGAAAATGACAATCCAATGGAACTTACGAAAAAACGAATGGAGATGCAATTAATTCTTTCTGAAGAAATAAGTGAGTAATGACATAAACTCAAAATAAAAGTAGCACGAACTATGTCCGGGATTCACATCCGTACAATTCAGATTATGATAAAAGATAATTTTAAAGAATGAATAGATTCACGCATCGCCATTGTTATATGCGATAAACGAATGAGTAATCTTCAAGTTTCAATATTATGAACTATCTCATGGAATCTCTATGCATGAAGAATTGCCTACAGCCTGGAAAATCGAGATTTTAGCGGAGTTTTGATGTTGCATCAAAACGTCAAAGAAAAAGGCTAATGAAAGAAGGTAATAGACGATATTTTATTACCTATCAAATTTCATACCCTCTGTTTAATACACACCATTCAGAATTTTTTATTAGAAATGAATTTATTGAAATACCAAAAAAAATTGGAAATATTGCGCAGACAATTTAACCAATCCCTTTAATATAGGAAACATATATCCAAATCCGAGACAAACCAATTCTGCAAAGAAATCAAAGTCTTAGACTAGAACTAAGAAGAATGTTTTTCCAAAGAGAGACAATCACAATTCACAGGTAGGAAAAAATACGTGTCAAGGAAGCCCGACAGGTGCTACAAAATTTTTCAGAAAAACTTAGATGTCCCGAGGGATGAAGAAATAATATTTTATATTACAAGACAAAGAAATAAATTTTCTTGTAGTACTATATACTATTTGGAACAACCTATGATAGAGACTATCAAGGACAGATAAACATTCGGTGAATTGGAAGTTCGTATCAAAGAAATTCCAGGAAAATAAACAAGTTCAATTGGTTTTTGGACTAGAGTTTCTCTAGGAACACAAATCTTTGAAACGTATAGATAATGGAATTGAATTTATGACTGAAGATATAATGTGAAAAATTCAATGACCACAAGCTTAGTCTTGATATGCATCCCATTAGGATTGTTATATGAACAATATAAGGCATAATATTTTGTTCCTTACATTGATTCAGGGACTGGAATTTGTGCAACAAAAGATGAATTTTCCAAAAAAATTACCTCAAATTATTCGACGAGGCTTTTCCAAGCAAATCTTGATCTTATGTAAAAGGATCAAGAAGATCAAAATATTAATCGGAGGTGTTGGATAGACGCCTTGATACAAGGTGAAAATACCACCAATTTATTTTCATGATACATGAGTTGCCATTTTGTTAGGAAACAATTTATTACAAATGTTAAATCATATACACAAAAAAATGAGACTAGAAGATTAATGCTCATAACACCATATGTGATTACAAAGTCATAGTCCAGAGACTAAGGGAAACATTATACAAAAAATTGTCAATATAGTTCTGCAGCAAGCGTAGTGATGAAGGAAAATTTCTAAACACAAAAATAAAAGATTCTAGACAGTTTGAGAAACAATCCTCCAATTAAGAACAGATCAAAACCTTCAACCAGAAGAAATATAATTTCTCAAGATAGCTTTACACCAGAAAGATGTTGAGTTTGAATAAAAAATATCCTTAGAAGATGTCAAGAAAATGATCAACGGAAACTACAATGAAGATACATTGGCATGGTGCGACATGAACCAACTCCAAGCCAACCTTAAAATAAAGGAAGACAAGGAATATGAGTTCGTCAGTAACATAAATGATCAAAAGAATATGTAGATTATTATCAAGAAACATTTAAATATTGGCTTAATCAAAGCAGGAATATCAACATACAACAGTCCAAGATTTCTCGCAAGAAATCACGGTGAAATCAAAAGGATCAAACCCATATTAGTTATTATTTATCAAGAGATTAATAAAATTCTGCAGATTGATGATTATTTCATACCTAGTAGAGATAATTTATCAATTTTATAAGTAATGCAAAAATTTTCTCTAAATTTGATTGTAAGTCTGGATTTTATCAGATTCGAATTAAAAAAAATAAGAAATTCACAGCTTTCTCCCGTCTCAAGGTCACTATATTTGGAAAGTACTACTGATGGGTTTGGCTAATGCACCCCAAATATTTCAAAGAAAAATGGATAATCTATTTACAGTTTATTTTAATTTTATGTTTGTTTATATTGATGACTTTTAATAGCATTAAAAAATATGGACAAACCTATTAAACATGCAGAGATATTCTCTAATATTTGTAAAAAAGAATGAATAGTCCAATATGAAAGGAAGACAGTCATTGCTACAAGAAATATTGAATTTCTGGAATAAAAATAGATGAGTCAGAAATAATTATGCAAGAATACATAATGGAAAAGGAGCAGAATTTGCCAAATGAATTAAAAGAGAATAAACAACTTTAAAGTTTCCTAGAAATGTTTATTAAGAATTTAGCAAAATACAGGAAATAGTTTAGTACATTACTGAAAAATATATGCAAGATTTATATGGACAGAAGAACACAATAAATGACTTAGCTAACTAAAGGAGATTTGCAAAAATCTTCTAAAAATGATTATTCCCCAAGATGAAAATGATCTGGTACTATATACAGATGCTACTGATCATTGGTGGGCAACGATTTTCACAACGCTCACACCAGATGGAGAACAACTATGTAGGTATTGCAGTGGACTATTATCAGATGAAGAAATCATACGATGGCATGTCAACGAAAAGTAATTTTATATAGTAGAAAACTTTTGAAAAATGACTATTTTTACTTGCAATGAAATTTATCTTAAAAGTTGATAATGTATAGTTAAAAGCTTTCTTGAAAAATAGAATTGAATATAAACCCGAGAAGTATATATTGAAACGTCTGCCATTTTTATTGCTTAAAAGTTACTAGAAAATTTTTTTTTCACTCAATATTTCGGCCATATACATATACTACATAAAAATATTTTTATAAAATATTTTACCTCTTGTAATAAAATATCAACCAACTAGTATTTTAAAAATCAAGTGAAATACTCATAAAATGAAATCTTCAAATGTTTTACCAAACCAAAAAAGCAATAAATTTGAAAATTATAGCCATTACTAAACCTCTCAAAATCTCTCAAAAGCATAAACAAATAGTCTTAAAATCTTTAACGTGAATAATGAATCATAAATCATAAATGCGGAAAAAATAGAAACGCTGGTCCTCGGGTTGTGTGCACCTTCAGTCCAGTCAGATCATCCATCAAGGCCTCCCTCAAACTCACCTGCATCCATCACACCTAGTGAGTCTAAAGACTCAACTCACCATAATCTTTATAACAAATAATACGTATAAAACCACAAGCAACAGTGAAAATACTTTAACGTAAAGATAACATTTTAATGACATGCAAACATAAACCTTAATATTTTCCATTTTCCTCAACATGACATAATATAAAACCTTTTATCATGATCATAAACATTATTCTTTTCCTTTATTGAATTCAGATCGTTAATTGTGACTTTCCTCAAACCTCAAAAGTCGATGGATCCATCTACATGAAACCGCAGTACTGGGCGGCGGAGGACACTAGCAACACTCTCATCGATCAACTGGGCCCTGGCCTATCATCATCGAATAGAAATACGATCGTCGGGCTCCCTCTGGGGCCTTTTCCCAAAAATGGGCTCCATCTGAGCCTTTTCCCTCACGATATTCCCATTCTTACCTCAAACCTCATACATCAATAGTCACAATTACTTCATTTCCTTCAATGTTTTACATTCTCATTACTTTCTAAAATCATGCATAACATAACCCTTTTGTTTTTTTTTTTTTAAACCAAGCTCGCATTATTTCCTTTAAATGTCTTCCTTAAATCATAAAAATCGAATAGACATTTAAAGCTCATAATTTCCTCATGTAAAATTCATAATCATTTAAAAATAATCATAATATCATAAAAATAGCATTTAAAGCACTGTCATTACGTTTACTAATTTTCAGTGTAAAAAGACCGTTTTACCCGTAGACGTGACATTTTACGTTTTTGACTTTTTCTTGATTTCATTGACTCTAACATGTCCCAAATAATAATTTAAGCTTAAATTAAAATTCTCATAATTTTATTTAGCTTTAAAACGAGACTTTTTAATTTATCTTTAATAAATGATTTTGACGGTGTTTTAATCCCGAAAAATCCCAAACTTTAAAATAAAATTCCTAGACATAAAACTTAGACTTTTTATATTATTTTAGCCCTTGTGAACCATGACTCGACCCCCGTGAGCCATGATTCGAATTATTTTCTAATTAGAAAACCCTAAGCTCTTCGAACAAGCCCCCTTCGAGCCACCTTGGTGTTTCATCGAGCCAAGCTCGAGCCGACCTGAGCCAACCTCGAGCCAGCCTTCCCTAGACCCTGCTTGACCCTAAGAACTAACGGAACTTGACCCTAGCCTCAACCGCAAGCCACGCCCCTGCTGCAAGCCACGGCCGAGACCCCTCCAAGACAAGGACTCCTTGCTCAAGCGCCTAGGACCTAGCCATCGCCCCAGCCCATGAACCAACATGTCGTGCACCTTCTTAGGACCCTAGTAAGACACCCTAGCCCAGACCGTGACCTACATGCCGAGCCCCCAAGCCCTTGGACGCCTGCACCCTCTCGCGCACAAGCTGCACGATTCTCGGGTGGGAGTCCTAGCATGGCTAGGACTCCTTCCCCAGCCCTTAACGCGAGTCCTAGCATGGATAAGACTCTCCCACTGACTCCCATACGACCTTGGCTAGTCCTGGTCCTAGCCGAACCAAGCCTAACCACCAAGACAAGAAAACCGAAGCCCATGATCCCATGACAGCCGAGATCGATTCCAGCTTATTTATTTTGTGATTGCCGTGAGTTTAGTGTGTGTGTAGGACTCTAATTCATGTAAAAACTTTGCTTGGTCATAACTTAACATCATGGCAGCCCCTTCACATGTATAGAGCATGAGTTTGGATCAAAATTCATGAGTTCAAGGCATGTATGAGTAATATTACGAAAATACTAACAAAATCTCAAGCTTTTCATACAAACATAATTTAAACAATAATACGATGTGATAGATGAGAAAAAGTGATGTATTGCGTGCCTTTGCATTTTAAACGCACGAATATACGTTGACGACGAAGAACGGGGACGAGGAGAGCCTAGACTTGAATAATTTTGCAACCTTCGATATTTCTCCTTGTTTGATACTTTGTGTGTGCCGTGTAAATTTGAAAGAAAGGTGTTTGATGTGTGATAGGAGAGTGGGCGTGTGATTGTGTAGGGTTTGGGGTGGATTTTTACATATTTTATAGTTAATAAACCAATAATCAAGCTTAGGTCCAATAAGCACAGAATTAGGTCCATTAGTGCTTGATTAGGATATTAAAAATAATTTTGTCTACATAAGTTTGTGAATTTATTAGCCGGGTTGCCAAAATATTTGCATTTTTTTTGAAAAACCTACACCGATAAAATTTACGTCTCGGCGTATAAAATCACCTCAAAAACTCCTTATTTTCAAAAATATCAAAAAGCATCACTCATATTTTAAATAATTAAAATCAATTATTTAATAAAAATTGTTTACGTTTTTCAGCCCTCGGTCTCTGTTACTCGATCGCAACTCGAATAATCCTTAAAAATACAGTTTTAAGCATGATGATAATAAAATCTTATTTAACATATGAGCATGTATGCCACGTAATCAATTAAGCAATTAAAATCAATTAATTACTCATTTTTCATATTTCCTAGATTTGCCTGCAGTTTGGATTACGTCGTCTTAATTTTGGACCTTACATATATTATTAAGATGACATGCTTTATATCAAAATTATATTTTTGATATTGTTATTATTAAATCTCATTAAAATATTATTCCAAATTTCTTAACAAGAGATAAACATCGTCAATGTCGATACAATAATGAAAATGCTGAGGCATTTGAGAGAACACCTTGAAATACTTCAAGCCGAGTTCAAAAAGTTTGTCTTAAGTGCAGAAGTTGTGGATAGGCTACGACAAGTTGATAAGAGAATTGTTTCTGATCAAATCATATGATGTTTACAGACTTATACTCGGTTATGGTATGTATTACAAAAGTCAATCCTCTAGGCTGTAGAGAAACCAATGTCTTCTCAAAGGACAGTTTTTGAGTACATGACTCCATACCTAGAATAGGATATTCAAATACCCCTAGTACAAGTTATAAGTACGGATCATCTTTAGATTAGTCGGCCCAAGAAAAAATTGAAGCTCTGGATCTTTATCTCGAGCATTCAAGTCTACCATTCACCTTGGATTTTGAAGAGATAGAGAGATTAATCTTATACCTCAAACCGACAAAGGTAAATCTAAGATTGATACTAACGAATTTATAATTTCTCTATTTTAGTTATATAAACAGAATTGAGAGAAATTGAAAATAAGAATATGTTTCAACCCAACCACAATCCGGGTTGATATAGCAGGAAGTATTTAAGGGTATCGATGAAACCAAATTCCTATCCTAAGGAAGTCAAGGCATGATATGAATTTGGGGCTTTAACCTCGGTTTATACTACATCACTTGGATTTCTAGAAATATCAGCACTACCAAAGTGGATTCAGGAATATGTTCATAAAACATGGGCAAACAACCGTTATTTATCTATGAGATATTCTAAACCAATATTTTTCAGTACAACACAAGAACCAGTTAAGAAAGGTTTATACGAAACCTTTCATTTTATCAAGCTATGGAGACCAAATATAAATATTCATAAATTTATCAAAGATCCTTCAGCAGAAAAAACACTCATTGTTGCTTCATTCACTGAAGACGAAATATCTACCAGGAGAGCATGAGATCTATGTGTCTGCCTTACGTTGATGGAATGAGTCAAGTTTCCATTTAAGTTTTATCAAAATTATGTAAATGAATCTTTTCTGCTAAATATACTATGACAAAAAAAAACTACAAGTTTTGCAAAAGACATATTTGAAAAGAAAAGAAATTTTCTATTGAACAAGAAGCTATTGCGGAGCAAAGAAAAGTCACCGGAATTTCTGTAACATGGCTCATGTGAGAAGATGATCAGAAATCATTTACCCATAATGCCCGAACCAAAAGAAGCCAAAATTCGGTAAAGGCTTTCGAAAAAAACTGACCGAAAACATCTTGTTGAAACATGACCAAGTGATGAGGGATTACACAAAAAACAATTTCCTCAGAGACCTAAAAAGTAAAAGATTCCCTGACAGAAATAAAGAAGACATGTGAGATGTGACTCACCACCACAAAAAGACAGGTCTACTAATTAATGGAATATTGGACCATTAGCTAGCGAAAGAATGGACAACTCAACCAACTACTACAAGACATTGTCGGCCACAACTAACAATAAGAGAAAAATNTATAATGAAGATGAAAGCTTCATTCAACCTCTTTATTTTATTTCAAATAAATTTGTAATATTTCTTTTTCTAGTTTATGAGTATGATATTTCCAGCTTTGATAGGTAGCTAAACAAGTTTCTACAGGAAGTTATTATGTAATAATATCATGTATGTTTGAATAAAAGAACCAAGTCTTATGCCTATCTCATGTATTATTTTCAAAATTAAACTTATTTGTTGTACACCCTAAGTTAAGAAAAAAAACAATACATGGTTGTGCTAAGTGTTATTGAAAGAATCTACTTCAGGAAATATATGTTGAGACTGTGTGGTTAGATTTTGAGGAGCAATCTGTAAAACTTGGTGTATATGACCCGACGACACTCCAGTCAAAGAAGTAAATATTTAATTTATTATACGGAAGCATGATGAGCCATAAAAAGATCTATGATATATAGTATATAAACTTTGTATATGAAATGACCTCGATTTTTTTTTACTAATCGAAATCATAAACTCGAAAAGACTATCTAAATAAAATAGCATAACATTTCTAACAATCATAATAGTTTAACAATTTAAATCTCAAGTGCATAAAATAAAATCCTAAATCATCGACTAACCAAAATTCCTAAATCGACCTTTAAAAAAATCGACTAACAATAAAATAAAGCATGAAAATATCTCTAATAAAAACCATTATCATAATCTTTAAATCTTTAATCTAACAAGCTAGTGCGGAAACATAAAGGTCCTTGGGTGTGTACTGCTGCACTCGATCCACTCAAACGTCAGCACCTCCTATAAATCATCAAATCCTGCATTATAACAACTTAGTGAGTATAAAGACTTAGCACTTTCTAAACATGGATAGCAAATAATACATATACAATCACATTCATTAAAATCATACTTTTATTAAAAATATCTTTTGAACATAAATAAATCATATAAAATCATTTTAGCATAATTAAATCATAAATCGTAAAATCATTTTAAAATAACTTTAAGCAAAAATAAATCCTTTAAAAGTCATTTAAAATAAGCTTTAAGCATAAATAAATCTTTTTAAAAATAATTTAAAAATGGCTTTAGTCATCATCATGAATCATATATCATAAAATAATTAAAATCGTAAAGCTTTCAATCATATATCATTTTGGGTGAAGTTTGATCCTTGAAAGTGACTAGCTTTTATCCTTTGGTCGACTGCAGTCTTAGCTCCACATGGTCCATGGGGGTGTGCACTAAGCTCCACCATGGAAATACGATCGTCAAGGTCGCTCTAGGGCCTTTTCCCTTACATGGGGTCCCTCTGGGGCCTTGGCCCGTAAACGGGGTCCTTCTGGGCCTTGGCCCTCACATCATCCCCACAAAATCATATATCATATATCATATATTTTTTCACAGTCAATTCACATTCCTCAAAATATTTTCCTTTCTTTAAAAATCATAAAATAAGACAGCTTTCCAAAAATAGTATTTTAAACAGTATAAATTGCATAGCTTTACCATAAATCATAAAATACATATTATCATCAAAATCATCATTTTAAATAATATAATATCATTTAACATGCGTTATGATCCTTCGGGATGCTGCCAAGCGTTTTCGTATTTTTTTAATTGTAAAATTACCGTTTTGCCCCTGTACGTAAAAATTCTCGAATTTATCTTTTTCTCACTTTTAATGACATGGGATTATTCTAAATAATTATTTAAGCTTAAATATAATTTTCCATAATTTTATGAAGCCTAAAACTAGGCTTTTCAATTAATTATTTAATTAGCATTTCGTGCGGTGATTAAATCCCGTATAAATCCAAAACTCATTATTTTGATCCCAAATTTTAAACATAGCATTTTTATTATTTATTCTACCCTTGTGACCATGAATCGCACCCGTGGACCCATGGTTCCAATTTTTGTCCTTTAATTTTTGAAATTGACCCTTGATCGAACCACCCGAGCCAACTCCTATTTTACTTGAGCCACGCCTTAGCCACTTCAAGCCAAAATGTATCCAACCCACCTAGGCACCCTCTTGACCAAACCTGACCCATAGAACCTAGCCCTAGCTCGCTCAAACCCTGCTGGAACCAAAACCAAAATCTGAACACATGGTGATTCACGCTCAAGGACTCCTAGCCAAACCAGGACACTTCCAGCCGAGCCACCACAGAGCCAACCTGACCCTAACCATCCTTGGACTATGCCAAGACCCTACCAAGACCTAGCCAAGCTCCTCGCCGCGAGCACGAAGCCAGGTACCAGACAGCAGCTCACGCGTCACCCTTGCTGTCATGTGCATCCTCACGTTTCTTCGAGCCACAGCGCACCCACTTGCGACAACCCCTGTCCCGACCCCTACCCATTACCCTAGGACCCTGATGGACCACCTAGCCTGCCCCCAGACTGAGCCGCAGCCCCCTGTACAGCAGCTGCTCGTGGAAGAGCTTGGAGAGAGTCCTAGCTTTCGTGGACTCTTCCCCAGCATGAACCACGAGTCCTAGTCATGCTAGGACTCTTCCTAGGACCTAGCCACGACCCTTAGGACCCAACCCCCAGCCCTGGTTGAGCCCCCAGACCCCATGCAAGAACCGAGCCTTGGGCAAGCACACAACCTCAAAAAAACTCACGGTTTCTTCTATCTGAATTTTCCCACGATTTCAGCTTGTTTGCTTCTACAAATTCATCATGTTTTAATTATAATCAATCATATTTTATCATGTGTTGGCAGCGTGTTCGTTGTATTCAAAACGTTTTTCAAATAAACGTAAAATTGTCACGTTTTTGAAAATATACGCTCTGCCGTAAAAATAATTCAACCATCATAATTTTCATGCATAAACAATTAAATCAAGCATATTATGATTTGTATGATGTTTAAAAGGGTTTAGAAAACGTGCCTTTGCGTTAATAATGCTCGAATTTTCAATCGTCCGCGAGGAAGGACGAACGGACAACGAAGAACACAAGCTTTTCTTCCTCCTATTTTTCGAAAATATTGAAGTGTGTGTGTGGTGTGTGTCACTGTTGCTGATGGTGTCAATGGTGTGGTTTAAAATTGAATGATCGAGGGTGCTAATGCCTTCGAAGGAATTTCGAACACTATATTCTCCAATGAGCTGCAATAGCTCGTGTTCTAAGAATATTAACACCGATGAATTAAATCGAGTTTGGTTTAAAACCAAGCAGAAGAAGCTCGAAGTAATCCTTTGTGAAGAAGACTGTTATTAGAAAACATTTTAACTTATGTAAACTGAATAATTGAGAAAGACTAGATTAGTTTTTGCATTCTTCAGTTCAGTTATGGTGACAACTGAACTGACGGATACTCTAACTAATCAAAACAATTTGAAAACAGCAATTAATCAGTAAAATACACTAGATATGTTTATGGATGTTCGGAGACATCAACTGCTCCTACGTCACCCCTTCTACCACCACGGGTAGGATCCACTAGAAGACTTTGATTTATACAACTCTTTGTACAAACCCACTCAGCTAGGACTTACACTACTGCCTAAACTGAACTCCTAGCTACGACTGAAGGCAGCACCTTCCAGCCAACAGTTCTTTAACGTCTATGTGCCAAAGACTACATACATAAGTTTAACGTCTTCGTGTAAGACGGTATTTGGGTGGTTGAGAGTGTTTGTGTGTGAGAACTGAACAAGGATGTTCTCACACACTGAGGGATATATGCTTCTATACTAAGCTAATAATACGTTGAAGTGTCCCTCTGGGCTGATTGCTTCTGAAATCTGATTTGCAATGTGCGTGCCCTTTCTTTTCTCTTTAATTTTCGTTTTTGTTCTTTTTTCTTCTTCTTGTTGTTGTTGAGTCCTCACTTATCTTCTCTTTATATAGGCGGGAAAAACTGATTGTACAATGAGACTCATTTATTGTTTTTGTTGCATCTTGAATTCGTTTCTTGGACTTTGTGTCTCGATTTTTGGACTGCAATTCTAAAACGTTTTGTCTTTAATGCTCTGATGTAATGTCCATTATTGTCCTTTGACTGGACAAAGGCTTTGTACCTTCACGCACAGCTCGAATCCACTGAAAGAGTTTGTCTTCATCTACAAGTGAAAGATTCTGACTGATGCTTCGGACTGGTCAACTGAATTGATCTTCAGTTGGCCTGGTGAAATCAGTTGACTCGTCAGTTGAACTTATTTCACTCTCATTCAGTTGAATTGATCAGCTGGGTTTCCTCATCTGTTGAACACTCCTTCGGCTGGCCAGGTTTCTGAGGTTCTCCTGCTAAACCACCTATCAACTGGACAATCAGCTGGACTGCTCAATTGACGTATCAGTTAGACTGATTCAGTTTGTGCGATCAGTTAGGTAACAGCTCGTGGCTGATCCTAGCTTCTGCACACTAAGGTAGATTATTTGTAACACAAATTAATAAGTTTTGTTAACAACAAAATCAAGATTGCGAACTTGAAAAGTTCCAAAAAACTCTCTTTTTTGATGATCACAAAACTTGAGCAGTTAAGCACAATATATTCAGTTCAAGGGTTAGTACATTCAAACATCGTTAAAAGCTCCCTCTCAAGAACTGAATTAAAGATGTTTTGAAAATCATTTAGAGATAGAGGATAAGAAAAACTCCCCCTCCAAAACTGAATTGATAAACCCTTAAATGTATTGAGAAAACACTTTTCAGTTGACGAAAAAAGAAAAAAAAATTTCTCAACAACTGAATTTTAAAACTGATTGAAAAACGATTTTCAGTTTGAGGGTAAAAGAAAAACTCCCCCTCAGAGACTGAATTGAAAACCCGTATTTGAAAGATATTTATCTAGTCATTCATTCAGAGGTAATAATCATTCAAGCAATGTAGACAAGAGATCTGGAAATATCCATTCAGTCACAACGAAACACAGCTGAACAAACATGATGTTTATTAAATAAATTTCCTTGTATTTACATCTGAGTACATACAAAGTTGAAAAGGAAAAATTGCTACAACAGTAACATAATTTAAACAACATCATATATCATGTTGTTTATGCGACAGAACTGGATATACCATCAACTGGTTGCTTGATTGCTTGGAATGCTGCATCGATTGTGAATTCAATTTGCTAGATAAACGAGTTAAACTGCCTTGAACTCGACTTCTGTGCTTACACAACTGATCGAGCAGACTCTGACTAAGCTCACGTGGAATTCAGCTGGTGATTAAATCGACAAACATCTCAACATGGATGAGTTTCGTCTGAAGAACAGCTGACCTGGTAGGCTTGCAACTGAAATCTTGTTCAGCGAACAATTTAGCTGTGCATCTTTGCAGAAAATTCTCAGTCCGCTGCAGACTGATTAAAACCCCAAAGCTAAGACTCTAGTGAAGTGGCTACAACATTAGCTGCAGAGCCAATCCTATCAAATCTTTGCTAAAGAGCGACATATAAATATTTTCAAATAGTTTTGAAAATTGTATGAAATACTTTTAAACAACTTTTAACACTATTTTTAAGTAACAAATTTTAAAACACGGTTTTCTTCAAATGTTCTTCTTAGAACAACCCGCTCTGATACCAAATTGAAGGATCGAGTGTGCTAGTGCCTTCAAAGGCATTTCGAACACTATATTCTCCAATGAGCTACAATAGCTTCTAAGAATATTAACACCGATGAATTAAATCGAGTTTGGTTTAAAGCCAAGCGGAAGAAACTCGAAGTAATCCTTCGTGAAGAAGACTGTTATTAGAAAACATTTTAACTTATGTAAACTGAATAACTGAGAAAGACTAGATTAGTTTTTGCATTCTTCAGTTCAGTTATCGTAACAACTGAACTAACGGATACTCTAACTGATCAAAAAAATTTGAAAACAGCAGTTAATCAGTTAAATACACAAGATATGTTTATGGATGTTCAGAAACTTCAACTGCTCCTACGTCACCCCTTCTACCACCACGGGTAGGATCCACTAGAAGACTTTTGTGGGGCCCGAGGTCCGACATCTAATATTAATAATTATAAATGTAAGAAACCAAACGATTTAGTAAAATACATAATCTGTGGTTCACAAACCAATATAAACATCGTCAAAATAATTTAAAGGTCTCAAATATTTGAAATATAATTTTTAACATGTCAAATAAAACTAGTGAACCAAAGAAATTCAAACATCATCAAGTAGCTCCTAAGACCCGAGAATCTCACTCTAACTCGTATCTCCTCGCATGGAGCTAGACTCTGACATCCCAAGCCTCGCCTCACCTACCGTCAAGCACATGAAAACAAGAGGTAGCCGACGTGCCGGTGAGTATAAATCCAGTATGATACAATCAATAACATATGAGAATTAAAATTTCAAATATCTCATATAAAATTCATAAAGATGCAATATTGAAAGGATCGGTTAATAAGTGAAATGTGTTTAGAAGGGGGGTTGAATAAACACTCATAGATTATGTTCGTTTTTCGAAGGTTGAGTTCAGTTTTAATGATAAGCTGAAACTAAATATCTCGTAAGTCAATGACAAACAGTTTAACTGAGAAAACAGTTGCGAAAATAAACTGAATGAAAGATAGAATAACTAAAACAAAAGGTAACTGAAGTAAAAAAAACGCGATTTGTTTCTGGATGTTCGGAGAATGGAATAACTCCTACGTCACCCCTTCTGTCACGAAGATAGGATTTCTACTAAAAGACTTTGATCGAATACACTGTTTGTACTGACCCACTTCAGTTTGGTCTTATCAATGCCACAACTGAAACTCTTAGTTCGTGACTGATCTTAGCACAACTTAATAATATAGCAGAGATTACAGTATGCTAACAAGCTCAAAGATGGTAGTCTTGAATGCTACAGATAAAACTTAGTAAGAGAGTGAGCTTTTGATTTCAGCAGAGTAACAACTTGAGTAGAATGGTAGTTCTTGTGTATTTCTTCAGCTGCTCTGTTCTCCTATTTATAGGCTTCTCTTCCAACGGTAACTTGATATAATATTTGAATTTTATATCCGTTGATTTGCCATGTCGATATTCTTCTGACAGTCGTACACTGTAGATTCTGAAATGCGGCGTTCCACTACAAGTTGCAGTCTGCTTGTACTGATGTCTGTTGAACATCCCTTTCATTTGATGACGTGTTAAGGCTGAGCGATCAGCTGATGAAAGTAGCTGATAAGCTTGCGCTGAGTGAATCAATTGATCAGTCAGCTGTCTTCAGGAATCCAGTTAGGTTCAACTGATCAGTCAGTTAACTTCGAAAGTTCAGTTCAGCTGGATTCGGTTGCCTAGATACTTCTCATTATACTTCCGTTGCTTAATACGAATATTTTATCAGTTGGTTCCGTAGATAAATTGTTTGTTAAACAGCCGAAATTAAGTTTCCAACAATTTCCCCCTTTTTGGTGTTTGACAACACTAAGCAGATGATAACTGATCAGTTAAGCTTATAAACATCCTTCAAATTGGTTGTAGATAAAATAATAACTTTCGCGTACAGATTCGTACAATGAAAGAATGAAGTAATCTGTATAAGTGATTCCATGTACAAGTAAATGAATGGCTGTAGCTTAGGTCTCTATTCTCCCTTTTTGTCAATCACCTCCATTCTGAGAGATAGTCTTTCAACATCAGTTGACAGTACTTTAACAGAAGTGGCTACGTCTGCTACTGCATTCAGCATAGTGATTTGCATCAAATCTATCTTTCGGGAAACAGATGTCTCCACGAAGTCAATTCTCTTGCTGATTACATCTTGGATGACAGAGAGGCTTTCAGCTAAGCCTCTATTCTTTCTAATATCTTCTACAGCAAGGGAAAGAGAGGTCACGGTAGCATTAACAGCCTTCAGCTTTTCTCAGTTGAATACTTCTGCATGTTCCAGTTTTAAAGTATGAGCGAGTTGAGTTCGCTGAATCTGTGAAACTTCAGAAAGTATTTTGTGCATATTGTTCTGAATGTCTTGAATTTCTTCAAGAACTGCGTCAAGATCTCCAGTCGACTGAGTGGGTAATTGTCCAGAAGTTCCAGCTTCTTGTTCTTTAGAGACTTGATCAAAGACCACCAGGGTCCTGTCAGATACCATTGTCTCAGCCATGGTGTGTTCTGGAACAACTGGGTCAGTAACCTCTACTAGCGCTGGAGGAAGAGAAGAAGGATCCTGAATTGCAACTGAGCTGTCCTGCTGAGGAGGTAAATCTGTAAGGCCTTCAGTTGGAGGATCATTAACTGGTGCTTCTTCCTGAGTATCAGCTGATATTTGGGCTGGCTCGTCAGTTGGAATATTTTCAAAATTGAGCAACAGAGCCTCCACATTTTCAGCGATTTCTTTATCTGTGGATGGAGCTGGCACATCAGTTTGATCACCCTGCTGAACAGGCTCTTCAGTTAGGATAGGTGCCTCTTCAAATGCTTGATCAGTCGAGTGATCAACTGATTCAGAAATGGGCTCCTCTGGTTGAGATTCTTGTACTACTGACTGAATAATTTCATCAATATTTGCAAGTGTTAAGTCAGCTTCTGAGTACAGTGGTGGATCAACAGCAGAGGTTTCAGGCACATCCTGAGCTTGCTCTTTATTTGGTGATGAGGGTCCTTCCTCTTCATCTGAAGACCCTCCATGAATAACTAATTCCTGATCTTGTTCCCAAAATCGTATCTGTACATGCAGGGAAGTAAGATCTGAATCCAACTGAGTAAGTACAACTCGATCATTGTAGGCAGTTGGATTCGTCGGAATGTAGTTGGCTTTCAATTTTTCAACTAATTGAGCCAACTTCTTGGCTCTCATCAAATCAAAGAAATAGTCTTTTCTTCCCAAAGCCTGCACAATGGTAGCAGCTTTGACTATCCTTAAAACGATGGCTTCCAATCTGATAAACCTTTTCAGCTGAGACTTCTTCTTCAATTGTTTGGCAAATGTGTGAGTTCTGTATGTGATCCAAGCCTCATAGGTTTTCAGTGGGGATGCTGCATAAGCATTGACTTGTTCTCAAATTAGGTCAATGTGGGTCTGAATAGCATTTGTTGGCCTGGGCTCTTCAATCATCTTGCCATTGCCTTTCTCATCAGAAAGAATATGTGGAATGTTTAGACCCGAGCGAGTCGTTTCCACCAGTTCTCGAATAGTGACCCCTTTGGGTCGAGCCTGAGCAAAAATTGTAGGGCGATTGACAGTTTGTAGAGAAGATACTACCCTGACAGACTCTCGTTCTGTTGAAGGAGGCAACTGAGCTCTTGCTGAAACTTCAGCTGGGATGGCCTTCAGAGGAATAGCCTGGATAGGCTGTTGAGCGTCGGAGGATTTCAGCCTTTCAGTTGCTTCCAGCGAGACTAAATGTTTTGTTTTCTGAGTTCTAGGCTTTTTGGTGACTTTGGGAGATGGGGTTTGCTCTGTTTCTGATTCACTGACAATCAGCTTTCTTTTGGAGGAATTCAGCTGTGCCAGAGTTTTTGCCCTTTTTACAGACTCGGGAGCAGCCTGCTGTGCTCCAATCTCCTTTTTGATGTTGATGAATTTATCACGAGATAGATCCAGTTTGGCTCTGGACGGAAAAATATTTTTAGCGTTGAAAACTTTGAATTTCGATGATCGTTCAGAATCATCAGCCACCAGCCCTTTGACTTTCAGCAAATAGCTCAACTGGACAGCAAACCCTTTGGACTGTTTGGTAGATTGAAGCATGTTCTTCAGTATGTTGAAGGTTAGACGCCTCCAGTTGAGTCTCCGGCCTACCATGATAATGGTAAGGGTCTGAAATTTCTCCAGTGTAAGAGCAGCAAAGGATCCTGCCTTTGCCAATAACCCCTTGGCCACAATGTCAACCAACAACTGAATCTCATGTTTGAGTTCCTTCTTTGGGTCGGAAACTTTGATTTTCCGTCCATCAGCGGAGAGTAGAGTCTGCATCTCTTCAATGTCTGATGCTTTAACATCAGCAAGGTGTGCCAATCCATCAGACGACAACAACAATACCTCACCAAAGGAGTCCTCTGATATGGTCAATAACTGACCATTGACAGTAGATGAGATGCTCCCATCCTGATTGATAGATCCACTGGAGTAGAAATCGAAGAGCTCCTTTGGATAGATCTCCTGGGAAGATTGTCCCAAGAAAGTTCGGAGACCTGCTGATTGAAGCGTCTGGAAAACATCCTTGACCTCGGCTTCCTTAATCGATAGGACTGAATCAAAATTGATTGCCATAGCATTCAACATATGCGCTGAGATCTGATTTGCCATTTGATCTGAAAAATTTTTTTGCGAAAAAGAAGGCGTAATTTTGCTTTTGCTCTGAAGAATTTGGATAAGCGTAAGAAGAAGAACTGAAATGGAGCGGGAATAAGTACTTTTGTACGTGACTGTTCGTATTACTGGACACGTGTCAGTCCATGAAATTTTGTAAAAAAAAACGTGTGTTAGTGTGGTAAAGACGTGTGTAGAAAGTATGTGGATTATATAAGTCCACGATTCAACGTGGCATTAGCTGAAAGACAGCATTAAATTCTTGATAGACAGTCACGTGACTTAATTTGGAATAAAAAAATGGTTAATTGGTTAACGTATGTGAGAAGATTAGTGAAATATCCGACTGAAGAATCAGTTGTAACACTGTCCTTTCAGCTGAAGATTGGCTAACTTCTGTCTTCTCAGTTAACCTTTTAAAACCAATATTCCCCCTTAATAAGTGCATATAAATATTAATCAAACTTAAGCAAGATTAATTAATTAAAATCCTATGCTTGGAAGATTAAACATCTGCTGCAGTGACTGAGCCCTTTCATCTTCCTTGACCCTGCGCTATAAATAGAAGTGGCTCAGTTAGTATAAAACATATCAGTTACGAATATTCAACAGATAATATGGCAGGTGCAAGTAGCTCAAGACTTACAGATATGGCTAAAGAGTTTATGACCGCAGCTCAGGCGAAACACAAAGTCGATATAGAGGACGAAGTTTTTCAGAAAATTCTTCGTTTTTGGGAGAAGCTGCAGGGACTTCAGTTCCTCTATGAGTGTGGAGGGGCGAACACTCGTAGATTGTTGGCGAAGCTGAACAAATATAGAGAGCGTTTGCACGTCGCCGAGACGGTGAACCTCTTTGAGGATAGTTATCTCTACCAGCTGATGCTCTACAAGGAAAGGACTATTCTGGAGCGAATAGCTGTTTCTTATAGTTTTCTGAAGACTGCAACTTGCGATGTATCCGGTTGGATGAAAAAATGGAGAGCTTTTGTTGAGGAATAATACTTTGATGTAATCCGCTACAATTTCTTTAAATGAAGATTTATTTTGTTTCAGTGTTGTTTTTTATTTTTCTGCAATGTCTATTCTCAAAAAAATGACTAACTGAATCATAATAACAAACTGACAAACTAACATCAATTAAAAATAGCACAAATATATCAATAACTGAGATATAAGCAAGGATAACTAATTAAGATAAATCTATTAAACCAAGTATGTTGCGAAAGTGAGAAAACTTAATCTCGGGTAGTGGTTTGGTGAAGATATCATGTGGGGACCCGGGCTCTAACTCAATTCTTTTTAGGATTAATTGGATCTTTGTTAGAAAATGTGGGTCAAAATTTTACTTTTAATATACTACACATACATAAGATTTATTGCATTTCATTACAAGCAAATACATGTCTTGTTTCATTCATACAATCAAACTAGTATTTAAAAGTATTAATACATGTCTAATACAACAACTAGTTATTCTGCTACGCCCGTGATCGCCACGCTATCATCTCTCACTCATCCTCGTCTCGACCCTGATTCTGCCCCACCTGTTGTTATGCACACATACAGACACAACAACAGCCGGAAACTCCGGTGAGAATAAATCCCAGTATAAAACAATGTATACATGCATATACACAAGATAAATCATGAAAATGCTATCATGAATGTAAACAATAGGAATATGTTCCATAGTCTATGAAACACAACTAACCTAAATCAGGCAACGTAAATCAAATTCATATCTTTGACTCGACTCTAAGTCTAGGGATCCCGGTGTGAATAAGACGTAACAAGTCTCCCACCTACTCTCCCAATCGGGGTGGAGGTACGTCTTATTCCCAGACTTCGGTCCTCTGTATCGAATGTCTGCAATAGGAGTGAATCTTCTCCTACGCCCATCGACACAACCGAACATCCGGCTTGGCTAATCTACCAAGGACTCTCCTATATCAATGCTTTAAGATGAATCAATAAATAAAGCATAACAAGGTAATAATCATCTAGTATGTGATTTAGGAAAACTCAAGTCGAATCTAGCTCGAGTTGTATCTTCCCGAATCAACATTGAATTATACCTTCCGTTGTTCAGTCTTTATCGTGATCGAAATCTTGAAGTCGAATCTTGTGAATATAAATCTGAAATGGCAATGTCAAATATCACAAGATCAATCTCCAACTCCAACCAATACTAGTACGGTTCAATATCCAATCTCGATACAATTCGACGGCATAACGGCGTAATCTTGCGATACCGATCAACTCAACAACAATCGATACTAAATCACAAATCATAATCAATATCATAAACATTTCAAACTCTGAAAATCTGCATAATTTCATACACATATATACTAAAAATCGTAATAACCGCATACGGTATCATTACTTCGATCCGGTTTCAAATATACTATCACCATAATCATAAGAACACATAATCTCAATCATATCAAATTCCCCCAACATCTAAACTTCACTTCAGGTAGGAAATAAACAAGACTTACATCCTTACAAAGCTATTGAAGAAAGGAGCACAAATCTAGTCTCGGATCGAAATTTGATTAAACGGATTTGTCACAACCAAGTGTTGAAGAAAAGAGGAAAAGTGGAGCTCTCGTTGCTGGTCAGCTGAAGGAGGAAGAATTGAATCAGCACCAAGTCTATATATATATATCATGCCATGGGTGCGCTACCTCAACACCGTGGTGCGCTCAAGCTACGGCATTCCATCCAAAATTCTAGACTCGACGACCGCGGGTGCGCTCAGTCATGTACCGCGGGTGCGCTGACCCTACTGCCACTCAATCGCAGGTGCGGTATACTTCATTCCGCGGATGCGGTCTCTCTTGTATTCAAAACTCTACTTTCTGCCCTTACACCGCGGGTGCGGTAGAAAATAGGGCGCGGGGGCGGTGTCTTTTCCATGCAAAACTTCATAATCTCCTCTTATTAACCTACAATTCTTGGGCATTACATATCCGCTGCTTGCTGCTCAGTTGAGACATATTCCAACCTGATGTCCTTCTTCAGGGCATGATCTCTGATGATGTGATGCTTGACATCGATGTGCTTGGTCCTTGAGTGAAGAACTGGATTATACGTGATAGCGATTGTGCTTGTATTATCGCAAAATATAGGCGATTCCTTGGCGATAACCCCATAGTCTTTCAGTTGTTGCTGAATCCAGAGCAGTTGAGCGCAGCAACTTCCAGCAGCAATATATTCTGCTTCAGTCATGGAAGTAGCTATGGATGTTTGCTTCTTTCTGAACCAATAGATCAGTCTGTCTCCTAGAAACTGACATGATCCACTTGTACTTTTTCGATCAAGCTTGCATCCTGCATAATCTGCATCTGAATATCCAACTAAATTGAAAGATGAGTCTTTAGAATACCACAGCCCAACATTTTATGTGCCCTTAAGATATTTTAAAATCCTTTTGGCGACTGAGAAATGTGATTGCTTAGGATTTGCTTTAAATCAAGCACACATGCATACAGCAAATACAATATCGGGACGACTAGAAGTTAGGTACAATAATGAACCTATTAAACCTATGTATAATGTCGCCTCAACTGATATTCCCCCTTGATCATTGTCTAGTTTGACTGATAAACTCATGGGAGTGCTTGCTGCTGAGCATGATTCCATGCCAAAATTCTTAAGCAGTTCTTTCGTATATTTGGTCTGACTGATGAAGATACCAGTTTCCAGTTGCTTCACTTGCAACCCAAGGAAAAATGTCAGTTCACCCATCATGCTCATTTCGAATTTGTCCTGCATCAACTTAGCAAACTTCTCGCATAATTTGGGGTTAGTTGACCCAAATATAATATCATCAACGTAAATTTGAACAAGTAGAATATGATCATTCTTAGAAAATTTGAACAAGGTCTTATCAACTGATCCAACTGAAAAATCATGATCAGTTAGGAATTTTGAAAGCGTTTCATACCAAGCTCTTGGAGCTTGTTTCAGACCATATAAGGCTTTGTTCAAATGGTAGACATGATCAGGAAAAGTATGATTGATGAAACCTGGAGGTTGCTCTACGTAGACTTCTTCCTGCAGCTGACCATTTAAAAATGCGCTCTTCACATCCATCTGGTAGACTTTGAAGTTCTTGAATGATGCATAGGCAAGAAATATTCGGATGGCTTCCAGTCTTGCAACTGGGGCATATGTTTCATCATAGTCAATTCCTTCTTCCTGCCTATATCCTTGTGCTACCAGTCTCGCCTTGTTGCGCACAACTGAACCATCTTCGTTCAGTTTGTTCCTGTATACCCATTTTGTACCTATAACAGTTTTTGAAAGTGGTCTTGGAACTAAGTTCCAGACATTGTTATGGGTAAACTGATTCAGCTCCTCTTGCATTGCATTTATCCAGTTTGGATCAGCAAGAGCCTCATCAGTTTTCTTTGGTTCAAATTGTGATACGAAAGCTGAATGAATAAATAAATTAAGCATCTGATTTCTTGTTCTTACCGGATCAGATGGATTACCTATCACCAATTCTGGAGGATGTGATTTCTTCCATCTGAGTTCAGTGTTTGTTGTATCCAAGTTGGTAACTGCTTCTGTATCAGTTGGAGCTTCATCAGTTGGCAGTTGAATATTCTCAATAGGCTCCTCCAACTGAACATCAGGAATAGCTTCCTGTTCAACTGGTTGTTCTAGTACTTCTGGTTCTGGTGTTTGGAGGTTGTTGTGATTGATATGATTATCTTCTTCATCTTCATCCTCCAAACTGATCTCTGTAAGTCTATCAATTAGCTCAACTGGATCAGTTGGCTTATCAGTTAGAGCGTTTTCTTCAAAAACAACATGGATAGATTCTTCAACATTCAAAGAATTTTTATTGAAAACTCTATATGCTTTGCTAACTGAAGAATATCCAAGAAATATTCCCTCTGCAGATTTTGCATCAAAGGTTTTTAAATGATTTTTACCATTATCGAGAATAAAACATCTGCAGCCGAATATTTTAAAGTAGGAGACCACACTTTTTCTTCCATGCCAGATCTCATATGGTGTTTTCATATGATTCTTATTAATCATCGATCTGTTCTGAGTATAACACGCAGTGTTTACTGCCTCTGCCCAAAACCTTTGAGAAACGCCTGAATCAGCAAGCATTGTTCTAGCAGCTTCTTTAAGCGTCCGGTTTCTCCTTTCAGCTACACCATTTTGCTGAGGAGTTCTAGCTGCTGAGAGCTCATGCTTAATTCCAGCATTTTCTAAAAAATTTGAAAGAATTTGAATGATGAATTCAGTTCCTCGATCAGATCTGATTCTATCAATTCCAACTGATTTTTCATTTAATAATATTTTGAAAAGCTTTATCAGTTGTGCAGCAGTTTGGTCTTTGGATTTGAGAAAAATAACCCAAGTAAATCTTGAAAAATCATCCACAATCACCAAGGTGTATTTCATTCCCCCTAAGCTCATGATTGGTATTGGATCAAAAAGATCCATATGTAATAGTTCTAAGCATCGGGAAGAAGATTTACGGCCCTTGTTTTTAAAAAAAGATTTTACTTGTTTACCAAACTGACATGCTGAACAGATTTTATCTTTGACAAAGTCCATTTTGGGCAAACCAGTTACAAGATCGTGGTTACTCAGATATGCAATGGATTTAAAGTTCAGGTGGTTCAATATCTTATGCCACAACCAGTTTTTGGAAATTTTTGAAGCATAGAAACATACTGGTGCATAAGGTTGATTATTCTAACTGACTTTGTAAGTGTTTCCACATCGTTTGCCAGTTAGAATAACTTCATCAGTTGAGTCTTTGACTGAACAAGAGTGTTTGTCAAACTGAACTGAGAATCCGTTATCGCATAATTACTGATACTAATCAGATTATACTTGAGATTCTCAACTAATAAAACATCATTAATTGTAAAGTTACCATGGATAAGCTTACCCTTACCCACAGTTTTACCATTGGAATTATCTCCAAAACTGATGTTTGGTCCAGTGTACTTGATCAGTTGAGATAATAGATCTGCATTTCCCGTCATGTGTCGTGAGCATCCACTATCCAAGTACCAGATTGATTCCTTAATTGTACCTGTTACCTGCAGTCACACACAAGATATAATCTTTGGTACCCTTTTCTATTTGGGTCCTAAACTGATTAGTCCTTTAGGAACCCAGACTTTGATTAGTCTTGCTGACTGTCCAGTTGCTGTATTCCAGATGGTCTTTCTCGATTTGTGTGTGTTTGGTGTGTGGTGTGCAGATGATACAACATGTGATTTAGATTTGTTCGACTGATTGTTCAGCCGATATCTTTTCTGAACCGGCTTGCTGTTATAGTAATAGGAATAGCCATTTGAATATTTCCTGCTAAATCTTTTTTATGACTGACTGTGTGAGTCAGTTGAAACTTTTGGGCTATAACCAATACCATATCTTCTAGCCTTGTTCGTACTTTCAGTAGGCTGTTCAACCAATTTACTTGGCTCAGCTTGTTCTTGTACCATAACTGATTTGACAAAGTTAATGTATTTCCCTTTATCCATATTCAGTTTTGGTCGAGTATCATTGAGAATCATTTCATCTTGGGTGCTGAACCCTAAACCAGTTTTATCAGTAATTGATTTCCGTGAGTTCTGCATTTCAGTTAATGCAACAGATGATTTGTTCCACGCCTGTATGAGCTCATTTTGCTTTGTATTCTCAAGCATCAACTTTTGAATCATTGATTGATTCCTGCTCTTTTCAGCATTGAGCTCAGCAATCTCCCTTTTCAGACTCAACACATCAACTGATTCATCAGTTTTAGTTTTATTGTCTATGGGATCAGTTTGTTTTGCTCTGGCCATTTCAAATGATAAGGCAAGCTTATGATACTCATTAACCATGTCATGGAGAGTTGAAATAAGTTTATCTCTAGTGAAATCAGTTGAGCTGAAGTCAAATACATGTTGACTGCTTGACTCCTCTTCTGTATCACCAGCCATTAGACACTTCACTTCCTCTTCACCATCACTGGAACTGCATGAGATTTCTGGTTCTGACTCCTCGCTGTCAGTTTCTGCCCATTTAGATTTGCTTTCTTCAGCTAGGAGTACCTCATGCTTCTTCCCGGAAAATTTCTTATCATCCTTGGATCTTTTTCTATGCTCATATGACTTCTTTCTTCTTTCAGTCGAGCCCTGACTGTCCTTCTTGGGTTTTGGAAAGTCAGCAATTAAGTGACCGGGTTTGCCACAGTTGTAGCAGGCATTTGATTCCTCTTTAGAATTATTTCTCTGATAATTCTTCTGGAAGTTCCCTTGATTTCTTCTCATGAATCTTCCGAATTTTTTAATAAACAATGACATAGCATCATTGCTCAATTGATCAGCAGACTTCTCGACTGAACCAGTTGGTTCTGTTCTGACAGCAGGTAATGCAGTTGTGACTGCTGGAGTGGAAGTCTCTCCTTCTCGAGTTCGAAGCTCAAACTCATAGGCTTTCAGATCAGCGAATAGATCATGAAGCTCAACTCTGTTCAGATCCTTGGATTCCCTCATTGCCATGGTCTTTACGTCCCACTCCTTGGAAAGACCTCTGATTACCTTTAATGCAACTTCTTTGTTGGTATATACTTTTCCAAGTGCATTGAGTTCATTGATGATGCAGCTGACTCTTTCATCATACTCATGCATCGATTCTCCAGTTCTCATCTTGATGTTGTCAAACTTCTGCACAGCAACAGAAAGTTTATTCTCTTTGGTTTGTTCGTTTCCTTCACACGGCTGAATCAACTTTTCCCAAATCTCTTTAGCTGTCTTACACATCTTGATCTTGCTGAAGGTTACTTTTTCCAGTGTCTTGTACAGTATATCCTTTGCTACATTATCCAGATTTGCTTTTCTTTTGTCTTCTGCTTTCCATTCATCTCTGGGCTTTTCAATGCGGTGAGGTGCCCCTTCAGCAATAGCCACTGCTGTATTGGCTTTCAGAATCTTCATTGGTCTGTCAGTGATAACGTACCACATGTCATCATCCTGTGCAGCTAAGTGAGTCTGCATTCTTATTTTCCAATCATCAAAATCCTCTCGGGAAAACATAAGGATCTTGTTGAAGGAAGACATAATGATCAGTTTGAGAGTGTAGATATTCTGAGACGAGATATAACTGTGCTCTGATACTACTTGAAAGGATCGGTTAATAAGTGAAATGTGTTTAGAAGAGGGGATTTGAATAAACACTCACAGATTATGTTCATTTTTCAAAGGTTGAGTTTAGTTTTTATGATAAACTGAAACTAAATATCTCGTAAGTCAATGACAATCAGTTTAACTGAGAAAACAGTTGCGGAAGTAAACTGAATGAAAGATAGAATAACTAAAACAAAAGGTAACTGAAGTAAAAAAACACGCGATTTGTTTCTGGATGTTCGGAGAATGGAATAACTCCTACGCCACCCCTTCTATCACAAAGATATGATTTCTACTAAAAGACTTTGATCGAATACACTGTTTGTACTGACCCACTTCAGTTTGGTGTTATCAATGCCACAATCGAAACTCTTAGTTCGTGACTGATCTTAGCACAACTTAATAATATAGCAGAGATTACAGTATGCTAACAAGCTCAAAGATGGTAGCCTTGAATGCTACAAATAAAACTTAGTAAGAGAGAGAGCTTTTGATTTCAGCAGAGTAACAGCTTGAGTAGAATGGTAGTTCTTGTGTATTTCTTCAGCTGCTCTGTTCGCCTATTTATAGGCTTCTCTTCTAACGGTAACTTGATATAATATTTGAATTTTATATCCGTTGATTTGCCACGTCAATATTCTTCTGACAGTCGTACACTGTAGATTCTGAAATGCAGCGTTCCACTACAAGTTGCAGTCTGCTTGTACTGATGTCGGTTGAACATCCCTTTCATTTGATGACGTGTTAAGGCTGAGCGATCAGCTGATGAAAGTAGCTGATAAGCTTGCGCTGAGTGAATCAACTGATCAGTTTCCAACTGATCAGTCAGCTGTCTTTAGGAATCCAGCTAGGTTCAACTGATCAGTTTCTAACTGATCAGTCAGTTACCTTCGAAAGTTCAGTTCAGCTGGATTCGGTTGCCTAGATACTTCTCGTGATACTTCAGTTGCTTAATATGAATATTTTATCAGTTGGTTCCGTAGATAAATTGTTTGTCAAACAGCCGAAATTAAGTTTCCAACAAATATAATGCAATGCATGATCAGAAGCTGCGGGTTATCAATAAATCTGAAGATTAAGTGAATCATCTGGTCATAGGGTACCCAAGGATAGAGAATTCCCCAGCAATATCCACCGACTCATCCGCTCGAGGTGGGTTGCTGTGTTCTACAATCCCAGGACTATGGTGCGCCTATAGAGAGTGTTCAGGCCATAGCAGCGACCACCGCATACACTATGCCAACTCAACTATAGCCCCATACGTCCAACAATCAATAAATCAAGGCGACCTCTGCCATATCAAATCTGAATCGAAAGTGGCTCAATGTGTAATGTAATGTTGCAATTCAATATCATAATCTCGAAATCATAATACTCATCTCAAGACAACAATCATCATCAAGTTACAAATAATTCATCGAGTCATAGAATTTTCAAATTAAAATAAAAATGATACTTTTACCTCGTATGTTACCGACCGTAACATACCTTTCAAATATTACCAAAAGAAGATCGAAATGTGTAGGTGAGAAGTCTTGAACCTCTGAATTCTACTATAACTCAAGAACTTTGATCATCTATCAAAACAAAGTAGTTTCTGTTCAAAATTCATAATTAATCCAATACTGCTTCGAATCAAGATCCGTAAAATTCTTAACCGTAATATGCCATAAAACATTTATTGAATCATTTTATCAAACACATGACATGCGTGCTAAAGAGTTAGTTCCTTTACTTTGCCCTTGTCTTCAATTCCATTTCTTTTCAAAATATCAATACATACAATAATAATACCATCAATCATTATATTAACAACTTTACCTCAACACTCAAACCAAACAACACATTGTTTTCTCTTCAATTACTAACTCAAGGAAATAAGCTTTCTTACCTTGCTTCTAAACTCTTGAGGAGAAGAACTTCAAATCTCCAAGCAAAGATTAATGTAAAGGCCTCAAAATTCGTACTTGAAAATTTGCGGAAAATATAAAAATTTTCTTTTTAAATAATTAAAATGTCTCGTTCATAAATTAAACTGATAAATAAAGTTTAATATTCAAAATGGCAGCAGAAGTAAATGTTTGTTTGCAAAAATAATAATTTAAAATAATCCAACAACATGAAAAAAAAATGTTTGAGCCTAAAAATAGTAAATGCTGAAAATGAGGTCATCGGGTTCCACTACTGCCGACCAAAGCTAGCTCGCTGGTCCCCGCCCTCGGTCCCGACCTCATCAGTACCTACAACAATCAAGTCTAGTGAATCTAAAGACTCAGCATGCATATAGCGTAAATAACAAGTAAATAGATAGTAAAATCGCATACAAGTGAAAATATCTTGTAATGAGATGTAACGTAAAATATCATTTCAATAGTAATTATAATACGTGAATAACTAAACTGAAAATATCATACGTGGAAATGTTTGCTCCTTGGAGCCCTGTAATGAAATAGCTTGTAATAATTTTCTGGTGAGATTATGGTCTACGCAAGTGGTCCCTGAACCGAACTGAACTGACCGGTAACTGACGACCGGGTGAAATACTAATCGTCTGATCAGACTAATGCCACAGTATACTAGGTGGTACAAAACTGAACTGACCGGTAACTGGCGACCGGGTGAAGTAACAATCCCACAATGGTACAATGGCCACAAACAATATCACATAAATCTCAAAAATGAATAATTTCTATTTTTATGCACGTAATATAATTAAATAACGTAATTAAATATCCTGTATTGATTTTTCCAAACGGGTTGGATCGTTCCCAGGCTCGCTGCGGCTTAAATCTAACAAGAAAAATATGCAATTGATTTTTTCTTGACCAAACTTTGTAATTGAATCCAAAAACGACACAATTACGCCCACTGACTTAGTATTTAATCATGACTCCGAGCCAACCCGAACCAACACCAAACCAACGTTTAGTCATGAATAAAATACTCTTAAAAATGATGAAATAATGCTCCTAAATTTATAGTACTCGAAATTTAGTGAATGGAGGCCAAAAACGTGAAACGCTCTTTCGAGAGTCACTTTGGCACATTGCACCGTAAATTCTCGTACGACCTCTAAAATGATCCGAATCACAAACGACCAAAAACATGACCTTTCTAACCTGATGAGGTACTGTCCAGTCCAAGGCCATAGGCTAAAAGCCAACCAAAAACCCGGAACACACCTCTGAACCACAGCAAACTTGCTGTCAAAAGTTACAGCAGCATGCTTGCGTGTCCTTTGCGTCGTTTGCGAGGCTACTGGCCATTGGGGCTTGAACCACTAACCATAACCTCTTACCAACATCCTAAGGAATGATTTGAACCATGGCTAAGGGCCCTAGGCCAGCCACAATTCGAACCACACCAAGAAACTATCGAAAAGTCCCACCCGAGAGCAATTCTGTGCGCGTGGGGTGTTGCTACGGTTCTTGCTGTCATGGACCATTCCAGTGGCCATTTGGTTGACCATGGCACGATCTAGATATCAAGGGGCATGGTATGAACCGTTGCTATGGGCCAGAGGCCAACCAAGATTCACACCACACCACTAAACTCGAAAGTTACACCACCAGAATTCGAAAGAGCAAAGGGGCTGAGGGCTGTTCTTGTGTTTTGATTTAAAAACCGATTCAGCATGGACCAAGCCTCCAAAAGGGCGACTTGGTCACGTTGTAGACATGATAGGGAAGTGTTCTAACCATGGCTATAGGCCCTTAGGGCAGCCAAGATCAGAAACTCTCCCCCTTGACAGCAACCATACAAATCGAGACTCAAAGGGGCATATTCGGGGTGTTGCTGTCATATACGAGTTTCCAGCGGGTATGGGGCTAAACGAACGGACCCATATGATCCTAACATGTCCTAGTACATGTTTAGATGCAGCCTAGTGAGCCTGGACACGAGCCGTCCACCTGAAACACCACAACAGCAGAAAACGTGAAGCACAAGGGTGAAGCCGAAATCTGTGTAGATTTTTGTGTGCATGTAAATGTAAGCTTTCGGTTTTCATGAATCAAATCCACATAATGGTTTTAAAAATTTCACATACAACTTGATTGAAGAGAAAAGGGATGGTATATGCATGCCTGGAAATTTTGTTTTTGAAAGAAAACAAACGAGTGACGATTGCGGCGCGGAGGAGACGGAGTGCACTTTTCTACCTAGTTTTCCTTCGATTTCCTCTTGTTTTCTCTAACTTTGCTCACGGTTTTTCACTCTAATTTTACTCTGAAATTGCGAGAATGGGGAGAGGTGAGGGAGGCTAGGAAAATATATGGGAAGATTCCAAGATAAAGGGGAGAGAATAATCTTTTCTATCTTCTAGTTGTGAGATAAGGAATGCTTAGGATACCAAAAGATTTTGAGGGGATATTGGGGGTGCACTTGGTCGACCAATGAGTCTAGGAACCAAAAAAAAATTGCTTAATTAAATTATTTGATAGGGATTTAAAAGTTGGGAGAATATCTACTTAGAAAATTTTAAGGGGAAGATAATAAAGAATTGCATTGTCCAACTAATAAAAATCTTTTAAAATAAAGGAGGGGCCGATTTTATTAGATAAAGTAGGGTAGGAAATTGCTTAATTATTAATTAAATGAGGATTTAAAACTAAGAGATTATCTACCATGAAATGGATATGGAAAGGAAATCAAAGTTGAGTTGTAAATCAAAACTAAATTCTTTGGAAATGGGGTGGCCGAAAATTTGGATAGAGGGGAGGGAAAATAATTCTTAAATATTGTATTTTAAATCTTTAGGGTTTTATTTACTCATTAAATATTTTAGTGAATTAATAAATTAGCTAGGAAATGTCATTATCTTGCATGCATGGATAATTCTTTAAATTTTAAAGATAAATTTACTATCAGGTAAAATTATAATTTTTTAATTAAAATAAGTCTAGATTAACTTATCTCAATTGGTCACATATTTATTTTTTTTGGATTTTAATTAAATTATTGAACCTAAAAGAATTTATTTGCTACTTATCTCAAGTTAATTAAATAAATTCTTATACTTTCTTTTTTCCTTAAAATAAATTATTATTTATCTTAAATAAATTCTATGAATATTTTCTTAATATTAAAAATTTATCTCTTTACTCCAACTCCGGTCCGGCCTCACTTATTTAACAAAAAGGGTAGTAATTAAACTACTGCATGAAATAAATACATTTAAAGAAAAGAATTTAAATACTCATGCAATAAAATCATTTTAATTTAAATACTAGGAATTATGCATGGCTTATACGTAGTCTAATTTACGGGTTCTACAATTAAGGCTTCAATCAAATATTAATGTCTTGGAAGAAATTGGATTGAAGGAGAAATGAAGAACCCTAGCTTCCAAACCGATAGAGAGAAGAGAAGGAGAAGGAAAATGAGTAAAAAGATGATCCCATTCGATTTTATGCCTTCCCAAACACCAAAACACGTTTTCTTAACTTGCTGGGCGCTCAAGCAGACATCTTTTTCCGCTAAGGCGCGGAACTCTCGGCCATAAATCCAAAATTTTCAAACAAGGCCCGCCCAGGCGAACATCTTTTTCCGCTCGGGCGCGCTCTGCACACAGCTACGTCAAAGATTGCTTCCGAAACGCCTCTTTTCTTCAGAATTAGGAAAAGTGGTAAACAAGAAAGTTGTAGCCCTATGTCTTGGCTTGCAACTCCAATTGGCCTCATGTCATTTGGAGGTTTGAGTAAAAAGTTATGTTCAATCTCACAACATGTGTCATTGTAAGAACGACGATACGCACGACACACTTCGGGGCGCTTTAGGCTCGTTTTTCCTAATGATTTGAACAAAACTCAAAACATGAAAGTTATAGCCTTATGTCTTATATTTCTAATGAAAGTGTCCGCACATCAATTGGATCAATATACAAAACATTATGCTAAATACCACAACTACTGCCATATTTTCCATACCGTTTCTGCACTTCCATTATCTATTTAGCTCAAATTCCACCTTTGATTCTACCCATCTATTATCTATTCCATTCTATAACATTCATTACCATTCATACCATAACGTAAAGCCATAAACCATCACAACTACTGCAACAATTTCATTTTATTTTATTTTTTTTTCCAAAATTCGGGCATTACAACTTTGATTTATACAACGCTTCGTACAAACTCACTCAGCTAGGACTTACACTACTGCCTAAACTGAACTCCTAGCTACGACTGAAGGCAGGACCTTCCAGCCAACACTTCTTCAACGTCTATGTGTCAAAGATTACATACAAAGTTTAACGTCTTTGTGCAAGACGGTATGTGGGTGGTTGAGAGTGTTTGTGTGTGAGAACTGAACAAGGATGTTCTCACACAGTGAAGGATATAATCTTCTATACTAAGCTGATAGCACGTTGAAGTGTCCCTCTGGGCTGATTGATTCTGAAAGCTGATTTGCAAAGTGCTTGTCCTTTCTTTTCTCTCTTATTTTCGTTGTTGTTCTTTTTTCTTCTTGTTGTTGTTGTCGAGTCCTCACATATCTTCTCTTTATATAGGCGGAAAAAACTGATCGTACAGTGAGACTCATTTATTGTATCTGTTGCATCTTGAATTCGTTTCTTGGACTTTGTGTCTCGACTTTTCGACTGCCATTCTGAAACTTTTTGTCTTTAATGCTCTGATGTAACGTCCATTATTGTCCTTTGACTGGACAAAGGCTTTGTACCTTCACGCACAGCTGGAATCCTCTGAAAGAGTTTGTCTTCATCTACAACTGAAAGATTCTGACTGATGCTTCGGACCGGTCAGCTGAACTGATCTTCAGTTGGGTTGGTGAAATCAGTTGACTCGTCAGTTGAACTGATTTTACTCTCGTTCAGTTGAATTGATCAGCTGGGTTTCCTCATCAGTGGAACACTCCTTCGGCTGGCCAGGCTTCTGAGGTTCTCCTGCTGAACCACCTATCAACTGGACAATCAGCTGAACTGCTCAATTGACGTATCAGTTAGACTGATTCAGTTTGTGCGATCTTTTTGGTCTTCAGTTTGCGATGTAAACAGCTCGTGACTGCTCCTCGCTTCTGCACACTAAGGTAGATTATTAGTAACACAAATTTACAAATTTTGTTAACATCAAAATCAAGATTGTGAACTTGAAAAGTTCCAACAAATACCTAAATCACTTATTTATAATTTAATTAACAAGTTAAATGGGCTTTGGTTTTGGACTTGCATGCTTAAGGGTAATTGGACCTACTTAAATAATTAAATTGGGCCCAATAACATTTAATTAATTAAATAATAAAAGTTTATAAAATTAATTTTCATAAAATAGTATTTTTTTTATCTTTTAAAACTCTTTGTTTGCACGGCTTCTCGGGAAAAATCAAGCTCGATTCGTAAAATAATTCGAACTTCAAATTTTTAGAAAAAATTAAATCATTTTTAAATCATATTAGGAAGCCTTGCACATTTTTAAATAAAAATAAACATTCTTGTCTTGGTCGTCTCCGGTCTCCTTTCCCCTGACTATTATCGAATATTCAGGTAAAATCTTTAATTTCATGTAATCATGTCATATTAACATTTAATCATGCAATCATACATTTAATCATATAATAAATATCATGTTAGCATTTAAAAATAATTAAATAAAACAATTAAGAAATTAAAATAATTTTGCATGCATGTGTTTACGTAGGTTGATTTTTCGGACGTTACAATGCCCCCTGCCCTTAAATTGAATTTCGTCCTCGAAATTTTCCTTGACTTGATGATTGCAAAGCTTAGATTCCCTTATCCACCTCAACCTTGACCTCTAACTTAAATCTTGCTCTTCAATTCGGTCCTCAAAATCTTGAAAATCATAATACTAACCCAAAAATTTTCCAAAGTCGACTCCTAAATCCATCTCAAGTAGTGCATGCACCCTATTCTTCTTAGTTATTCAATATCCCGAAACAATTACCATAACCCAATTTAACATTTCATGCAAGAAAAGCATCGAAAAAATGTTAAACAACTAGGTTACCTTGAAATCAGTGTAGTGACGGCTCTGTCTCATCCTCCGCAGCTTGCATCACATAGACCCTTCCAGTAGTGGGTTGCTTGAATGCTGGGCAATCCTTAGCCTTGTGTCCCAAATCTCCGCATTTGAAGCACTTGTAAGTGTCCTACATGCACTTGCAATAGTGTGGACGATTGCACTCCTTGCAAAGTGGTTTCTCATCAGCCTTCGTAATGTTCCCTCTAGGTGGTTGTCCTTGTGGTTTAGGTGGTTCTGGTTGCTTTGGTGGTCCCGCATATGGCTTCTTGTTACTCTGACTAGCTTGCTGAGCACGATTCCTCTTTCGCTGTAACTCCCAATCAATGTCCTTGGGTGACTGCTCGGCTCTAAAAGCTTTGTTAACGGCAGTAGTATAGTCAGTAGGATAGCTGAACATCACATCACGACAGATAGTCGGCTTCAAACCATCTAGGAAGTGTCGTAATTTTTCAGCAGCATCGTTGGCAATTAAGGGCACAAAGTGACAGCCCCTATCGAACTTATGCACAAATTCAGCAGCAGACCAATCCCCCTGACGGAGACCCATAAACTCCCTCTTAAGCCTAGAACGAACATCAGATGTGAAGTACTTGTCATAGAATACCCTCTTGAACTCCTCCCAAGTCAATGTCGCCATATTCACTCCTCGCTCCGCTCCCTCTCACCATGAGGAAGCGTCGCCCTTCAACAGATAAATGGCACAGCGAACTCAGTCAGCGTCTGCCATGTCCATGTAGCGAAAAATCACTTCTAAACATCGAATCCATCCCTCAGCAACGAATGGATCAGTAGTGCCATGAAACTCATCGGGGTGCATCCTCCTATAATGCTCATAAGCTGCCTCTGGTCTAACCCTTGCTCCATCTCCTACGTGTTGCTCAAAAAAACGTGCCATACCGGCTAGTACACGGGCACTGGCATCCTGAACAGGTGGAGGCTGTGGAATATTCTCCTCCTTTCTAACCTCATCAGTCCTACGTAAAATCTTTCTAGAAGGCATCTCTGTACACGTCGTCCAACCACGTAACCAACATGCATTTAATCATTTTTCATGTAACATGCAATCTAACATTTATATCGTGTATCACATAAGCATTTAAAAAAATTTTAGCATATAAAATATAAAGCAGTAAAAACTCACATATTTGAGGCGTGACTTCTTGAGCTTCTCGAAGTGACAGTACACAACTTTTTGGGGATTCTTGGCTCTGATACCAACTGAAAAGACCTCGATTTTTTTTATTTTTTATTTTTTAAATTATTATGATTGTTAGAAATGTTATGCTATTTTATTTAGATAGTATTTTCGAGTTTATGATTTATGATTAGTAAATCTCAAGTGCATAAAATAAAATCCTAAATCATCGACTAACCAAAATTCCTAAATCGACCTTTAAAAAGATCGACTAACAATAAAATAAAGCATGAAAATATCTCTAATAAAAACCATTATCATAATCTTTAAATCTTTAATCTAACAAGCTAGTGCAGAAACATAAAGGTCCTCGGGTGTGTACTGCTGCACTCGATCCACTCAATCGTCAGCACCTCCTATAAATCATCAAATCCTGCATCATACCAACCTAGTGAGTATAAAGACTCAGCACTTTCTAAACATGGATAGCAAATAATACATATACAATCACATTCATTAAAATCATACTTTTATTAAAAATAGCTTTTGAACATAAATAAATCATATAAAATCATTTTAGCATAATTAAATCATAAATCGTAAAATCATTTTAAAATAACTTTAAGCAAAAATAAATCCTTTAAAAGTCATTTAAAATAAGCTTTAAGCATAAATAAATCTTTTAAAAAATTATTTAAAAAAAGCTTTAATCATCATCATGAATCATATATCATAAAATCATTAAAATCGTAAAGCTTTCAATCATCTATCATTTTTGGTGAAGTTTGATCCTTGAAAGTGACTAGCTTTTATCCTTTGGTCGACTGTAGTCTTAGCTCCACATGGTCCCTGGGGGTGTGCACTAGGCTCCACCGTGGAAATACGATCATCAAGGTCGCTCTGGGGCCTTTTCCCTTACACGGGGTCCCTCTGGGCCTTGGCCCTCATGTCATCCCCACAAAATCATATATCATATATTTTGTCACAGTCAATTCACATCCCTCAAAATATTTTCTTTTCTTTAAAAATTATAAAATAAGACAGCTTTTCAAAAATAGCATTTTAAAAAGTATAAATTGCACAGCTTTATCATAAATCATAAAAATACATATTATCATCAAAATCATCATTTTAAATCATATAATATCATTTAACATGCGTTATGATCCTTCGGGACGCTGCCAAACGTTTTCGTATTTTCCTAATTGTAAAATTACCGTTTTGCTCCTGTACGTAAAAATTCTCGAATTTATCTTTTTCTCACTTTTAATGACATGGGATTATTCTAAATAATTATTTAAGCTTAAATATAATTTTTCATAATTTTATGAAGCTTAAAACTAGGCTTTTCAATTAATTATTTAATTAGCGTTTCGTGCGGCAATTAAATCCTGGATAAATCCAAAACTCATTATTTTTATCCCAAATTTTAAACATAATATTTTTATTATTTATTCTACCCTTGTGAGCAATGAACCGTACTCGTGGACCCATGGTTCCAATTTTTGTATTTTAATTTTTTAAATTGACCCTTGATCGAACCACCCGAGCCAACTCCTAATTTACTCGAGCCACGCCCGAGCCACTGATCGAGCAAAACTTGCACTGTGGAATCCTTACTAAAAATATGATTTTTTATGCTAAAAAATTAATCGCAAGTGCACGATGTCAAGTAATAGTATAATGTACGTGAGTACGAGCATCGTTCTATTGAAGACTATATTTGACAATTATTATTTCTAGTTATCAAATCTTTAGCAACGAAAAATTGATTGATTTTTTATTACTACTATGCTCAAATAAATATGCAAATAAAAAGATTCAGGAATTAAATAATGAGATATAATATCTGGAATGGTTGATTTAAAATTCAATAAGAAATGAATTTGTTGGAAATTTCAGTTCACCTACCCCTCGTCAATTAATTAATTCGTTCGATAGTGATTGTATGCTTCCGACAGGATTTCCTATTCAATTGAACATGCCCTCTCGAGCTATGCCAAATTAATTCTACTCAGTGAAGTAATTAAATGTCTTTAATTATTTATCAAGAGTGAATCGCATATTGATATATGAAATCCCCTAGTTTTTTACCCTTAGGACGATAACTATCGGTGCGTATCCAATTTCATATGTCTATGTAAATTGTAGATCCACACACTATGCTACTCGTTCCTATCACAAGCTATTTACTCGAACTCACTTGAAATATAAAAAACGTTGTTAAAGTTAGCTACGCTCTAACAACACAATGAAAAACAGTAGCACATTCAAGAATAAAGCAACAATCGAAATATAAATTAATTAAATGAAAGTTTGGGGTAGGATCCCCTTAAATCCCAACAAATATTTTATATTAACTACTCGAGTTCATAGTAAAAATAAACACAACAATGTTTAAAAGATAACAACTAAATTAGAAATACTCGATTTGACGAAAAACGCGAAGAACGATGCCCGGAAATCTTCGAATCTTCAATCCAAGCACTTTTTCCAAGCTTTTCTCTCCTCCTTAGGATCCTTGGCTGCTGAATAATGATTAATAATGTCTGAATAAGTCCCAAATCGTCCAACAAATCAGCCTCCTCTCGAAATTTTGGAAAAAAATCGGCAGCAAATCTTTCCAAAATTCAAACACACTCGGCAGAAATAAGTTTTCGCCTGGGCGGATGGCTTGCGCAAATCCTGAATTTTAATTTTTCTTTGACGCGCCCGGGCGGATGACTCTCGCAAAAAATCCTTTTCTCATGCCTTGGGTGCGCCCGGGCGGATGTGAATGTGCGCCCGGGCGGATGGCTTTCGAATTTTTTCTTAATTTTCAGTTTATTAACAACTCACCTGCATTTTCAACAACTAAATGCATGAGCAACAAGAAAACATAAATTATGCTAAAATAACACAAAATGCATGCAATCTAAATGATAATTGCAACACAACGGGACATAACACGATATGACAAACAAGTAAAATCCACCTATATCAGCCACCTCGAGCCAAAACTTAGCCAACCCACCTAGGCACCCTCCTGACCAGCCCTGACCCATAGAACCTAGCCCTAGCTCACTCAAACCCTGCTGGAACCGAAACATAAATCTGCACACACGGTGATTCATGCTCAAGGACTCCTAGCCAAACCAGGACACTTCCAGCCGAGCCACCACCGAGCCAACCTTGCCCTAACCATCCCTGGACCATGCCCAGACTTAGCCCAGCCCCTGGTCGCACGCACGAATCCCTGCACCAGACAGCAGCTCGCGCGTCACCCTTGCTGCCATGCGCATCCTCACGTTCCTTCGAGCCACAGCGCACCCACTTGCACCAACCCCTGGCCCGAACCCTACCCATCACAATATGATCCTGATGGACTACCTAGCCTGCCCCCAGACCGAGCCGCAGCCCCCTGTACAGTAGCTGCTCGTGGAAGAGCTTGGGGAGAGTCCTAGCTTTCGTGGACTCTTCCCCAGCCTGAACCACGAGTTCTAGCCATGCTAGGACTCTTCCTAGGACCTAGCTATGACCCTTAGGACCCAACCCCCAGCCCTGGTCGAGCCCCTAGACCCCATGGAAGAACCGAGCCTTGAGCAAGCACACAACCTCAAAAAAACTCACCGTTTCATCTTTCTGAATTTTCCCACGGTTTCAGCTTGTTTCCTTCTATCAATTCATCATGTTTTAATCATAATCAATCATATTTTATCATGTGTTGGCAGCGTGTCCGTTGGATTCAAAACGTTTTTCAAATAAACGTAAAATCGTCGCGTTTTTGAAAATATACGCTCTACCGTAAAAATAATTCAACCATCATATTTTTCATGCATAAACAATTAAATCAAATATATTATGATTTGTATGATGTTTAAAAGGGTTTAGAAAACATGCCTTTGCGTTTATAACACTCGAATTTTCAATCGTCGGCGAGGAAGGACGAACGGACGATGAAGAACACAAGCTTTTCTTCCTCCTATTTTTCAAAGATATTGAAGTGTGTGTGTGGTGTGTGTCACGGCTGCTGATGGTGTGAATGGTGTGGTTTAAAAGACCTAAATCACTTATTTATAATTTAATTAACAAGTTAATTCGAACTCCAACATTTTTATAAAAAATTAAATCATTTTTAAATCATGTTAGGAAGCCTTGCACATTTTTAAATAAAAATAAACATTCTTGTCTTGGTTGTCCCTGGTCCCCTTTCCTCTGCCTATTATCGAATATTCGGGTAAAATCCTTAATTTCATGTAATCATGCCATATTATCATTTAATCATGAAATCATATAATAAAAATCATGCTAGCATTTAAAAGCAATTAAATAAAACAATTAAGCAATTAAAACAATTTTGCATGCATGTGGTTTACGTAGGTTGGTTTTTATAATGTTACACTTTAACCTCATGCTTTTGGACAGAATCGATAGGTATAACAATGTCATGCACTCAGATAAAAAAATAGAAAACGTAGATAAATTGGAATAAGGACTGAACTGGGAAAATTAAACAAAAGTGACTAAATAAGGACACTGAACAGAAAAAGGACTAAGTAGAGAATTAACTAAACATCAAATATCAAAACGGGTCAATCCTACCGATATTCACAATAAAAAGTAATACTCTTAACATAAAAAGTAATATTTTTTCATGGATGACCCAAATAAGAGACCCGTCTCACAAAATACGACCCGTGAGACTGTCTCACACAAGTTTTTGCCTAATAACTATTATGGAGATTGTATTTTAAATGTTTAAAATACTATTATTATATCAAAGTCAATTTTTTTAATTTTTTTAGTATTAATTGATAGACCGTGTGCTCGGCACCTTAGGGGTGCTTTCAACACAATAAATCAATGAGCTGCAATAGCTCGTGTTCTAAGAATGTATACATCGATGAATTAGATCAAGTTTGGTATTAAACCAAGCAGAAAACACTTGAAATAATCATTCGTTAAGAAAAACTGATATGTTTTATATACTGTGCAACTGAATAACTGAAATTACGAGAAAATCAGTTAGAGCTTATATCTGTTCAGTTATGGACTGAACTGAACTGAGATCAGCTGAACTGATCAAATCAGTTAAGAACAAAACACGCAGTTAAACAGTTAAAAGACACAGGATATGTTTATGGATGTTCGGAGACTTCAATTGCTCTTACGTCACCCCTTCTATCTCCACGGGTAAGATACACTAGAAGACTTAGATTTATACAACACCTTGTACAAATCCTACACAGCTTAGGAATTACCTACTGCCTAACTAAACTCCTAGTCTAGACTGAAGGCAGCACCTTCCAGCCAACACTTCTTTAACGTCTATGTGTCAAAGACTACATATACAAGTTTATTATCTTTGTGCAAGACTGTATTTTGGGTGGTGGAGTGTGTGCGTGTGTGTGAGAACAGAACAATGATAACAACACGAAGGTGTTCTCACACACTGAGGGAAAATAAGCATATAATCTAAGCTGATATATTTTGAAGTGTTCACTCAAGGCAAATTGCTTCTAGTAAGTAGATATACAATATGTGTGCCCTACTTCTTGTTGTGTTCTCTCTTTCAGCCACACTGTGTATGTGTCGTTTTTGCTGAGTTTTCACTGATCTTCTATTTATGGGCGCGAAGCTTGATCGTACAGTGAGACTCAATTATTGTATCCGTTGCATTTTGAATTTGTTCCTCGGAATCCATTCCGGAACTTTTGGCTTTAATCTTCTGATGCAACGTTCATGATTGTACTGTGATAGTACAATTGCATTTGTACCTTTGCACACAGTTGTAATCCATTAAGTAAGCTTGTCGTGATCTGCAACTGATTGCTCCTAACTGATGTTCTGAACTGGTTCTTCAAACTGATTAGCAACTGGTCTTTGAACTTATAACGCCCCAGATTCGACGAGTGTCCTCACTGTACCAATACGAGTCTTTCCAGCGTGCTTATGCCCTCACTCACACGGACCCTAGGAAACTTCCCAGGAGGTCACCCATCCCAGAATTGCCCCAGGTCAAGCACACTTAACTCGAATAAGATGCATCTTATTTTCGGTAGCTCATCACATAAGAACTTTAAAGTTAAGCGTGCTTGACTTTGGGCAATTCTGGGATGGGTGACCTCCTGAGAAGTTTTCTTAGAGTGCGTGTGAGTGAGGACATAAGCATGCTGGAAAGACTCGTATTGGTACAGTGAGGACATTCGTCGAATCTGGAACGTTACAGTTGGTATCAGAGCCGACTTCTCCTAGTACGGTGTGGTTCGGGGATGAACCAAGTGGAAGCTGGTGGGCATGTGAGGCCCGGGCCTGAAGAGGGCGGAGGGTGATCGCCTGTTCCATGAGGTTGCACGGACAATGAGCGGCTCCTGGCAGGCTTCTAGGCGGAGGGAACATGAATGAACCGATCTTACACTGGAAGGAGGGAGATTCCGAAACTGTTCAATGTAATGGACTGTACAGTTAAAGAGGGCTTAAAGATTTGATATGTACTACTCATACCAATAAGATGCATCTTCTTTTCGATAGCTCATCACATAAGAACTTCAAAGTTAAGCGTGCTTGACTTGGGGCAATTCTGGGATGGGTGACCTCCTGGGACGTTTCTTAGGGTGCGTGTGAGTGAGGACATAAGCACGCTGGAAGGACTCGTATTGGTACAATGAGAACAGTCGTCGAATCTGGGACGTTACAGAACTAATCTAGTGAAATCAGTTGACTCGTCAGGTGCACTGATTTCACTGATTCGGTTTACCTGGTCAGCTGGGCTTTTCATCAGTTGAACTCTTCATTAGCTGGCCGGGCTTATGAAGATCTACTGCCGAACTACCTATCAGCTGGACATTCAGTTGTGCTGGTTGCGATGCATCAGTTGAACTGGTTTAGGTCGTTCGATCAGTTGGTTCTTTTAGTTAGCATCTCCGATAGCTTCAGTTTTGGCTCGTAAACTGATCATTTCAGTTTCAACTATCTGCGCACTAAGGTAGGTTATTAGAAACAAAATAACAAGTTTTGTTAACATTAAAATTAAGCAAAGATTGCGAACTTGAAAAATTCCAACATTAATATATATTGTATTTATTATACTATTCAAATAATAATAAAGATAAAATAGTGTTTTGGTGTAATTTTTAGAATTTTTGACATACGTTTTTTTTTTCAGCCCTCTAGTTTTTTAAAATTTAAATTTATATAAAATAAATCCAAAAAACTTATTAAAAATAAGAAAATTTTTTATATGAATGACGATCATCCAGATTTTGATTAATTCTAATGGAGAGTGGAAGAGTGATGAACAAAGAACTTATACATGATTATCCGAATCTAAAAAATGGACAGCTATTTCCATTGATGGTAGTAATTCAACCATAGAATGTAACTGAACATTAATGATTTAGTATGAATGAATCGAAAATATTTTGTACTATTTAATCTATAAAAGGTGATCAAATTAATGTTCTGTGGACTATTTACTATATTATAGTATATTATAATCGTGTGAATATAAAATATAAAAGTGGCGTAAAATAATTCAAAGAGCGACTGAGAGCGATTGAGTGATATATAATTCTTATGATAGAAAATATGAGAAACTTCACGTTTAAGGTCTATTTACTCTATTTTAGTATAGTATAATGGAGTGATAGTGTAAAATATAAAAATAATGTCATAATACAAAGAGCGACTAAGAGCGACTGAGTGATCTAATAGAACCACTTGATGTACTAGAAAATATTGTTTTTTGGAAGTGGAAGGTTGGATGTTTTTTTAATTTTAGAAAAATGTAATTGAACATTAATGATTTAGTATGAATGAATCGAAGATATTTTGTACTATTCAATGTATAAAAAGTGATCAAATTGTTGTCAATTTGATTGTTGCACTCCCAAGAGCAGGTTGTCCACAAGTAGTATAATTCGGTGAGTCCGATATCGTATCCACAGGGAAGCTAAGGTAATTACAAGTCCACTACAATGTCTTTTTGTTTTGTTTTTGTTTTTGTTTCTTTTTAATTTTAATTGTTTGAATTTTTAATGGGTAAATTTTAATTGTTCAAATTTTAATTTAAGTAGTTGAGATTAAAAGATCCACTCTTTGTATTTTAATAAAGTTAACATTAACGAACAATATTGAAATCCACTTAATAAAATGGTTCCAATATATTAAATAATCATATTTATATTATGTTATAAATTATTATCTTATAAGTATATAATATATACCAAAACTTATAAATGTGGTCAAGTATTTATTGTGCTATATATATTTGTAAACACTAAATCAAGGTTCCCACTTTAAATGGTTGGTAAAACCAAACAAACATTTAAATGGTACCAATAAATTAATACTATGATATATTCATATATAATAAATCAAGGAATCCAAGTTAAATGGTTGGTAAAACCAAACTAACATTTAAATGGTTCCAAGAATTTAGTGTAACATATAGCAACAATAAATCAAAACTCCCACTTATAAGTAGGGTATAAAAATGCTTAAAGAAATAAATATAACATAAACAATAAATAATGATTAAATAATATAAAACATAGATTCTTACCTTTTAATAACCTTATTATCATGCCAAGAGTTTCACCTTATCATCTCAACTTTAGGAAGTTAGCTATTCATTATTCAAAGTGTAAAACTTTGAATATGAAATTAACATGCTAATTGTATTTAAATGAAGAAATAAAGGAAAAATATAGAGAGAAATATTATGAACTCAAAGGTTTGTTCATAGAATGAGGGATATCTCAATACATTACAATGCACCCCTATTTATAGCCAAATTTGGGGAGACAACCACAAATAAAATATTATTTTTTTACACATAAGTCTTCATTGGTGTTCCAAGATATTATATTATATTACACATCACTTTTGAAAATCTTCTTCTCCGAATTTGCTTCTTCACATAAAAAGAAACATGTGGATAATTGAGTTGTCTAGTTGTGGTATTTTTTTCAAACCATTTGACCAAGTAATTTGAGAGATATGGTCAAAATACTAGAGCATGGTAAAACTGCCACTCCTTTGGTAACTTTATTTGTTGCTTAATTTGATCCCAATTGTGAGAGGATTTTTATCTCATGCTTGTCAACAATATTGTAGATATTATAATCAACTTTCTACAGGTCCAAGAATCATCTTAATCCCATTTGCAACGCCAAGTTTATTCTTGTTTTATCGAACCTGTAAAAAATAGTAAAAACTTGTAATTACACAACAACTTATATTTTATACAATTTATTATAAAACATATAATATTTAAACATTTAATAAAACAAAAACTATATAATTATATTATAAAACATTTAATTAATGTACAATTTTTATGTTTATCACACCTCCCAACCAGCTTATTGCTAGTCCCTAGCAATTTAAGCGTTAATAGCAATACAAAACATATTGATTAATTTAAATAGAAATGTAATCAAAACTATCTAAGTGTTTAAATTAAATTTGAAAACTGTCAAAGTTATATCAAGATCATCATAATTATAATTTATGAAATAATTTGAGATGATCAATTCAAAGCTTATTTCAGGTAGTTAAATGTACACGGCCTTCAGAAATTCCTAGTAAGAGTCTCAACTCCATATCCTCACAGGTTAATAAATGTTTCAATTTATGGCAACGATTTCTCTCATGGAGTTGGAATACAGATAAATGCTCAGAAAAATGGTTTACAGAATGCAGACAGACAAACGAGCCAAACTAATCAAAAGATAGAAAATCCATTGATTCAAAATCTAGTTGTTCTTATTATATATTTTTTCCTGATATATATTTTTTTCATAACATAATGGAATCAGACTAAGTTTATGCTTCTTGACCACATATTTATTTAATTTGTACAATAAATTTCTCTCTTTCTTTCTTTTTTTTTTTTATGAGAGATATATGGGTCGTAGCATATAACTTAAAAATTACATAGATCTTCAATATCTTTCTTTTTGTATTTTTCTCCTTTTTTTTTCAGGAAATATCATTTTTTTTTCAAAATAAGAACTCAAGATCTAAACAATAGATAGTCTCTCTCATGATCAATAAAGGCTCGAAAGCTGTTTTCTCAGTCCTCTCCACTCACTCACAAAATATGTGTGAGTTTAAAATTTTAGGCACTCTTATAAGGTATATCTTGGGCCATATACTTTAATACCTGATTTTATCACAATGGTTAATCACTCAAAAAGATTTCATAAATCATATTTTTATATTGATCAGAATATTAAAATTGACTTTTTTTTTCAAATAAAAATTTAAACATTCTTAAATAGATTAATGCATGTTCTAATTTAAATCTTTCAAACATGTAATGTATGACATTTTTGCAAAAATTACTAAGATACAAACAATAAACATGATTTTATTTTAAAATAATATATATATATTTTTATTTTTATTTTTTTTTTATAAGTTTGTTCTCCCCCCAATCAGAATATGACATTGTCCCTAATGTCAAAATAACTATTAATAAAGAGTACATAATGAAAGAGATATCACCTGGAATTTTATTGAAGATAACAAACTGAAACAAACGCAAACCAATCCACGACTTTTGAATCAATGATCCAACTTCCTTTTCTTATTGCTTGATTGCGACCAATTGATCTTTGTTATCATCGGATCAGGCTTATGAACAAAAGCTTCCAAATCATCAATTAATTGGTCGGCAGTCGAAGCACAGATGAGCATCCGTCGTGAATTTTCTGAAATGAAATTCTGTTCCACAGCTTTATCAAGAAATGTCAACAAACTGTCATAATAATTATTGATATTCAACAAGCCCACAGGTTTATTATGGATATTAAGTTGTGCCCAAGAAACAGTGTGAAAAATTTCTTCTAATGTACCAAAACCACCTGGTAGTGCGATAAAAGCATCAGAATTTTCAATCATTTTTGTGATTCTTTCATACATAGAAGAAACTTTTAATTCCTCACCAATCGTAACACCTGTAATATTTCCTTCAGCTAAAGCTGTAGGAATAATACCCAAAACCTGACTACCTCCAAGATGAGCAGATGTTGAAACAGATCCCATTAACCCAATATTACCTCCCCCATATACCAAGTGAATTTTTCTCTCAGCCAATATCTTTCCAAGATTATTCGCTGCTTCTACAAACACTTCATTTTTTCCAGGACTCGACCCACAAAATACACAAATATTTTTCAATGATTGTGCAGAGGTTCCAGCCATGTTTTTTTACTTTCTTCTTTTTTTTTCTGCGAAAATAGAGAGAAAGATGAGAGATTTTATAGGGGTAATATGTTATCAGGACAAAACTATGGGTCACAGTTGTAAACAGAATAAACAGTAAAAACAATAATGACACACATGCATGTAAACAGTAGTGTGATTGTGGCTCACAATTTTCCTCTGGTTTTACGTCCAGAAACGGCTTCAACGCCTTCTATGAGTCGAGGATATGCTTCCCATCCAATTTTCTTATAAATTGGCAAACAGGGTCTTTTTTAGTCGGATTCCCAAGACTATGACGCTCATCTTGGAATTGTTTCCATAAACGGAGAAGTTCAATATGCACATGTCCACTAGAATGCGTCTCAAGAGTCAATAAGATGTTATCTAAAGACTCCTTACTCAGCCCATTCTTAATGAAACCAATTTTATCTTCTCTGTTATTGGAAACACATCCCAAAGATCTGCATCGTTTGTCACAAGTCCATCTTGCACACTTATGACAAACCCCTAAACTTTTGGCCCTTCGTTTTTTCGCATAAGTGCTTTTTCCTAATCCAGGCAAATACCGAATGAGCAATGATTGTGGAACTTCTCCTCCTAATCGGACCTTAGCTTCTATTACAAGACGAATATCTTCTGGAATTCCTTTTTGCATTAGCAATCTCAATCTTTCACACCTTCCTGCATAAATTTTTCTTAGAACATTTTCAGAAACAGAGGGAAAATATTTACAAATTTTTGAGAGAATTTCATCCATTTTGAAAAGAAAAGAAATGATTTTTTTTTTTTTTTTTATCAGCAATTATGGGAAACTGATTAAACCGACTATGAGAGTCACGGAGTACCGTTATCCGCCATTTAACCGGGAAAATAAAAAGATTAAGGAAACCTGAAATAAAAACAAACAAAATTAAATGCAACACAAAAAAAATCAAGGATCGGAAAGGGAAATAAACTCTTCTTGAAAAATTTCATTTTCTAAAAATGGTTTAAGCCTTTGTCCATTTACTTTAAAAACATCACCATTTTTAGGATTTTCAATATCCACAGCTCCATAAGTATACACATGCTTTACAACATATGGGCCTGTCCATCTTGATCGTAATTTTCCTGGGAATATGTGAAGTCGAGAATTATAAAGCAAAACTTTTTTACCAATCTCAAAAGATTTTCTAAGAATTGTTTTATCATGAAATGATTTGATTTTTGCTTTATAAATCCTTGAATTCTCATACGCGTCATTTCTGAGTTCATCAAGTTCATTAAGTTGCAATTTACGCAATTTGTTGGCATCATCCATGCTTGAATTTAAAGTTTTGATCGCCCAATAAGCTTTATGTTCCAATTCCACAGGCAAATGACAATGTTTTCCATAAACCAACCTATAGGGAGACATATTCAATGATGTTTTAAAAGCTGTTCGATATGCCCAAAGTGCATCATTAAGTCGCAGAGACCAATCTTTTCTATTTGAGTTAACAGTTTTTTCCAAAATTTGCTTTATCTCCCTATTAGCTAATTCAACTTGTCCATTTGTTTGAGGATGATAAGGAGTAGTTACTTTGTGAGTAATACCATATTTTTTCATTAATGAAGCAAATGGTTTATTAACAAAGTGAGTTCCCCCATCACTTATCATGGCTCGAGGAATTCCAAATCTACTAAAAATATTTTCTTTTAAAAATTTGATGACGATTTTATGATCATTTGTTCGACATGGAATTGCCTCTATCCATTTGGAAACATAATCAACTGCAACTAAAATATACAAGTATCCAAACGACGGTGGAAAAGGTCCCATAAAATCTATTCCCCAACAATCAAAGATTTCAATTTCAATAATAGGATTCAAAGGCATCATGTTTCTTTTTGAAATCGCACCCAATTTTTGACAATTTTCACAGATCTTGCAGATTTCGTGGGTGTCTTTAAACAAAGTGGGCCAATAAAATCCACACTGCAAGATTTTTGCAGCTGTTTTCTTTGAAGAAAAATGTCCTCCGCATGCTTCTGAATGACAAAATTTAATGACACTACTTACCTCATTGTCGGGTATGCAACGTCGAAAAATTTGATCCGGACAATACTTGAACAGATACGGATCATCCCAATAAAAGTTTTTTACCTCATTCAAAAATTTTCTTTTATCTTGAGAACTCCATTGCGGTGGCATTTTTCCTGTCACAAGAAAATTTACTATGTTAGCAAACCAAGGTGTAGTAGTAACTGAAAATAGATGTTCATCATGAAAATTATCGTTAATTGGTGTCATTTCACAAGATGATCCTGTTACTAGTCTCGATAAATGATCGGCTACGACATTCTCGGTTCCTTTTTTATCTTTGATCACAATGTCAAATTCTTGGAGCAACAAAATCCATCGTATCAGTCGTGGCTTTGCATCCTGTTTGGTCAACAAATATCTAATAGCAGAATGATCAGTAAACACGATAGTTGTTGATCCAATCAAATAAGAACGAAATTTATCTAATGCAAATATTACAGCAAGTAGTTCTTTTTCAGTTGTGGAGTAATTCATTTGAGCATTGTTTAAAGTTCTACTTACATAATATATCTGTGGAGACCCGGGCTCTAACTCAATTCGTTTGGGGATTAGTTGGATCTTTGCTAGAAAATGTGGGTCAAAATTTTGCTTTTAACATTAAATCAAATGTATAAATGAAGCATGGAACTATTCTTTAATCGATTAAACAAATATAATGTACATACAAGTCTGTTTTAGTACAATCATATACTAGTGTTCAGAAAATCCAGTACACGTCAAGTACAAAACGACTAGTAATCTGCTATGCCCGAAATCACCACAATATCTTGATCTCTCATCTTGCTCGCGACCCTGATCCTGCCCCACCTGTCGTTATGTACACATACAGACACAACAACGGCCGGAAACTCCGGTGAGAACAAATCCCAGTATAAAACATGGTATACATGCATGTCATGCAATTAAATACAAAATCATAATCCATGATTCAGTAATTATGACACATTAGTGAGTACAGATAAAACAATACGACTCTTATTCTTTGACTCGACTCATATCTAAGTCTAGGGATCCCGGTGTGAATAAGACGTAACAAGTCTCCCACCTACTCTCCCAATCGGGGTGGCGGTACGTCTTATTCCTAGACTTCGGTCATATCTGTATCGAATGTCTACAATCGGAGATGATCTGCTCCTATGCGTCGATACACCGAATGTCTAGTTTGACAATCTGTCAATGACTCCTATCTCAAATGCTTGAATATAAATCTATAAACAAGACATAATCATAATCAAACATAATTAAGAATCTAGTATGTGATTTTGGGAAACTCGTATCCAGTCTGAATCGAGTCATGTCTTCCCGTGTTCACATGAATTATACCTTTCGTGTCGTAGGAATTGAAATCTGAAATGACAATATATAGAAGTAGTTTATCAATATATAACTCACATCAAGTCTTGAACAAGTCAATAATCATTCTCGGTAGAATTCGACAGCATAACTGCGTAGTTCTCAATACCGGTAACATCAACTCAACATAATCAATCACAATCAACTCATAATCCCATCAAAACACCATTATATACTCTAAAATCTGTATAATTTCCACATAATACATGCTGGAAAATCGAAACCATCTCATACAGTATCCGAAAATCGATCCGATTGCAATTATACCATGCTCAACATATCAAGAATACATAATAACCACCATATCCGATTTTCCCCAACACTTAACTTCAAACCATGCTGAAATGAAAAGAAACTTACATCTTCTTGTAGCCAATGATGCAAGGATCAATAATCTCTACTTGGATTAGAATTTGGATAAATAGATCATGAGAAATCTTACTTCAAAGCCTTGAAGAAACTTGAAGATGCTAGGGGTTTTCTCGATGGTCTCAAAATGCCAGCAACTGAAGGTTACACATATATATATATCTTGCATGTTGAGTAACACATGGCCATTTCTTTGTGTAACACGCACGACCGCGGGTGCGGTGGCTCAGGGACCGCGGGTGCGCTCATGCTTCGGCCCAAATTTCACAACCTATTGTCCATCTACCGCGGTTGCGGTGCACTGCTTAGCGCGGGTGCGGTGTGGCTTCGGCAACCCATCAACATTTCAAATCAACGCCCGCGGGTGCGGTATGTCTTGGACCGCGGGTGCGGTGACCCTACTGTAATTCTTCACGTTTCATGAGTTACAACCGCGGGTGCGGTAGGTCTTGGACCGCGGGTGCGGTATCTCTTGTATTCAAAACTCTACTTTCTGCCCTTACACCGCGGGTGCGGTAGAAACTGGGGCGCGGGGGCGGTGTCCTTTCATGCAAACTTCATAATCTCATCTTATCAACCTATAATTCTTGTGCATTACATTTCTACCCCTCTTAGATATGAGTTCGTCCTCGAGATCGCAAGCAATCTCTCAAAACTTGTATAAGATAATCAATATAATCAAAACTAAAGGAAGACTCACATCATGGAAATAGCTCGGGATATCTCTGTCTTATCTCGGACTCTGTCTCCCAACTAGCTTCCTCGGTGCCATGACGACTCCATTGAACCTTCACTAACGGAATAGTCTTCGATCTGAGCTGTCTATCTTTCCGATCAAGAATCTGAATCGGCTGCTCAACGTAACTCAAAGTCTGATCTAACTCGGCTTCTTCAGGCTGAATAACATGAGAACTATCTGGCATATATCTACGTAACATCGATACATGAAAGACGTCATGTATCCCAGATAGAGAAGGAGGAAGAGCAAGTCTATACGCACGATCGCCAATCTTTTCAAGAATCTCGTACGGACCGACGTATCGAGGAGACAACTTCCCACGCTTGCCAAATCTGACCACGCCTCTGAAAGGAGAAATCTTCAAAAATACTCTGTCTCCCTGCTCAAACACTAACGGTCTACGTCTGATGTTCGCGTACTTCGCCTGTCTATCTTGTGCCGTCTTCATTCGTTTCTGAATTATCTTTACTTTCTCAGTCATCTCACGAATCATATCAGGCCCAAGTTCTGGTACCTCTGAGATGTCATCCCAGTACAACGGAGATCTGCACTTCTTTCCGTATAACGCTTCGAACGGTGCCATCTCGATGCTAGTCTGGTAGCTGTTGTTGTATGAGAATTCACAAAGAGTTAGTGAATCTTGCCAACTAGTACCAAAATCTAGTACTACAGCTCTCAGCATATCTTCTAAAGTCTGGATAGTCCGCTCTGACTGTCCGTCTGTCTGGGGATGGTAAGCAGTACTCAAGTGTAAAGTCGTACCTAGAGCCTGCTGTAGACTGTGCCAAAAGTGTGAAGTGAATCGTGGATCATGATCTGATACGATCGACTTCGGCACACCATGTAATCTGACAACTTCTCTGACATATATATCTGCCATCTGATTATATCTGTACGTCATCTTGTACGGAATGAAACATGCTGATTTGGTCAATCTGTCTATTACCACCCAAATCGCATCATAACCCCGAGATGATCGTGGTAACTTCGTGACGAAATCCATGGAAATGTGATCCCATTTCCACTCAGGAATAGCTAAACTCTGAAGTAACCCTCCGGGCTTCTTTCTCTCGGCCTTTACCTGTTGGCAATTCAAGCATTTAGATACAAACCCTGCAATATCTGTCTTCATCTGTTTCCACCAGAATTGTGTTTTCAGATCATTGTACATCTTCCTGCTACCAGGATGAATACTGAACCGACTATAGTGCGCTTCTGACAGTATCTGTTGTTTCAAATCTGAAACATCTGGCACTACAAGACGGTTATTCACATACAAAGCCTGATCACATACCTGGTATTCAGAAATATGTCCTGATCTGACCATATCAATCGACTTCTGAACACTCTGATCTGTTCTTTGGGCCTCTTTGATGCGAACAATCAAATCTGGTTCACACTGAATAGTGGCAAGTCGCAACGGTCTACTATCTGTATCAAATGCTAATCCAGAAAAGCAACAATCTTCTATCATATTCGAAACACCTATCGTCTACAAGGATAAGGAACATACCTTTCGACTCCAAGCATCCGCTGCTGCATTCGACTTCCCTGGATAGTACTTGATCTCGCAATCAAAATCTTTCAGTATATCAAGCCATCTACGCTGTCTCATATTCAATTCTGACTGAGAAAACAGATATTTCAAGCTCTTGTGATCAGAGTAGATCTCAAATTTCTCGCCGTACAGATAGTGTCGCCATATCTTCAGTGCTAATACGATAGCCGCCAATTCAAGATCATGAATTGGGTATCGAGGCTCGTGTGGCTTCAACTGTCTCGAAGCATAGGCAATAACATGCTGTCGCTGCAAAAGAACACATCCTAACCCTCTGTGAGATGCATCGCAATATTCAATGAAATTACCCGTACCTGAAGGTATCGTCAGGACTGGAGCACTAGTCAATCTCTTCTTCAACTCTATGAAGCTCGACTCACAATCTTCAGACCACACAAACGGAGTATTCTTCTGTGTCAACCGGGTAATCGGTTTCGCAATACTGGAGAAATCTTTAATAAATCGTCGATAGTATCCTGCTAAACCCATGAAACTGCGTATCTCTGGCACAGAAGTCGGTCTCGGCCAACTGATCACAGCTTCCACTTTACTCGGATCAACAGAAATACCGTCTCCAGATATGATATGACCAAAGAAGACAACCTGTCTCAGCCAAAACTCACACTTTGACAGTTTAGCATACAGTTACTCATTTCTTAACGTCTGCAACACAATCCTCAATTGCTGAGCATGATCAGTCTCGTTTCTTGAGTAAACCAAAATATCATTTATAAAAACAATCACAAACTCATCCAGATACCTCTGAAAGACACGGTTCATCAGACTCATAAATACCGCTGGCGCATTCGTTAAACCAAAAGGCATGACAATAAACTCGTAATGTCCATACCTGGTTCGGAATGCTGTCTTCGGTATATCAACATCTCTAACTCGCAGCTGGTGATAGCCAGATCTCAGATCGATCTTGGAATAGACAGAGGATCCCTGCAACTGATCAAACAAATCGTCGATGCGAGGCAATGGGTACTTGTTCTTTACTGTTGCCTTGTTCAGTTGCCGGTAATCGATACACAATCTCATCGAACCGTCTTTCTTTCGCACGAATAGCACTGGTGCGCCCCAAGGAGATACACTCGGTCTAATATACCCCTTGGCCAATAAATCTTCGAGCTGTTCTTTCAGTTCTCTCAATTCAATAGGTGTCATTCTATAAGGAGCTCGAGATATAGGAACGGTACCTGGTACAAGATCAATGCTGAAATCTACCTCTCGAACTGGAGGTAACCCTGGAATCTCGTCTGGGAATACATCAGTAAACTCGCAAACCACTGGCAGATCTGCCAATGCTGGGCTCGATTTCAGTAGATCTACTGAATATACAAGGAACCCCTCTGCTCCTTTCTGTAACAATCTACTCATAGTCAGAGCAGATACTAAGGGAATCCGAGATCTGGAACCCTTACCGTAGAATTTCCATTCGTTAGCCATCTCTGGTCTGAATCTAACAATCTTCTGGAAACAATCTACAGTGGCTCTGTACTTGGTTAACATATCGATACCGACAATACAATCAAAATCAGCTAAACCAAGCACAATGCAATCTAAATCAATCTCGTGACCCTCAAACTGTAGCATACAATGTCTAACTGAAGTCACAGATACAAGACCACTTCCCAACGGAGAAGAAATAGCCACTACAGCAAACAAGGACTCGACAGGTAAAGCATGCATCAACGAAAAACGCTCAGAAATAAAAGTATGAGATGCACCGGTGTCTATCAACACATAAGCAGGATAACCGCAAAGAAAACAGTTACCTGCAATCACATCATCTGGCGCATCTTGGGCCTGCTCTTCTGTCAGTGCAAATACTCAAGCCTGCTGTCTGGGAGGTTGGCTCACTGTCTGGCCACTTCTGGCTCGGGATTGGGTCTGCGCAGGTGGCGGCTGAAAGGAGTGAACAGATGAAGCTTGCCTCTCAGGCTGAGCTACTGAGCCAGACGCTCCTACACTCTGAGTCTGTTGTGCCCCTCTCTGTGGACAGACCCTGGCAAAGTGTCCTTGCTGTCTACAGATATTACATCGGCCCGTCACACCTTGACACTGCTCTGTCGCATGTCTGCCTCCACAAGAACTGCAATAAACACCTGTATACTCTAAACTCTCGCCAGGACCTCTCTGTCGTGACCCACTGGAGCTCGACGAACTGCTCCCTGATGTCTTAAACTGTCTACCTCTCGCTTTCAGAAAATCTTTCTTGCCACTACTACTGCTTCCACTATCAAATCGGGGAGGAGATGGTGGAAACTGGGCGGCGGGCTGTGGCGGTCTCTGACTCTGAGCACTATATGAAGCTCCTCGCTGTCGAATCAATCCCGCCTCGGCTCCTTTCGCTCTGTTCAATGCATCAGAAAAAGTGTTGGGTCGTCCCGTGTTCACCAAAGTAAAGACTTCAGGGTTTAAGCCATTGATGAACTGATCAGCGACCGCTTCATCATTTCCTGCTACATGTGGCGCAAATCGGAGCAAGGAAGAAAACTTGGCCACATATTCTTCAATGTTCAACTGCCCCTGTCGTAAGTTTGCAAATTCTGCCCCTTTGTCTTTTCGATACGACACTGGAAAGAAACGTTGATAAAACTCATCTTTAAATACCTTCCAAGTAATATCGATACCTCGATGCTCCAATGCTCTTTTCGTGGTAAGCCACCAACTCTTCGCCACTTCTTGCAACTGATGCCCTATTAATTTCACTCTTCTTTCTTCTGTATAGGCAAGATATTCAAACAAAATCTCTATATCGTCTAGCCAACTCTCACAATCCACTGCAGTCTCAGTACCTTTCAAGGTCGGAGGATGAAATGACTGAAACCTCTTCAATAAAGTCTCCATCGGTGTTGCAGTAACGTCCATCTGCGTACCTGACGTACTACCCTGTTCTGGAACTTGACCTGCGGCTGGTTGTGGTATTCTT
>NC_133319.1:7318491-7319048 GCF_012295235.1 Primulina huaijiensis | reverse complement strand
GGTGAGAACAAATCCCAGTATAAAACATGGTATACATGCATGTCATGCAATTAAATACAAAATCATAATCCATAATTCAGTAATTATGACACATTAGTGAGTGCAGATAAAACAATACGACTCTTATTCTTTGACTCGACTCATATCTAAGTCTAGGGATCCCGGTGTGAATAAGACGTAACAAGTCTCCCACCTACTCTCCCAATCGGGGTGGCGGTACGTCTTATTCCTAGACTTTGGTCATATCTGTATCGAATGTCTACAATCGGAGATGATCTGCTCCTATGCGTCGATACACCGAACGTCTATTTTGACAATCTGTCAATGACTCCTATCTCAAATGCTTGAATATAAATCTATAAACAAGACATAATCATAATCAAACATAAATAAGAATCTAGTATGTGATTTTGGGAAACTCGTATCCAGTCTGAATCGAGTCATGTCTTCCCGTGTTCACATGAATTATACCTTTCGTGTCGTAGGAATTGATCAAGATATTGAAGTCGAATATCAAATCTGTCAATCAAATCTGAAATGACAATATATAGAAGTAG
>NC_133319.1:7214951-7318391 GCF_012295235.1 Primulina huaijiensis | reverse complement strand
AGGTATCATATTAGATACTTCTCAAATAAAAATAAGTATTTTAAAATTTCAATACTTAGTTGAGAATTTTGTTTTTTTTTTTTTTACAAAAAAAATATTAAATGAGATGAATATGTCATTCCAATGCATCTTCCAAGGAAAGATAAACACTTAGTGAGCTTACGTTGCATATTCGAATATCCAGTATTCTATTACATATTATGAGTATCTCATCTACCAAATTAAATATTTGCAATCTCAAATTAGGTACTTCTCAAATAAAAACAAATACTTTAAAATTTTTATGCTTAGTTGAGAATTTGTTTTTTCTTTTACAGAAAAAATATTAAATGATATGAATATGTTATCCAAATGCTTATTCGATGGAAATATCAATACTTGGTGAACTTACGTTGCCTATTTGAATATTTAGTATTTTAATACATATTGTGAGTATCTCATTTACGAAATCAAGTATTTACAAACTCAAATTAGATACTTCTCAAGTAAAACTAAGTACTTTAAAATTTTCATGCTTAGTTGAGAATTTGTTTTTTTTTAATTATTAAATGAGATGAATATGTCATCCAAGTGTATCTTCCATAAAAATACCAACATTTAGTGAACTTATGTTGCTTATTCGAATATCCAGTATTTTAATATATATTGTGAGTATTTCATTTACGAAATAAAGTATTTGCAAACTCAAATTAAAATACTTCTCATTTAGGAAGAAAAATAAAGTATTGGTACACTCGAATTAGATATTTTTTGTGCTAATTTAGGTATCACATTTTAACTTCACAAATGACACATCAAAAAGCACTCAATATTACTTGAAACTATATTTTTATATGCCAAAATAATAAAAATTGAGTCTTAAAAGGGTAAAATCAAGTATATGTGAAATCAAATTAGGTACTATTTGTACCAATTTAGGTAGCACGTTTTTTATTCACAAATCTCATCATCAAAAAATATTCAATATTATCTTCAAATTATATATTTTGACATATTCAATCGAATTTGAGTATTTAAAAGGTAAAATCAAGTGTTTGTGAACTCGAATTATGTATTATTTGTATTAATTTGGGTATCACATTTTTGCTTCACGAATATCATCATCGGTGTCACTTAATATTAACTTCAAATTATATTTTGGCATCCTCAAATAATTGGATATGAGTATTTACGGGGTAAAATCATGTATTTATATACTCTAATTAGATACTCTGTACCAATTTAAGTATCACATTTTAACTTCACAAATGACACAATCAAAAGTCACTTAATATTTCTTGAAACTTAAGTATTTTCTTACACATTTGAAGTATTCAAATAGCCAAATCAAATGTTTGGAACCCGAAAATAGGTATTTTATCGATCAAAATAATTAATTTTTCTAATTCAACAATGAGTGAGAAACTGTGTTTTTTAATAAATTAGATGACATGAATAAGTAATTTATTGAATTTATTGTGATAGCTCGAAGATCAAGTATTTTCTTACACATTTGGAGTATTCAAAGAGTAAGATCAAGCATTTGGAACTCCAAAATATGTATTTTCTTGGTCAAAATAAATATTTAATCTTATTTCATGATAGGTGATGATCTATGTTTTTTTTAAAAAAATAAAATGACATGAATAAGTCATCCTAATGCATTTTTCATGAAAAGAACAACAATGAATGAATTTATGGTGAATGCTCGAAAATATAGTATTTTCTTATATATTTGGATTATTTAAAGAACGAAATCAAGTATCTGAAACCCCATAATATGTACTTTGTATGTCAAAATAAGTATTTACTTTTATTCGATGATAATTGAGAAACAATATTTTGTTAAAATTATATTTTAAATGGAGAAAAATGATATAATTTTTGTGGATAAAATAATATACTTATTTGAATAATAAAGGGTAAAAATGTAAAGTTTGTTTTGTGGGTAGTTAAAACTAAATGTATAGATTTGTCAGGTACCGATTTCTAAAAAATCATGACTATGTACTGAATTTTAATTGAAACATTCACAGATGTATTTTTTTGAAATTTACCGTTTTTTAAATTATTGAATTTTTTAAAATTATTATTTTGTTGAAGAATTATGTTGTTGTCTGGCTTTTCCTTCTTTTTTTTTTTAATGTTCTTACACATTAGACTTTGATTTACAAATTTTATTTTGTACATTTTCTCATATTTTGATTTATTTTTTGTGGTTAGGTTGTAATTTAAAATGAGAGCTTATCAACTCGAGTTTTATGAATAACAAGGTAAATGGATAATGTGCACAAATTTATATTCGAATTTGAGTTTTGAATTTAAATTTACAACAAAACTCGTGTGAGACTATCATAAAATTTAATTTTGTGAGACATATCTCTTATCCAACTCAACACGCAAAAAAATATTATTTTTAGTCCTAAAATAATATTTTTCCATTCTAAATATATATTATAGATCATATGGTCTCAAAAATAAAAATATAAATTCGTGAGACATTTGTCATAAAAACCCTACTTTTAAATTAACATCGAGTTTTGTCAAGCAAAAACTTGTATTGACGTGGAACATGGAAAAATCTTTATCCAAGTGTAATGAAAAACACAAACCTAATATTAAATTATATTGTGTGTTCGTTTGAAATTAAATATTATTTAAAAATAATAACACGTGCACACCCATTTCCCCCGCCAATTGCCTTGGAATTTCCCTCTTGGGTTTGAAAGACGCAAAAATTCCAAGTAAACCATACCCAACGATCAACATCAGCAAATAGAGCCCAGTCAAAATGTCGGCGCTCATCTGGAGACATCATACACTCGTACAAGCGCTGCTTTCGCGTGGCCCCATCAAGGAGGATGATTTTCGCTCTATCTTCTCTCACGTCGCCGGGAAATCTTCAGGTTTGTATAATTGCTTCCATAAGTGGTAGTATTGCTGAAGCTTGTTTTAATTGCCTTGATTTAGTAGGGATTTGCGCGCTTGTGTGATTTCGTTGGTAAAAATATGCTTTATCAAATGATTTTGCTATTGTTTTGTGTTCCATGTCGAGAATGCGTTGTGCATATCATCTGTTATTTTGCAGGTACACGGAAGCAGTTATTTAATGAATATCTTCGAAAAATAAATGCTGAATTAAACTATGTGTCAGAGTAGATGTCCTATAAGTCAACTGTTGGATTAGAAATGTATTGACTCAAGTATAATAAACAATATTTATTTTAATATAATTTACTTTTTAATTGTTTCGTTATACTTTATCTGTATACCCATGCAAGCAGCATAGATAAAGTCCTTGATTATGCTTTAATACAAATGAATCATATTCGATGTTGAAATTCATTTGTTAGCACTGTATATTCTAAATTCGTTCCTAGTCGATTAAGCCGCCTAAAATAGGGATAAAGGTCGTTGGAGCTCGAGACTAACATCTGTGATGTTATGTACCGTGTTTTTTGGTAAGAGCATAAAGATGTCCAAACATGCAGATGGATAGTCATATGATGATTATACCAAACAACCCTCCCTCGGACTTTCCAAGTGGTTATCATTCATCGAGAGGATAAGTCCGTGGTTATGATTGTACATCATTAGTCCTTACGACCCGGGACAACACTGAGGCTCTATATGCTAGGGCTGTGCTTTGACTCGTTTACCGACTCCAAGAGAGTCATCAGGTGGCGAGGTTGGGTACAGTTGCGACACATATAGGAGCCAGTGCGTTGTAGTCGGGGATTCACCGCTCACCTATGAGTGTGGATATCCTATGTGATCTGATGTAATAATAGTGCATGGAATCTCTGGCCAGAGTATGAGATGTACGTTAGAGAAAAAGTTCTCCAATAGTACACGCGATGCCACTATTATAGTTATCACATGGTTATCGAATTAATATGCAACCCTCGATGAACCAATGGTTGCAGATTCGATCGGGATATATGAGATGAAGGGACCGNATTGTTTGTTCCCGTTGAGAGAATAAATTAAAGATGTTGAATTTATATTATAATATAGTAAATTCAAAGAGTTAAATTTATGATAATTAATTTTGGAGAGAATAAATTCAAGTAGTTGAATTTATAAAATTTGAAAATTTAATTTATTAAACTCAAATGTTGGGTTTATTAAATATTAAATTTTGGAGGTGATATAAATTCAAGGAGTTGAATTTATAATTTGAATAATAAATTCAAATGTTGAATTTATAAATGATTTAATTTATTAAACTCAAATGTTGAGCTTATTAATTAATAAATTAAATATGGTGGTTAATATATTTAATGGGCTTGTAAGAGTACAAGTCTAACATATTAAATAATTAAAGTTATTATTGGTCCTTGATTAATTGATTAAATTAGTTGGACTAATCCAATTAATTAATCAAGCCCATTAATGTTAATTAAAGGGCCCAATTATTATACTATGATAATTAGATCATGGGTTGAATATAAAAGTTTTTTAAGAAGTCAAAACCCTAGCCTCCCACCACCATTTTTTCGAGAATCCCTCTTCCAAAAGAAAAAAAATTCTGACACCTCTCTTGAGAAAGAAATTTGAGCCGTCTCTCAAATATTTTTCTCATACGTAAAATCTCTTCCATTTTTTCTAGTGCAATTTGGAAGAGGATCAAGCGATCTAGTCATGGACTTGATAGGAGGATCAAACAAGGAGTTCATCGAAGAAAGTTCGTAGGGATTCAACAAGAGCTAATCCGTTAATACTGGATTAGTTGGAGCCAAGTGATTTAATTCACAAAGGTATAATTTCTAACGCCCTATGAATGTTTGTTTTTGAAAAACCATACGAACGCCCAATCAAATATATTTTGTTCGTCAAAATAAATTAAAAATTTTAAAACTTTCGCTGCGTTTGGGCGTGTAGAAAACCGAGATCCAACACTGTTTAATTTGAGTTGTGAGCATGCATAAACCAATGATGGAAATGTTTATGATGGAGTTTGTTGGAAACTTAATTTCGGCTGTTTGACAAACCATTTATCTATTGGACGAACTGATCAAGTATTCGTATTAAACAACTTGCCTAACTGAAGTATCACGTGAGTTATCAAGGCAGCCGAATCCAGCTGAACTGAACTTTCGAAGTTAACTGACTGATCAGTTGGAAACTGATCAGTTGATTCACTCAGCACAAGCTTATCAGCTACTTTCATCAGCTGATCGCTCATCCATACACGTCATTAAATGAAAGGGATGTTCAACCGACATCAGTACAAGCAGACTGCAACTCGTAGTGGAACGCCGCATTTCAGAGTTTACAGTGTACGATTGTCAGGAGAATATCGACGTGGCAATCAACGGATATAAAATTCAAATATTATATCAAGTTACCGTTGGAAGAGAAGCCTATAAATAGGCGAGAACAACTATTTTACTCAAGCTGTCTTCAGGAGCAGAGCAGCTGAAGAAGATACATGAACAACTATTTTACTCAAGCTGTTACTCTGCTGAAATCAAAAGCTCACTCTTACTAAGTTCTATCTGTAGCATTCAAGGCTACCGTCTTTGAGCTTGTTAGCACACTGTAATCTCTGTTATATTGTTAAGTTGTGCTAAGATCAGTCACGAACTGAAATAGCCTGTTGTAACTAAGAGTTTCAGTTCTGACACTGATAAGACCAAACTTAAGTGGGTCAGTGCTGTAGTGCCCAAATTCAGTACACGTATAAACCATGTATTTATTTAATTATTAAAGCATTTATTTAATTTTTTAAAATGAGTCTTAGTGATGCATGATTTATTTAAATGCATTATTCTAAATTATTTACGTTTATGTGATGCACGTTAAAATGTAATTTTCGAGTTTCATGTTTCAGTAGATTATTCGATGCGGGATCGAGGAACAGAGACCGGTAACGATGTTGGTAAATATTTTTACGTGGTATTTTATTTTAAATTAGGATTGGGGTATTTTAAATGACTTATAAGTTTTAGTATTTTAAAGTCTAATTTATTTATTTAGTGATTGAAGAGTTTAAATTTTTTTTAAAGTTTGAAGCATGTGTATTTTATTTCAAATGTAGGAATGCTAGTAATTTAGTGGAGAATGAGTATTTTAATTATCATGAAAATTTGTTTATTATTTTTTTAATTAGGCTAATTAGCCCCTAATTACACCTAATTAATCACACACACGTTACACACACTTACACATTTTTACACACACCATCAGCACACACATGTCATTCTATCTTCTTTCAATTCCTTGAGAGCAAAATACTAGGGTTCTTAGAGCACCAATTGCAGCCGCCCCTCTCCCTTATATTTTCCAGCAAATTTTGTTGATTTTCTTCAAAGAAAATCGAGCCACCATCGTCCCGGATCAACCTTCGCTCCGTCTCCGCGTCGGTATAGTCGTTTCGGTATTTTTAAATATCAAAAGGCACGTATATTCTTTCGTTTATGCATCGATCTTGTCATATTATGCGTTGTGTTGTTATTTATGCGTAAAAATACATGTGTGATGTGTGGAAGTTTGAGCGATGATGTTTGGATCAAGTTTGAAAGGGTTTTTGGATCACAAATCACGTTTTTGCTGTCATTTTAAAACCTGCGATTTTTTGGTCGATTTTCTGGAAAAACGTTTAACATATAAAACGTAGTAATCTTTGATACCTTTGATTTGATATAAAATTCGTAAATTTTGGAATGGAAACGAGTGAGTTATGGTTGTTTTCGTGTGACTGCTCAAACCTGCGATCTTATGAAAATGATGTTCATCATGTTTTGAAGTTTTTGAGTTGCAGGCTTCGTTGGGCACCGCCGGGCTTGTGCTACTGCATTTAGATATGGGATGAGTTTAGATGTTATTTGGTGGTTCGTTTGGGTCGGGATTGGCTTGGGATATAATAGAAGTCGTAGGAAGCGAAACGATGTCGGATTACGGGTTATTGTTGTATTGAAGTTTCTTGTCAATGCTTGGAGATGTTTGGGGTGTTTTTACGGGTTTGAATCAATGTAATAGCATCCTAGGATGAGTCTCGAGGTGTTGGTTCATGGTCCTTAGGCTTGGATTGAGAGAATGAATGAATAAGATAGCGAATTTTCGTGAATGTCCAAGTCCAGAGGCTACTCGGACCCCGACACGGAGTCCGTGTCCTTTTCCTTCAAAAATACGAATTTCCAGAGCCTACCCGGACCCCTACACGGGGTCCGTGTACCTCACTAAAAAATTTTTTTTTTTTTAAAATTTTTAAAATATGAATATAAAGTATAGGAAGTGTTTTGTGGTTATGAAAATAAAATATAGGATTTGTTTTGGGGTTCTATTTCATGGTTTAGTATGATGATTAAACGAGGTCCAGTCCCGAGTGATTTAGAATGTCATAAGCTATTTATTTACTTCGGTGGTGAGCACAAGAACCTACGTCTAAGCTATGAAAGATAAGTGTTTGAACTCATGTTAGTATGCAGCAGTGGCCCCAAGCGAGATCCAACGAATCCCTCAACGCCAAGTAAGTATGTTGACGTGCAAAAAGGAAATATTTCGAGTTTTTGAGGTATGCTAAATGTGTTGTGACCAAATTATGAATGGGTTTGGAAGTCGCTGAACGTGGCCGATGACCTCTCCACCCCGTTAAAGCATGAACGAGTTTAGATCAGGATTGGAAAGCGTTAAAGCATGAACGAGAACCAATCCACCCGTTAAAGCATTAACGGGGATCTCATGTATGTGGCAGTGGATACGTCCCTGTCAGCCCAGTACTGTGGTTTGTCTGATCAGGCATTTATTATGTATGGGTCACTTGCTTTGAAACATGCCTCTACGCAAAATGATGAAGTTATGTATGTTCAAGTATGTTCAAGTATGCAAGCATGTTTTAAGAAAATTTTTATGTTGATGGCACGTCTATGTATGTATATACGTATGTTAAAGTTTTGTTATGCAAGTTCAAGTTTCATGTATGTACTCCTTATTTTATAGTTGCATTTGGTTTTATTACGTATTATTCATTACTTCCAGTTTATACGTGTTGAGTATTTAGACTCACTAGACTTGATCGATACAGGTGAGGATGATTTCCAGAAAGCTAGGGGTGGTGACCAAGGAGCAAGCTTGGACTGAGCGGGAGGCTAAACCCGAGGACCGCCATGTTTTGAAGTTTTCATGCAATGCTTAAAATACTTTAATTTGATGTTCTGGTTAGGATGTTTTGAACAATAGTTTATCTTAGCAAAATTTTTATTGGTGATCTTTTACTTCAAATAGTTTGATTGAACAACGAGTGGTTAACCGAATTAATGGTTCATTTTCGTATTTAAGAAAATTTAAAATTTTTCCGCAAATTTTAAATGGTTCAGAGCGGTGTTCTTGTAAAGGGTTACGCCTACTGCCAGTCGCAAGAAGCTCACGAAGTCACACCTCGAGTATGTAAGTTTTAAAGTTTTGCATTATGTATGTAGTAAGCATTGAATCATGATTTCAGCATGTCCATGTTTTAAGTTTAGATTTCGTGCATCTTATGATATTGCTATTATATTTATGCATATTGGGTTTACGTGTTGGGTAAATCGTTGGAACAGTATGCATCCCAGACGTGTGATTAACCGGGAAGTTAGGGACGAGAACAGAGAGCATCGAGATGAGGAGAGGGTCACTCCTCCTCGTCCACCTCCAGATATGCAGGCGCAGATTCTTGCAGGTATGACGCAGTTTTTTGCGTAGTTTGCGGGGAACCAGACTGTAGTTAATGTAGAGGCGAGGCCCCGACCAGAGGCTGTGTATGAAAGGTTTAGGAGGATGGATCCTAAGGAGTTCTTGGGGACTACTGACCCGATGATAGCTGAGAGATGGATTAAGTCCATCGAAGTAATCTTTGATTTCATGGAGCTGGCAGATGCAGACCGAATCAGGTGTGCCATATTCCTTCTAGCAGGGGATGCCAGACGGTGGTGAGAAAGTGCATCAGTGTCAGTGAATTTGCGAACACTGACTTGGGATGGTTTTAAGGAGGTTTTCTACTCCAAGTACTTCACTGAGGAAGTACGCTCTCAATTGACTAGGGAGTTCATGGCGCTGCGACAGGGGGACAGCAGCGTTGCAGAGTTTGCGAGGAAGTTCGAAAGGGGGTGTTACTTCGTGCCCCTAATAGCTAATGATGCCCGAGAAAAGTCGAGACATTTCATGGATGGGTTGCGGCCGATCTTGAGTCGAGATGTCCGAGTAGCTGGTCCTACTACATATGTAATTGCCGTGTCTAGAGCTTTGGCTGCAGAACAGGATCAGCGGGATATTGAGAATGGTAGGCAGGGCAAGAGGCCCTATCAGGCATCGCAGCAGCAGAGACCTCCGTTCAAGAAACCTTACCAAGGGCAACCAGTGAAGAAGCCCTATCAGGGGCCACCGCAATGCAAGGGGCCTGTTCCACAGCAGAAAGCACCGCAGAGGCCCGGTAATTTCCCAGTGTGTCAGAAGTGCAATCGCCAACATCTGGGGCAGTGTCTGTGGGGATCAAGGAAATGCTTTAAATGTGGAGCCAGTGACCACATGTTGAAGGAGTGCCCACAATGGAAGCAGCCAACCCAGGGCACGGTGTTCGCCATGCATGCTCAGGAGGCGCACCCAGACACTACACTGTTGACGGGTAGTTTATTTAAGTCAGTACAATATTAGATTTTTACCTTGCATGCTCGTTTTGTTTTGGGATTATTAAGTTGCTAGTTGGCATTTTTGGTATCTTTTGTTGCATAAGGTTTATATTAGAACTTTTGGGATGTAAGTTTCGTGTCATGCTAACGTCTCTCAGGAAATATCTTCATTAAAAGATTAGCCACAAAGGCCCTGATAGATTCGGGAGCCACTCACTCCATCATCTCGGAGACATTCGCCAATCATTTAGACGTCAAGTCTATCGGCCTTGACGTGAACTATTCAGTGACAGTCCCTCAGAGGAAGAACTGTTAGCTACCAGCGTGGTCAGAGATATTGATCTAGAACTGCAGGGCCACCTAGTGCATGCTGACTTGATAGCATTGCCGATGCCAGAATTCAACATTATCTTGGGAATGGACTGGCTGACAAAGAATCGAGTCATGATTGACTTTCAGAAGAGATCAGTGTTGGTCAGACCGATGGGAATGGAGCAGTTTCTTTTTGAGCCAGACCGATGGAGAAGCTTTCTTCGTATGATCTCCTGCATGCAGGAACAGAGACTTATTTCTAAGGGGTGTCAGGCTTTCTTGGCCATCATTGTTTCGGCACCTGATGCGCCCACTCCATCCATATCAGATGTGCCGGTAATCAGAGATTTCCCAGACGTCTTTCCTGACGACGTCACAGGTCTTCCACCAGATAGGGAGGGGGAGTTTTCCATTGATCTTATGCCAGGCACAGTGCCAATCTCCAAGGCACCGTACCGATTAGCTCCAGCTGAGATGCTAGAACTTAAACAGCAGATACAGGAGATTCTTGACAAGGAGTTTATTCGCCTTAGTTTCTCTCCATGGGGCGCGCCAGTGCTTTTTGTAAAGAAGAAGGATGGGAGCATGAGGCTGTGTATCGATTACCGAGAGCTGAACAAGGTAACAATCAAGAACAAATACCCATTACCAAGGATTGAGGACTTGTTCGATCAGTTGCAGGGAGCTTCAGTGTTCTCTAAGATAGATCTTCGATCAGGGTATCATCAGCTGAAGGTTAAAGATGCAGATGTTCACAAAACAACCTTCAGAACCCGGTATGGGCATTACGAGTTCTTGGTAATGCCATTTGGACCGACGAATGCTCCAGCAATTTTCATGGACCTCATGAACCGAGTATTCCAGCCTTATCTTGATCAATTCGTCATAGTGTTTATTGATGATATCCTTATTTACTTGAAGAGCCATGAGGAGCACAGTCAACATTTGAGGACGGTTTTACAGACCTTGCAGAGTCGCAAGTTATTTGCGAAGTTCAGTAAGTGTTAATTCTGGTTGGAGAAAGTAGCATTTTTGGGGCATGTAGTATCTAGCAATGGGATTGAGGTGGACCCAACAAAGGTGACGGCCGTTAAGGAATGGGTAGAGCCGAAGAATGCATCAGAGATCAGCAGCTTTCTGGGTTTAGCCGGTTACTACAAGAAATTTATTCAGGGATTTTCTTCGATTGCAGTGCCACTCACTTCGCTGACAAAGAAGAATGCAAAATTCGTGTGGAGTGATGAATGTCAGAAGAGCTTTGATACATTGAAACAAGCTCTTATTTCAGCGCCGGTATTGGCCATGCCATCAAGGCAAGGAGACTTTGTGTTATACACCGATGCATCTAAGCTCCGTTTAGGCGCAGTATTGATGCAGCATGGTCGGGTTATAGCTTATGCTTCCAGGCAGTTGAAAGTGCACGAGAAGAACTATCCGACTCATGATCTTGAATTAGCCGCAGTAGTCTTTGCGTTGAAGATTTGGAGACACTACTTGTATGGCGAGAAATGCCAGATATTCACTGATCACAAGAGTCTCAAGTATTTCTTCACACAGAAGGAGCTGAATATGAGACAGAGGAAATGGTTGGAATTGGTAAAAGACTACGACTGCGAAATTAGCTACCATCCGAGAAAAGCTAATGTCGTCGCAGACGCCTTGAGCAGAAAAGTCGCAGCCATAGCACAGTTGTCAGTGCAGAGACCTCTTCAGTCTGAGATTCAGAAATTTGGTCTAGAGGTCTATCCTAAGGGCAGAGCTCCGAGGCTGTCTAATCTGACAGTCAAGTCTGATTTACTAGACCGTATCAGTCAAGGACAGTCTTCAGACGAGCAGTTGCAGAAATGGAGACTGAAGGATGAAGCCAAGGGCAGTATGCTCTACTCAATGTCATACGGTATTGTGAGATACAGGGGAAGAATGTGGGTGCCTAACGTAGATTCGATCAGAGAAGATATCTTATCAGAGGCACATGCATCTCCGTATTAAATCCACCCAGGAGGTACCAAGATGTACAAAGACCTGCAGATCTTGTATTGGTGGCCAGGGATAAAGAGAGACATCCGCAGATTTGTGTCTGAATGCCTCACTTGTCAACAAGTGAAGGCGGAACACCAGAGGCCAGCAGGGATGCTTAAGCCACTCTCTATCCCAGAGTGGAAATGGGAGAATATTACTATGGATTTTGTTATTGGGTTGCCAAGGTCAGTCAGAGGATCCAATGCCATTTGGGTTATCGTGGACCGACTCACTAAATCAGCTCACTTCTTGCCAGTGAAGACGACTTTCTCCATGACACAGTACGCGGAGCTTTATATCAGGGAGATCGTTCGGTTGCACGGAATCCCAGTTACCATAGTGTCTGACAGAGATCCGAGGTTCACATCCTCATTCTGGAAGAGCCTACATGCAGCCATGGGAACGAAGCTGCAATTCAGTACAGCTTTCCACCCGCAGACAGATGGCCAGTCGGAGCGAGTGATTCAGATTTTGGAGGATCTATTGCGAGCATGTATGATCGATTTCCAAGGGACTTGGGAATCGAATCTACCTCTAGTGGAGTTTACATACAACAAAAGTTTTCAAGCATCTATAGGTATGGCTCCCTACGAGGCATTGTACAGAAGGAAGTGCAGATCGTCGATTCATTGGGATGAAGTCGGAGAGAGAGCAGAGCTTGGGCCAGAGATAGTTCAGCAGACTGCAGATGTGGTGGTCAAGATTCGAGACAGAATGAAGACCGCCCAGAGTCGTCAGAAGTGTTATGCTGATAAAAAGAGGAGAGATCTAGAGTTTGCCGTAGATGACCACATTTTTATAAAGATAGCACCTATGAAGGGTGTTATGAGATTTGGGAAAAGAGGCAAGCTGAGTCCGAGATTTATTGGACCTTTCGAAATTCTTGACAGAGTTGGAACACTAGCGTATCGTGTTGCCCTTCCGCCGAATCTGGCCGGGGTACACAATGTGTTCCACGTCTCAATGCTGAGGAAGTACCTAGCGAATCCTTCGCATGTTCTGAGTTATGAGCCGTTGCAGTTGGCTCCAGACCTGTCTTACGAGGAGAGACCTATCCAAATCCTAGACAGACAGGAGCGTAGACTTCGGAACAAGGTGACGAAACTAGTCAAAGTCCGGTGGCTGAACCAATCAGTGGAAGAGGCCACTTGGGAGACTGAGGCAGATATGAGGAGTCGCTATCCAGAACTGTTTGGTAAGATTTAATTTCGAGGACGAAATTTATATAAGTGGGGGAGGAACTGTAGTGCCCAAATTCAGTACACGTATAAACCATGCATTTATTTAATTATTAAAGCATTTATTTAATTTTTTAAAATGAGTCTTAGTGGTGCATGATTTATTTAAATGCATTATTCTAAATTATTTACGTTTATGTGATGCACGTTAAAATGTAATTTTCGAGTTTCATGTTTCAGTCGATTATTCGATGCGGGATCGAGGAACAAAGACCGTAACGATGTTGGCAAATATTTTTAAGTGGTATTTTATTTTAAATTAGGATTGGGGTATTTTAAATGATTTATAAGTTTTAGTATTTTAAAGTCTAATTTATTTATTTAGTGATTGCAGAGTTTAAATTTTTTTAAAGTTTGAAGCATGTGTATTTTATTTCAAATGTAAGAATGCTAGTAATTTAGTGGAGAATGAGTATTTTAATTATCATGAAAATTTGCTTATTATTTATTTAATTAAGCTAATAAGCCCCTAATTACACCTAATTAATCACACACACACACGTTACACACACTCACACACACTTACATGTTTTTACACACACCATCAGCACACACATGTCATTCTATCTTCTTTCAATTCCTTGAGAGCAAAATACTAGGGTTCTTAGAGCACCAAGTGCAGCCGCCCCTCTCCCCTATATTTTCCAGCAAATTTCGTTGATTTTTTTCAAAGAAAATCGAGCCACCATCGTCCCGGATCAACCTTCGCTCCGTCTCCGAGTCGGTATCGTCGTTTCGGTATTTTTAAATATCAAAAGGCACGTATATTCTTTCGTTTATGCATCGATCTTGTCATATTATGCGTTGTTTTGTTATTTATGCGTAAAAATACATGTGTGATGTGTGGAAGTTTGAACAATGATGTTTGGATCAAGTTTGAAAGGGTTTTTGGATCACAAATCACGTTTTTTCTGTCATTTTAAAAACTGCGATTTTTCGGTCGAGTTTCTGGAAAAACTTTCAACTTATAAAACGTAGTACTCTTTAATACCTTTGATTTGATATAAAATTCGTAAATTTTGGAAGGGAAACGAGTGAGTTATGGTTGTTTTTGTGTGACTGCTCAAACCTGCGATCTCATGAAAATGATGTTCATCATGTTTTGAAGTTTTTGAGTTGCAGGCTTCGATGGGCACCGCCGGGCTTGTGCTACTGCATTTAGATATGTTATGGGATGAGTTTAGATGTTATTTGGTGGTTCGTTTGGGTCGGGATTGGCTTGGGATATAATAGAAGTCGTAGGAAGCGAAACGATGTCGGATTATGAGTTATTGTTGTATTGAAGTTTCTTGTCAATGCTTGGAGATGTTTGGGGTGATTTTACGGGTTTGAATCAATGTAATAGCATCCTAGGATGAGTCTTGAGGTGTTGGTTCATGGTCCTTAGGCTTGGATTGGGAGAATGAATGAATAAGATAGCGAATTTTCGTGAATGTCCAAGTCCAGAGGCTACCCGGACCCCTTCTCGGACCCCGACACGGAGTCCGTGTCCTTTTTCCTTCAAAAATACGAATTTCCAGAGCCTACCCGGACCCCTACACGGGGTCCGTGTACCTCACTAAAAAAAAAAATTTTTAAAAATTTTAAATTATGAATATAAAGTATAGGAAGTGTTTTGTGGTTACGAATATAAAATATAGGATTTGTTTTGGAGTTCTATTTCATGGTTTAGTATGATGATTAAACGAGGTCCAATCCCGAGGACCAATCGACCCGTTAAAGCATGAACGGAGATCTCATGTACGTGGTAGTGGATACGTCCCTGTTAGCCCAGTACTGTGGTTTGTCTGATCAGGCATTTATTATGTATGAGTCACTTGCTTTGAAACATGCCTCCACACAAAATGATGAAGTTATGTACGTTCAAGTATGCAAGCATCTTTTAAGAAAATTTTTATGTTGATGGCACGTCTATGTATGTATATACGTATGTTCAAGTTTTGTTATGCAAGTTCAAGTTTCATGTATGTACTTCTTATTTTAAAGTTGCATGTGGTTTTATTACGTATTATTCGTTACTTCCAGTTTATACGTGTTGAGTCTTTAGACTCACTAGACTTGATCGATGCAGGTGAGGATGATTTCCAGGAGACTAGGGGTGGTGACTAAGGAGCAAGCTTGGACTGAGCGGGAGGCTAAACCCGAGGACCGCCATGTTTTGAAGTTTTCATGCAATGCTTAAAATACTTTAATTTGATGTTCTGGTTAGGATGTTTTGAACAAGAGTTTATCTTAGCAAAATTTTTATTGGTGATCTTTTACTTCAAATAGTTTGATTGAACAACGAGTGGTTAACCGAATTGATGGTTCATTTTCGTATTTAAGAAAATTTTAAATTTTTCCGCAAATTTTAAATAGTTAAAAAGTACGGTACGTTACAAGTACAAACATTGTATTCGATCAAAGTCTTTTAGTAGAAATCCTATCTTCGTGATAGAAGGGGAGACGTAGGAGTTATTCCATTCTCTGAACATCCAGAAACAAATCACGTGCTTTTCATTTCAGTTACCTTTTATTTTCGTTATTCTATATTTCATTCAGTTTACTTCCGCAACTGTTTTCTCAGTTAAACTGATTGTCATTGACTAACGAGATATTAAGTATCAGTTTGTTATTAAACTGAACTCAACTTACGAAAAACGAACATAATCTGTGAGTGTTTATTCAACCCCCCCTTCTAAACACATTTCACTTCTTAACCGATCTTTTCAAGTGGTATCTGAACGGTTATATCTCGTCTCAGAATATCTACACTTTCAAACTGATTATTATGTCTTCCTTCAACAAGATCCGTATGTTTTCCAGATAAGACTTCGATGACTGGAAAATAAGAATGCAGACTCACTTAGCTGCACAAGATGATGACATGTGGTACGTTATCCCTGACGGACCGATGAAGATTCTGAAAGCAAATACAGCAGTGGCTATTACTGAAGGGGCACCTCACCGTATTAAAAAACACAGAGATGAATGGACAACAGAAGACAAAAAAAAAAAGCAAATCTGGATAATGTGGCAAAGGATATACTGTACAAGACACTGGACAAAGTAACCTTCAGCAAGATCAAGATGTGTAAGACAGCTAAGGAGATTTGGGAAAAGTTGATCCAGCTGTGTGAAGGAAACGAACAAACTAAAGAGAATAAACTTTCTGTTGCTGTGCAGAAGTTTGACAACATGAAGATGAGAACTGGAGAATCGATGCATGAGTATGATGAGAGAGTCAGCTGCATCTTCAATTAACTCAATGCACTTGGAAAAGTATATACCAACAAAGAAGTTGCATTAAAAGTAATCAGAGGTCTCCCCAAGGAGTGGGACGTAAAGACCATGGCAATGAGGGAATCCAAGGATCTAAACAGAGTTGAACTTCATGATCTATTCGCTGATCTGAAAGCCTATGAGTTTGAGCTACGAACTCGAGAAGGAGAGCCTTCTACTTCAGCAGTCACAACTGCATTAGCTGCTGTCAGAACAGAACCAATTGGTTCAGTCGAGAAGTCTGCTGATCAATTGAGCAATGATGCTATGTCATTGTTCATTAAAAAATTCGGAAGATTTATGCGAAGAAATCAAGAGAACTTCCAGAAGAATTATCAGATAAATAATTCTAAAGAAGAATCAAATGGCTGCTACAACTGTGGCAAACCTGGTAACTTCATTGCTGACTGTCCCAAACCCAAGAAGGAAAGCCAGGGCTTGACTGAAAGAAGAAAGAAGTCATATGAGCATAGAAAGATATGCAAGAATGATAAGAAGTTTTCCAGGAAGAATCATGAGGTACTCTTAGCTGAAGAAAGTAAATATAAATGGGCAGAAACTGACAGCCAGGAGTCAGAACCAGAAACCTCATGCAGTTCTAGTGATGGCGAAGAGGAAGTGAAGTGTCTAATGGCTGGTGATACAGAAGAGGAGTCAAGCAGTCAACAGGTATTTTACTTCAGCTCAACTGATTTCACTAGAGAAGAACTTATTTCAACTCTTCATGACATGGTTAATGAGTATCATAAGCTTGCCTTATCGTTTGAAAAGGTCAGAGCAAAGCAAACTGATCTCATAGACAATAAAACTAAAACTGATGAATCTGTTGAAGTGTTGAGTCTGAAAAGGGAGATTGCTGAGCTCAATGTTGAAAAGAGCAGGAATCAATCAATGATTCAAAAGTTGACGCTTGAGAATTCAAAACAAACTGAGCTCATACAGGCTTGGAACAAATCATCTGTTGCATTAACTGAAATGCAGAACTCACAGAAATCAGTTACTGATAAAACTTGTTTAGGGTTCAGCACCCAAGATGAAATGATTCCCAATGATACTCGACCAAAACTGAATACGGATAAAGGGAAATACATTCACTTTGTCAAATCAGTTATGGTACAAGAACAAGCTGAGCCAAGTAAACTGGTTGAACATCCTACTGAAAGTACGAACAAAGCTAGAAGATATGGTATTGGTTATAGCCCAAAAGTTTTAACTGACTCACGTAGTCAGTCATCAAAAAGATTCAGCAAAAAATATTCAAATGGCTACTCCAATTACCATAACAGTAAGCCGGTTCAGAAAAGATATCGGCTGAACAATCAGTCGAACAAAGTTAAATCACATGTTGTATCATATGCACACTACACACCAAACACACACAAATCGAGAAAGACCATCTGGAATACAGCAACTGGACAGTCAGTCAGACTAAGCCAAGTCTGGGTTCCTAAAGGACTAATCAGCTTAGGACCCAAATAGAAAAGGGTACCAAAAATTATATCTTGTATGTGACTGCAGGTAACAGGTACAATTAAGGAATCAATCTGGTACTTGGATAGTGGATGCTCACGACACATGACGGGAAATGCAAATCTGTTATCTCAACTGATCAAGTACACTGGACCAAACATCAGTTTTGGAGATAATTCCAAAGGTAAAACTGTGGGTAATGGTAAGCTTATCCATGGTAACTTTACCATTAATGATGTTTTATTAGTTGAGAATCTCAAGTATAATTTGATTAGCATCAGTCAGTTATGCGATAACGGATTCTGAGTTCAGTTTGACAAATACTCTTGTTCAGTCAAAGACTCAACTGATGAGGTTATTCTAACTGGCACACGGTGTGGAAACACTTACAAAGTCAGTTGGAATGATCAACCTTATGCACCAGTATGTTTCATTGCTTCAAAAATTTCTAAAAACTGGTTATGGCATAAGAGATTGAACCAACTGAACTTTAAATCCATTGCATACCTGAATAACCACGATCTTGTAACTGGTTTGCCCAAAATGGACTTTGTCAAAGATAAAATTTGTTCAGCATGTCAGTTTGGTAAACAAGTAAAATCTTCTTTTAAAAACAAGGGCCGTAAATCTTCTTCCCGATGCTTAGAACTATTACATATAGATCTTTTTGGTCCACTACCAATCATGAGCTTAGGGGGAATGAAATACACCTTGGTGATTGTGGATGATATTTCAAGGTTTACTTGAGTTATTTTTCTCAAATCCAAATATCAAACTGCTGCACAACTGATAAAGCTTTTCAAAAGATTATTAAATGAAAATCAGTTGGAATTGATAGAATCATATCTGATCGAGGAACTTAATTCATCAATCAAACTCTTTCAAATATTTTAGAAAATGCTGGAATCAAGCATGAGCTCTCAGCAGCTAGAACTCCTCAGCAAAATGGTGTAGCTGAAAGGAGAAACCGGACTCTTAAAGAAGCTGCTAGAACAATGCTTGCTGATTCGGGCGTTTCTCAAAGGTTTTGGGCAGAGACAGTAAACACTGCGTGTTATACTCAGAACAGATCGATGATTAATAAGAATCATATGAAAACACCATATAAGATCTTGCATGGAAGAAAAAGTGTGATCTCCTACTTTAAAATATTCGGCTGCAGATGTTTTATTCTCGATAATGGTAAAAATCATTTAAAAACCTTTGATGCAAAATCTGCAGAAGTAATATTTCTTGGATATTCTTCAGTTAGAAAAGCATATAGAGTTTTCAATAAAAATTCTTTGAATGTTGAAGAATCTATCCATGTTGTTTTTGAAGAAAACGCTCTAGCTGATAAGCCAAGTGATCCATTTGAGCTAATTGATAGACTTAAAGAGATCAGTTTGGAGGATGAAGATGAAGAAGATAATCATATCAATCACAACAGCCTCCAAACACCAGAACCAGAAGTAGTAGAACAGCTAGTTGAACAGGAAGCTATTCCTGATGTTCAGTTGGAAGAGCCTATTGAGAATATTCAACTGCCAACTGATGAAGCTCCAACTGATACAGAAGCAGTTACCAACTTGGATACAACAAACACTGAACTCAGATGGAAGAAATCACATCCTCCAGAATTGGTGATAAGTAATCCATCTGATCCGGTAAGAACAAGAATCAGATGCTTAATTTATTTATTCATTCAGCTTTCGTATCACAATTTGAACCGAAGAAAACTGATGAGGCTCTTGCTGATCCAAACTGGATAAATGCAATGCAAGAGGAGCTGAATTAGTTTACCCATAACAATGTTTGGAACTTAGTTACAAGACCACTTTCAAAAACTGTTATAGGTACAAAATTGGTATACAGGAACAAACTGAACGAAGATGGTTCACTTGTGCGCAACAAGGCGAGACTTGTAGCACAATGATATAGGCAGGAAGAAGAAATTGACTATGATGAAACATATGCCGCAGTTCAAAGTCTACCAGATGGATGTGAAGAGCGCATTTTTAAACGGTCAGCTGCAGGAAGAAGTCTATGTAGAACAACCTCCAGGTTTCATCAATCATACTTTTCCTGGTCATGTCTACCATTTGAACAAAGCCTTATATGGTCTGAAACAAGCTCCAAGAGCTTGGTATGAAACGCTTTCAAAATTCCTAACTGACCATGATTTTTCAGTTGGATCAGTTGATAAGACCTTGTTCAAATTCTCTAAGAATGATCATATTCTACTTGTTCAAATTTACGTTGATGATATTATATTTGGGTCAACTAACCCCAAATTATGCGAGAAGTTTCCTAAGTTGATGCAAGACAATTTCGAAATGAGCATGATGGGTGAACTGACATTTTTCCTTGTACTGCAAGTGAAGCAACTGGAAACTGGTATCTTTATCAGTCAGACCAAATATACGAAGGAACTGCTTAAGAAATTTGGCATGGAATCATTCTCAGCAGCAAGCACTCCCATGAGTTCATCAGTCAAACTAGACAATGATCAAGGGGGAATATCAGTTGAGGCGACATTATACAGAGGTTTAATAGGTTCATTATTGTACCTAACTGCTAGTCGTCCTGATGTTGTATTTGTTGTATGCATGTGTGCTCAATTTCAAGCAAATCCTAAGCAATCACATTTCTCAGCCGCCAAAAGGATTTTAAAATACCTTAAGGGCATACAAAATGTTGGGATGTGGTATTCTAAAGACTCATCTTTCAATTTAGTTGGATATTCAGATGCAGATTATGCAGGATGTAAGCTTGATCGAAAAAGTACAAGTGGATCATGTCAGTTTCTAGGAGACAGACTGATCTCTTGGTTCAGCAAGAAGCAAACATCCATAGCTACTTCCACGACTGAAGCAGAATATCTTGCTGCTGGAAGTTGCTGCGCTCAACTGCTCTGGATTCAGCAACAACTGGAAGACTATGGAGTTATCGCGAAGGAATCGCCTATATTTTGTGATAATACAAGCACAATTGCTATCACGTATAACCCAGTTATTCACTCAAGGACCAAGCACATCGATGTCAGGCATCACTTCATCAGAGATCATGCCTTGAAGAAGGAAATCAGACTGGAATACGTCTCAACTGAGCAGCAAGCAGCTGATATCTTCACCAAACCACTACCTGAGACTAAGTTTTCTCACTTTCGCAACATACTTGGTTTAATAGACTTATCTTAATTAGTTCTCCATGATTATATCTCAGTTGTTGATATATTTGTGCTATTTATCTAATTCTTAACGGATGTTAGCTTGTCAGTTTGTTATTATGATTCAGTTAGTCACCTATTTTTTAAGCTAATGAGATTAACTATTGAAGAAAAATAAAAGACAACGCTAAAACAAAATGAGTCTTTATTTCAAGAAATTGTTGCGGATTAAACCAAAATATTCTTCTTCAACAAAAGCCCTCCATTTTTTCATCCAACCGGATATTTCGCCAGTCGCAGTTTTAAGAAAACTATCAGAAACAGCTATTCGCTCCAGAATAGTCCTCTCCTTGTGGAGCATCAGCTGGTAGAGATAACCATCCTCAAAGAGGTTCACCGTCTCGGCGATGTACAAACTCTCTCTATACTTTTCCAGCCTTGCCAACACTCTAGGAGTGTTCGCTTCTCCACATTCATAGAGGAACTAGAGCCCTTGCAGCTCCTCCCAATAGCGAAGAATTTTATGAAAATCCTCATCTTCCATATCAACTTTACGTTTCTCCTATGCAGTGTTCATAAACTCTTCAGCAATATCTGGAAGCCTTGAGCTACTTGCACCTGCCACTTTATCTGCTGAATATTCGTAACTGATATGTTTGCTACTAACTGAGCCACTTCTATTTATAGCGCAAGGTCAAGGAAGATGAAAGGGCTCAGTCACTGCAGCAGACGATTAATCTTCCAAGCATAAGATTTTATTTAATTAATCTTGCTTAAGTTCGCTTAATATTTATATGCATTTATTAAGGAGGAATATTGGTTTTAAGAGGTTAACTGAGAAGACAGAAGTTAGTAAATCTTCAGCTGAAAGGACACAGTTTTACAACTAATCGTTCAGTCGGATATTCCACTAATCTTCTCACATACGTTAACCAATTAACCATTTTTTTATTCTAAATTAAGTGACGTGACTATCTATCAAGCATTAAATGCTATCTTTCAGCAAATGACAAGTTGAATCGTGGACTCATATAATCCACATATTTACTACACACGTTCTTACCACACAAACACACGTTTTTAGAGCAAAATTTTCATAGACTGACACGTGTCCAATAATACGAACAGTTGCGTAAAAAATTACTTTTCCTGCTCCATTTCAGTTCTTCTTCTTACGCTTATCCAAATTTCTCAGAGCAAATGCAAATTTAAGCCTTTTTTTTCGCATAAAATCATTTAGCTCAAATGGCAAACCAAATTCCAGCGCATATGTTGAATGCTATGGCAATCAATTTTGATTCAGTTCTATCTATTAAAGAAGCCGAGGTCAAGGATGTATTTCAGAAGCTACAATCAGCTGGACTCCGAACATTCTTGGGAAAATCTTCCCAAGAGATCTATCCAAAGGAGCTTTTCGATTTCTACTCCAATGGATTTATCAATCAGGATGGAAGCATCTCATCTACTGTCAATGGTCAGTTGTTGACCTTATCTGAAGACTCCTTTGGTGAGATATTCTTGTTACCGTCTGATGGATTGGCACACCTTGCTGATGTTAAAGCATCAGATATTGAAGAGATGCAGACACAACTCTCCGCTGAAGGACGGAAAATCAAAGTTTCCGATCCAAAGAAGGAACTAAAACATGAGGTTCAGTTGTTGGCTGACATTGTAGCCAAGGGGTTATTGGCAAAGGCAGGATCCTTTGCTGTCCTTACCTTGGAGAAATTTCAAGCCCTTACCATTATCATGGCAGGACGAAGATTCAACTGGAGGCAACTCACCTTCAACAGATTGAAAAACATGCTTCAATCCACCAAACAGTCCAAAGGATTTGCTGTTCAGTTGAGCTATTTGCTGAAAATCAAAGGGTTGGTGGCTGATGAATCTGAAAGATCATCCAAATTCAAAGTTTTCAATGATAAGAATATTATGCCACCCAAGGCCAAACTGGATCTTACTCCTGATAAATTCGTCAAGAACAAAAAGGAGATTGGAGCACAGCAGGCTGCTCCCAAGTCTGTGAAAAGGGCAAAAACTCTGGCACAGCTGAAGACCTCCAAGAGGAAGCTGATTGTCAGTGAATCAGAATCGGAGAAAACTCAATCTCCCAAAGTTACCAAAAAGCCCAGGACTCAGAAAACCAAGCAAATAGTTTCGCTGAAAGCTACTTAAACTGAAAGGCTGAAACCTTCCGACGCTCAACAGCCTATTCAGGCTATTCCTCTAAAAGCCATTCCAGCTGAAGTTTCAGCAAGAGATCAGTTGCCTCAATCAACTGATCTATCCAAGAAGGTCATCACCTCAGCAGGTGAAAAAGAGTCTGCCAGGGCCGTATCTTCTCTGCAAACTGTCAATCACCCTACCATCTTTGCTCAGGCTCGACCTAATGGGATCACTATTCGAGAACTGGTGGAAACGACTCGTTCGGGCCTGAACATTCCACACATTCTTTCTGATGAGAAAGGCAAGGGCAAGATGATTGAAGAGCCCAGGCCACCAAATGCAATCCAGACCCATATTGACCTAATTTGGGAACAGGTCAATGCTTTTGCAGCATCCAAACTAAAAACTTATGAGGCTTGGATCACATACAGAACTCACACATTTGCCAAACAATTGAAGAAGAAGTCTCAGCTGAAGAAGTTTATCGGGTTGGAAGCCATCGTTTTGAGGATAGTCAAAGCTGCTATTATTGTGCAGGCTTTGGAAAGAAAAAATTATTTCTTTGATTTGATGAGAGCCAAGAAGTTGACTCAACTAGTTGAAAAGTTGAAATCCAACTACATTCCGACGAATCTAACTTCTTACAATGATCGAGCTGTGCTTACTCAGTTGGATTCAGATCTTACTTCCCTGCATGTACAGATACGATTTTGGGAACAAGATCATAAATTAGTTATTCATGGAGGGTCTTCAGAAGAAGAGTAAGAACCCTCATCACCTAATAAAGAGCAAGCTCAGGATGTGCCTGAACCCTCTGTTGTTGATCCACCATTGTACTCAGAAGCTGACTTAACACTTGCAAATATTGATGAAATTATTCAGTCAGTAGTACATGAATCTCAACCAGAGGAGCTCATTTCTGAATCAGTTGATCACTCGACTGATCAAGCAATTATAGAGGCTCCTATCTTAACTGAAGAGCACGTTCAGCGGGATGATCTAACTAATGTGCCAGCTCAGTCCACAGATAAAGAAATCGCTGAAAATGTGGAGGCTCAGTTGCTCAATTTTGAAAATAATCCAACTAACGAGCCAGCCCAAATTTCAGCTGATTCTCAAGCAGAAGAACCATTTGATGATCCTCCAACTGAAGGTCTCACAGATTTACCTCTACATCAGGACAGTTCAGTTGTTACTCAGGATCCTTCTTCTCCTCCTCCAGCGCAAGTAGAGGTTACTGAATCAGTTGTTCCAGAACATACTATGGTCGAGACAGTTGTATCTGACAGGACCTTGGTGGTCTTTGATCAAGTCTCCAAAGAACAAGAACCTGGAACTTCTGGACATCTACCTCCTCAGTCGTCAAGTGATCTTGAAGCATTTCTTGAAGAAATTCAAGACATTCAGAATAATATGCACAAAATACTTACTGTCGTTTACCAGATTCAGCGAACTCAACTCGCCCATACTCTAAAACTGGAACATGCAGAGGTATTCAACTCAGAAAAGCTAAAGGCAGTTAATGCTACCGTGACCTCTCTTTCCCTTGCAATAGAAGATAGTAGAAAGAATAGAGGCTTAGCTGAAAGTCTCTCTGTCACCCAAGATGTAATCAGCAAAAGAGTTGACTTTGTGGAAACATCTGTTTCCAGAAAGATAGACTTGATGCAAACCACTATGCTGAATGCAGTCTCAGACGTAGCCACTTCTGTTAAAGTTCTATCAATTAATGTTAAAAGATTATCTATCAGAATGGAGGCGTTTGACAAAAAGGGAGAATAGAGACCTAAGCTACAGTCAAATCAGTTGACGGATTTAATGGATTTATTTGTACATGGAATTATTTATTCAGATTATTTCATTCTTTCATTGTACGAATCTGTACACGACAGTTATTATTTTATCTACAATCGATTTGAAGGACGTCTATAAGCTTAACTGATCAGTTATCATTCGCTTAGTGTTGTCAAACACCAAAAAGGGGGAAATTGTTGGAAACTTAATTTCGGCTGTTTGACAAACCATTTATCTATTGGACGAACTGATCAAGTATTCGTATTAAACAACTTGCCTAACTGAAGTATCACGTGAGTTATCAAGGCAACCGAATCCAGCTGAACTGAACTTTCGAAGTTAACTGACTGATCAGTTGGAAACTGATCAGTTGAACCTAACTGGATTCCTGAAGACAGCTGACTGATCAGTTGGAAACTGATCAGTTGATTCACTCAGCACAAGCTTATCAGCTACTTTCATCAGCTGATCTCTCAGCCATACACGTCATCAAATGAAAGGGATGTTCAACCGACATCAGTACAAGCAGACTGCAACTCGTAGTGGAACGCCGCATTTCAGAGTCTATAGTGTACGATTGTCAGGAGAATATCGACGTGGCAATCAACGGATATAAAATTCAAATATTATATCAAGTTACCGTTGGAAGAGAAGCCTATAAATAGGCAAACAGAGCAGCTGAAGAAGATACAAGAACAACTATTTTACTCAAGCTGTTACTCTGCTGAAATCAAAAGCTCACTCTTACTAAGTTCTATCTGTAGCATTCAAGGCTACCGTCTTTGAGCTTGTTAGCACACTGTAATCTCTGTTATATTGTTAAGTTGTGCTAAGATCAGTCACGAATTGAAATAGCCTGTTATAACTAAGAGTTTCAGTTCTGGCACTGATAAGATCAAACTGAAGTGGGTCAGTACAAACATTGTATTCGATCAAAGTCTTTTAGTAGAAATCCTATCTTCATGATAGAAGGGGTGACGTAAGAGTTATTCCATTCTCCAAACATCCAGAAACAAATCGCGTGATTTTCACTTCAGTTACCTTTTATTTTAGTTATTCTATCTTTCATTCAGTTTACTTCCGCAACTATTTTCTCAGTTAAACTGATTGTCATCGACTAACGAGATATTAAGTATCAGTTTGTTATTAAACTGAACTCAACTTACGAAAAACGAACATAATCTGTGAGTGTTTATTCAACCCCCCCTTCTAAACACATTTCACTTCTTAACCGATCCTTTTAGAGTTGTAATAGTGTTTCCGATGATCAATCCAAACTTGGAACAAAGTACACTGTATCTCAGATTACTTTTTACAAAAGCATTGTAATATTTTTTCCTATGCCTGCCTGTATTTCTTTTAAGGTTCTGCTTAATGATGGAAGGATTTGATCTGGGTAAAGATTTGAAGAGTGAAGTTGAAATGATTTTGATCTTGATTTTATTTCAATTCCATCATGATTATCATTGATCTATGTAAACTAACAAATGAGTGGATTTGAAATTTACTCAACATAAATTCGTCTCAGATATCAAATCAAATCAATCAAATCCCTCAATCTAAGCGCTCAATTAGGTGAAATATTTAATAAATAAAATCATAATGATAGAAAATAATGAGACTTGGTGTTTCTGTTTTATTTAATTTGTTCAAAGTGGTCGGTCATAAATTTTGTGTCGAATTAACCGAGGCAGAAATTTCCTCTTGTTCCACACATTGGATGAAGTCGTTTGCTACAGATTTTGGGTAATTGGATTTTGTGTGTCATTTAAACTTCTAAATCAATAATCAGCATAGGTACTTTATGACCTTGTGATTTAAGGTTTAGAAACCAAATAACGCTGCTCCTCTTTGATAGAAATAGTGCAAGGGTGAATGTCTATAAATATTATTGCTTTTGTTCACATTGTAGCACATTGTATCTACAGAATGGTCGAGTATTCTATTTTTTTTTTGAAGTTGATGTTTACTTTGTGATTGAAATTCATATTAGGTCGAAGCTGTTATCCAAGATGCAGAAGCCAGTGGCAGCATTTCCAATATTGATGCTCAGAGAACACAAGTTGGACACAGGTTGCTTGAAATCTTTGTAACCTACTATTTATCGCAGAGAGGAATTTTATTTTGTGTAACTCATAACTTGTTTGGTCAAACCATTGGGATATATGCCTGCATACTCATAGAACATGGTCCCTAGGTATCAGACATGAATTTTGGTTTTCTTCCGCAATATGTGATGGAGAAAAGAAGCAATTAATCGTGGCCGATATTACTTTGTGCTTCAGTAAAACAGTTACTATTTTGTGTACTATTTGGAACTTATTTCTTTGAATTGCTGTATTCTTGGAGTCACTGCCTTTAATTTTCTTGCTCTATAATCAGTTCTTGCACGAGTCTCCGTTTTATTTGGAACATCTGTTTTTTGAATTGCTAGTTCATCCGGTCACTGATTCACAGTCGCAGGTTGGTGCGGTCCAGATCCCTCCTGCCTTGAAGATTTTCTCCGTCACGAAAGGAAAAAACTCTTGAACAATTGGTAAATGAGCAGTGGCTTTGTTCCACAACAGAAGGAAAAATCGATCTTTGAGTAAGATCTTTTCTCGATCTGCGAAGCTGGTTCCGGAGTAATGAGTTTGCCACATGTGAAGTTTGTAATGAAGTTTCTGTTAGAGTAGGTGCCCAGCAAGCCAACTTGTGACTCGGGCTTTTATTGACTCTGATGTAAAACAATCTTTATTTTAATAATATTTTACGATTTTATTCGATTATGGCATTGTACTTTATATGTATACCCATGCAAATTGCATAGATAAAGTCTTTGAATATACAATAGGTACCATGAAGTTTGCGTCGCAACGTAAGATCATAAAACTCATTAGGAAGTGTATCGAATATTTTAAACAGGTTTCTAGTCGAATCAGCTGCCTAAAACAAGGATAAAGGTCGCTCGAGCTTGAGACTAGCATCTGTGATGTAAACGCCATGTTTCATTGACAAGGGCATGGAGATGTCCATTCACACAGATGGGTGATCATATGATGATGCACTGAACAACCCTCCCTCGGACTCTCCAAGTGGTTCTCACTTATCGAGTGGAATAGTCCATAGTTATGGCTGTACACCATTAGTCCTTTGACCTGGGACAATGTAGGAGCTATACGTACTAGCATGCACTTTGATCCGTTTACCGACTCCATCAAGGGTCATCAGGTGGCGAGGTTAGGTGTAGTTTCGAAATACGTATGAGAAAATGCATTGTGGTCAAGGATTCACCCTCACCTACAGGTGAAGATATCTTATGTGATCTGATGAGTTAATAGTGCAAGGAGTCTCTGACCAGAGCAAGAAATGTGCTTTAGGAAAATGTGTTTTCCTAGTTGCACATACCATGTCACTATTAGTACTCAAAGATAAATCGCATCATTATCGAATTCGTATGCAACTCTCGATATACCAATGATTGCAGATTCAATCGGGATATATATGTTGAAGGGACCGTACTATACGCTAACCATGACTAAAGATTCTTGCAGGCACTATCAGTGATACCTAGGGGATCATGGGCGATGCTACTAGACGCTCTTACCATTATCCGATGGGTGCAATCAGAAATGAGTTCTGAAATTCTTGATCAAGGTGTTGATGAAAAAAATGGGGCTAACTAGGATAAGCCCGAATAAAAATAAATGTTATTTTGAATCACATAGATATGTGAACCCACAGCTAGCTGTATCCCTGAACCATTGAGGGTCACACAAGTATCAGATTCTATGTTCCCGTTGAGATAGTCAAATTTCAAAGAGTTGGAATTTGGCGACTATAGTTTGATGGAGATCAAACAAGAAGCTTATAAAGGAGTTTATGAGCTGATTCTATGGGATAGAAGACATGGAAGTTAGCATGATTGCTAAATAAGGAAGAAGAGTGGAACTGCCTGTTTTGTGAAGGAGTTCGCTAAAACTGACAGCTGTCTAATATGGTAAGTGAAAATTTTGATGTTCGAAATTTTCATTTTTCATTATATGAACAAGATTTGTATCTTTAGTACATCGGCGTTCTCGGATCGTCGATAGAGGTTATAATGAGTTCGGAATCATTTATTTAGTGAATTTAGAATTTAGTGATTAAATTATTGTACTAGTAGTAGTGACTACTAACATGTACAAATTTTTATACATATTCTAGGGGAGTTTAGACTTAAATTAGCATATGAGTTAATTATATAAGTTAAATAATGGTTATTTAATTTAATTAATAAATATATATACATTTTATATTGTGATATAAAATATATGTATATATGGTATTAATATATCATGTATTATCAAAAGTTGATAAAATATATTATATATTAATAATAAGGGAATTTAAATGTAATGAAATATACTTAAAAAAAGGAGCAAATTAGATTTGCTTTATTATGGATTAAGAATCCATAATATTGATTAAGAATCAATGGATTGTCTTACCTTGCAAACCACCACAAATCCTCGCCAATTTCTCCTTAAAAGTCACGGCCAAAGTGGAAAAGAAATCAAGTATCAAACATGATTATGGAGATAATTATCTTACTTAATTATTGATTGAGAATCAATTATATTGGCTAATGATTGATTAAGAATCAATTAACCAAAATCCATGGTCATGAATGCTTGGCACTCACGGCCACTTCACAAATTGTTTGTGAAAGTTTCGGCGACTTCCCTTCTCCCACCGTGCCACTTCATCTCCGGATTTTGGAAATTCGGAGGCTACAGTCTCAACGCATAAATTGTTTGGATTCTATACTGCAAACCAAATCAGGAAAATAGCTTCTGATAGTGGACCTAATTAGGCGATCAAATTTGAAAAGCCGTTCGTAGAGATTTACAATAAGGGCTATCTCCGCTCATACCGGAATAGTTTGGTGTCCAGCGTTTAGAAGGCAAAGGTATAATTCTTAGAACACCTTATGAATGTTTCTAAACACACGACGCCCAAGAACAAAAAATTTTAAACTTTCGCTGCGTCTTGCTGCGAGAACACGATGCACCAACAGTGGTATCAGAGCCGTTTTTTTTCCTCAATCGTGTGTTTTAAATTAAATTGTGCTGACTTTATTATTTCTAACCGCGTAAAATTTTTTAAGAAAAACGTCCCTCAAAATTATCTTTCAAAAACCAGATTTAAAAAAAATATTTGGTGGTCTGCCCAGAACTGTTCCGGGCAGACGTGCACGCGTCGCGCCCTCACGACGGGCGCGCAGCGCCGGCACATCAGGTGCGCACGGCCTACGCGCGTGGCCTGCGCACAGCCCCCCAGCCAGCGCTCGATCGGATCAGGCAGCGGGCGGCGCGAGCAGGTGTCCGAGAACGTCTCGAGCACCGCGCTGGGTTGTGGGCTTGAATTGTTCGGCCCAAGTGGCGAATTTAATTATTTGAAATTAAATAAAAGTGTTTATTTAATTTGATAATTATGGCGGTTAGTGATAATTTACGAGATATAAGAGTTATTGATAATATGCGATATTATCGGATTTATATAATATATGATATTATATGTTAAAAGGATGATCGAGAGTCATGACCAATGTGTTAGGTGTATGTTTGGATATTTTACGTGTTTTAATTTTGATTATTTGATAATTAAAAGTGGACCTGATTTATGGTCTGTTCTCACCCTTTACATTTGTATCCCAATATGACATGGATATTTAATGTAAATATTACAATTAGTGGGAGATCAAGATTTGAAGACTGTGGGCTCGATCCTCGGAAAGAGTTTGAAGATCGAAGACATGTAAAATATTGGAAGCTTATGTAATATTGCATTTGAATCCCTGTATTTACCTAGGTTATGGACATGGATTCGTATGTGGCTCGTACGGATCAATTAGCTCTCGGTTATCGATCATCCTTTATTATTTATGATGTATGTGATATATTATAAATAATCAGTATGTGCGTTATTATTAATATAATAACAAGATGTGCATGAATTCGGCAATCATACAAACAATCATGGCACGAGTTTTAAAATTAATTCTGAGACAAATTTTTAAAATTTAAATCCCTCATTTTGGATGAGTTCCAAAATTTAAATCAAGCCCATCAAAAGGATAATTAAAAGAAAGTTTAATAATTCATTGCCTTCCATCAACCATGGTTGCATGCTGAACGCTACCCGCGGTCAGTGTATAGCTCATATTATTGGGGAGGCCTGGACGCCGGAAAGCTGTGACTTCCACTGACATATTTGATGTGAACTACGTGGAACTCCCATGACTTCGGCTCATATTATTGGGGGATCTCATGGCGACCGTTCACTAAGGTTCAACATTGATGAGTCGGGCTCGACACGTGAAGAGAAAGGAGATTGGTAAGCTCGTAATATTTTGTACTTTTGTTGTCATATCTCTCATTTTTACCACTTTCAAAGTGCTTAATTGACACATTTTTGTGTGATTTTATTGTAGGAGGAAGTTTTCTGCTTTTGCGATAAATTTAAGCTAAAAAAGATGATTTTATATCACAATTAAAGTTGGCAATATGATCTTAGTGGAAGATTTGAAGCAGAAAAATTCAGAAGTAGTTTTTTGACAAGGCATGATCACGTCTTGTTACTACTTTTCGGCTGCCTAGTGAGAAATAAGAAATTTTTATATCAAGAAATAAATAAAAGATAGAGTTTTTTTTCATAAAAAACTCTATATTCTTAGTAGATATTCTGGTGTATTCATTGTTCAGTTCTCATACATACACACACACACCACCAATCAAATACAGTCTTGCACAAAGATAATAAACTTGTGTATGTGGTCTTTGACACATAGACATTAAACAAGTGTTGGCTGGAAGGTGCTGCCTTCAGTCTAGACTAGGAGTTCAGTTAGGCAGTGGGTAAGTCCTAAGCTGTGTAGGACTTATACAAGGTGTTGAATAAATCTAAGTCTTCTAGTGTATCCTACCCGTGGAGGTAGAAGGGGTGACGTAGGAGCAGTTGAAGTCTCCGAACATCCATAAACATATCATGTGTCTTTTAACTGTGTAACTGCTTGTTTTGTTCTTAACTGATTTGATCAGTTCAGCTGATATCAGTTCAGTTCTGTCCATAACTGAACTGATATAAGCTCTAACTGATTTTCCCGTAAATTCAGTTCTTCAGTTGCAATGTATATAAAACATATCAGTTTTTCTTAACGAAGGATTATTTCAAATGTTTTCCGCTTGGTTTAATACCAAACTTGATCTAATTCATTGGTGTATACATTCTAAGAACATGAGCTATTGCAGCTCATTGATTTATTGTGTTGAAAGCATCCCTAAGGTGCCGAGCACACGTTCCATCAATTGGTATCAGAGCTAGTTGTTTTAAGAAAGACATTTGAAAATTGATATCTTAAAATGTATTTTAAGATGATATTTAAAATGGTTTTGAAAACCCTTTTAAAAATTTTATATATCATGTGTTTATTAGAGAAGAGTGGATTGGCTCTGCAAGTAACATCGTAGCCACTTCACTCGACTCAGTAATTTTGTTGTTTAAGCAGCTTGAAGGGTTTTGAGTTCAACTGACAGCAGAACAACCAAACTGATCGGTGGACAAGACGTCAGTTGCCAACCTACCAGTTCAACTGATCAGCAGATGAAGCCCAACTGATAGCTGAAATGTTGGATGATTAGGAGCTTAATCATCAGCAGTATGCCGCCACTTAACTGCCATATCAGATAAAAAGATATGATCAATGCGGTTCAGCAATAAGTTGAGTCCAGTTTGCATCAGCTAGACCAGTTAATCAGCATAGAAGTCAAGTTCAAAGCAGCTAGTTGTTCATCTGGCAAAGAAATTAAAGACTTAGCAGTATATCAAGCATTCAAGGCGACCAGTAGTTGGTACATTTAGTACTACTATATGTAAACTGATTGATAACTGATGTTTAAAATTCAGCTAAGTGTAATAGCATTTTTCTCTTATATAACTGATGCGCTTAATTATAATACAAGAGAAGTTTACTTGATTAAATAAACATCGTGTTATCCAGTTAGTTTAAATATAACTGAACTGATATTTCAAGTTTTTGTGTAACCTTAACTGCTTGAATGATAATTGTTGCTGAAAATATTTTAAAATCGCGTGACTGATTATATTTTTAAGGGGGAGTTTTTAATTCAGTTCTTGACGGGGAGTTTTCTTTTCTCTCGAACTGAAAAATGTTTTTAACTCATTTTTAAATTCAGTTTGTGAGGGGGAGCTTTTCTTTTTAAAACTGATTTTAAATATGTTATCCCTCAAACTGAATTTCTTTTATCTTTTTGAAGTTTTTTTTTAATCACTTTAACTGTTCAAGTTTTGTGAGCATCAAAACGGAGGAGATTGTTGGAAATTTTCAAGTTCGCAATCTTTGCTTTATTTTGATGTTAACAAAACTTGTTATTTTGTTTCTAATAATCTATCTTAGTGCGCAGATAGCTGAAACTGAAATGATCGGTTTACGATCCATAACTGAAGCTATCGGAGATGCTAACTGAAAGAACAACTGATCGAATGAACTGAATCAGTTCAACTGATGCATCGCAACCAGCTCAACTGAATGTCCAGCTTATAGGTAGTTCAGCAGAAGATCTTCAGAAGTCCGGCCAGCTGATGAAGAGTTCAACTGATGAAAAGCCCAGCTGACCAGGTAAACTGAATCAGTGAAATCAGTTCAGCTGACGAGTGAACTAATTTCACTAGATCAGTTCAAAGACCAGTAGCTGATCAGTTTGAAGAATCAGTTCAGAACATCAGTTAGGAGCAATCAGTTGCAGATAACGACAAGCTCACTTAATGGATTACAGCTGTGCGTAAAGGTACAAAAGCAATTATACTATCACAGCACAATCATGAACGTTGCATCAGAAGCTTAAAGCCAAAAGTTCTGGAATGGATTCCAAGGAACAAATTCAAAATGAAACGGATACAATAAGTGAGTCTCACTGTATGATCAAGCTTCGCGCCTATAAATAGAAGATCAGTGAAGACTCATCAACAACGACACATACACAGTGTGACTGAAAGAGAGAACACAACAAGAAGAAGGGCACACATATTGTATATCTGCTTACTAGAAGCAATCTGCCCAGAGGGAACACTTCAAGTTATATCAGCTTATATTAGAAGCTTATTTTCCCTCAGTGTGTGAGAACACCTTTCTGGTGTATTCATTGTTCAGTTCTGACACACACCACCACTCAAATATAGTCTTTCACAAAGACAATAAAGTTGTGTATGTAGTCTTTGACACATAGACGATAAACAAGTGTTGGCTGGAAGGTTCTGCCTTCAATCTAGACTAGGAGTTCAGTTAGGCAGTGGGTAAGTTCTAAGCTGTGTAGGATTTGTACAATGTGTTGTATAAATCTAAGTCTTCTAGTATATTCTACCCGTGGAGGTAGAAGGGGTGACGTAGGAGCAGTTGAATTCACCTAACATCCATAAACATATTCTGTGTCTTTTAACTGTTTAACTGCTTGTTTTATTCTTAACTGATTTGATTAGTTCAGCTGATATCAGTTCAGTTCTGTCCATAACTGAACTGATATAAGCTCTAACTGATTTTCCCGTAAATTCAGTTCTTCAGTTGCACAGTATATAAAACATATCAGTTTTTCTTAACGAAGGATTATTTCAAGTGTTTTTCGCTTGGTTTAATACAAAACTTGATCTAATTCATCGATGTATACATTCTTAGAACACGAGCTATTGCAGGTCATTGATTTATTTTGTTGAAAGCACCCCTAAGGTGCCGAACACACGTTCCATCACAAGTCTAGTGAATCTAAAGACTCAACATGTATAAACTGGAGATAGCAAGTACTACATAATAAAACAACATGCATCTTTAAAGTAGGGCTTACATATTTGAAACTTGAACGTAATACCATAAACATACTTGAAACTTGAACGTAGTAGCATAAATGTAGACGTGCCATCATCATAAAAATTTTCTTAAACATACTTGCATCATACATACTTGAGCATACATAAATTATTTTGCGTAGAGATATGTTTCAAAGCAAGTGACTCATACATAAATGCACCTGATCAGACTAAACCACAGTACTAGGTGAAAAGAGATCGATTTTAGGTGTTCAAATGCGCAACGGAAGGTTAAATTTTCGAAAATCATATTTTCAAGGGCAAAAATTCGAACACCTCTACTAAGATGTGTAGCAAATACAAAACACAATATGTCATACATATGGCGTTTAGATAATTACCTATCAATCACAAGGATTAATGTTTGGCTCCAACTAAAGTGTAAACACCTTAGCTCTTCAAAGGATGACCCAATCTACAAGCTTCCTTGCTTCAAATTAAGCCCACCACCAACTAGGAAGATCCTCTCATATTTTGCACTAGAAAAATATGAGGATTTTTCAAGGAGAAGTGAGTCTTTTTCTCAACCAAAATGAAGAGAAAATTGGAGAGAAAATGTGTGTGTATTTTTGGCCAAGTGGTTTGTGGGAGGTGAGAAGATTGTTTTCTTGGTGAGTGAAAAAGTAGAGACCACTTTTTGCATGCCATGCAATTTTTTAATGAAAAAGTATTCCCCAACTCTTCACCTCCCAAGCATGCAAAACCTATTAGGGCTTGTATCAATTATAATGCCCATGGACTTTATTTAAATGTCTTAAACACATTTGAGATCATTTAACATTTACTTGATTTTACTCAAACCCACTAGTTTAATAATTATTTCTAATTGGGCTCTACAAGGCCCAATGTAATTTAATTAATCCAACACTTGAATTAATTTAATTATTTGGACTTTACTAGGTCCACTAGTGTTTAATTAATTCAACACTTTGAATTAATTTAATTTAGTCCATAATAATGTTTATGAAAATCACAATTTTCAAATACATTACTTGTTTGGCCAACTTTTAATTTAGGAACACTTCCTCAAATTAAAAGTTACATTCTCTCATTGAAGTCATACTTCTATTTTTCCTTACGCCTATAAACTCCTTTATAAGCCGTTCAACACATTGAACTATTTTGCTTCTCAACGGGATCTAGAAAGCTAGTACTTGTGTGGCCCTCAATGGTTCACTGATACAACTAGCCGTGGGTTCACATCTCCATGTGATTCGGACTAAACATGTCCTTATACGAGCTTACCCCAATTTGGAATATAATAAGTTTTTAATTTGTTAACTTATGTGAGAAGATTTGTAAAACAACCAACTGAACGATCAGTTGTGAAACTGATCCGTTTCAGTTGAGAATTTACAAACAATTGTCTTCTCAGTTAACCTCTTAAAAACTAATATTCCCCCTTAATGGGTGAGCAAAATAATTAAAAATGACAATAAAAATAAATTTAAAATTTAAGGAATTTATTGTTTGCTGGAACGTGCACGGCCCTTCAGCTTCGATAACTCTCGGCTATAAATAGAAGTAACACAGTTAGTTTCAGTCATATTAGTGAAATATTTAAAATAAAAGAAATGGCTGGTGCGAGTAGTTCGAGTGCTTCGCAATTTTCTCTGGAGGCCAGGAAGGCTGAGATAGAAGATGCAGTCTTCTATGAGAATCTTCAGTACTGGGAGAAGCTACAAGAACTTGAGTTCTTGTATAACACTGGAGAGGCTACCACTCCTGAATGGGTGGCAGAGCTGAGGAAGTTGCGGGAGCACTTGCACATAGCTGAGTGGATTGACGTCTTTAAGAATGGTCATATTCATCAGCTGATGCTCCGGAAGGAATTGAAGATCCTGAGTCGCATAGCTTATTCACACAGCTTTGCCAAGACGTCCACTCCACCTTTATCCACTTAGTTGAAGATGTGGATAATTGATGTAGAGGAAAAATATTAGGCTGTAATGCGAGCTAATGTTTATGCTTGAATAAACTATTTATCTGAGTTAATTTTGTCTTTTTCTTTCCTGCAAATTGGCAGTTTCATTAGTTGTTGTAAATGAATTACTAACTGAACAAATGAACTGTTAAAAAACTAATATTAGTTGACTGTAAACTGAAATCAGTTAAGATTTAAAAACCAAACTGATATCAGTTGAAAAAATAAATCAACTGGTAATTAACAAACTGATATCAAATAAGCAACTGATAGATAAGAAGCCTGGGTAATTGAGCAAACGCTTTGTTGGCTTGAGACTCTTCAACTTCTTTGACATGAAATGTCACATGTCTATAAAAAGGACGATAGAGATAAAATGTGATATCATAACAGTTCAATATGTCGGATTCAAGTAATTCTGATGCATGCAGCAGTACGCATATTCAAGTTGCCGAACAATTAAGTCCTTATTTGGAAGGGTTGAAGAACACGACGGAGGAATATGTCTTGACGAAAGTGATGTCAACATGGTTCAAAATTCATGATTTGCAGAGGATAATTAATAGTGGTGTTGCTCCTTCTCGTGCTCAAGCAGCAACAGCAAGAAAATACATTGATCGTTTTGAAGTCAGGCATGTTACAGACCTGGTTGATGACAATGTTCTGTTACATGCAATGTTATGGAAGGAATGGCAAGTAATTGAGAAGATTTTTACAACTGAATCATTTTCTAGAATCCGAATTTATGAGTTGAATAATTGGATTACAGAATGGCAAGATTCAGTTGGTTCTAAGTTATCTTCTGTAATGTGGAATCGATTTTATTCTTAATAAAGTATCATTTCCAATTTGTTGTTGTGTTCTTATTTTCTGCAAATAGCATCAACAACAATTTTAAGACAAGTCAATTAAACCAAGAATATTGCGAAAGTAAAAAAACTTAGTCTCGGGTAATGGTTTGGTGAAGATGTCAGCTGCTTGTTGCTCAGTTGATATATACTCCAGTCGAATGTCCTTCTTCAAAGCATGATCTCTAATGAAGTGGTGTCTGACATCTATATGCTTTGTCCTTGAGTAAAGAACTGGATTATAGGTAATGGCAATTGTGCTCGTATTGTCACAAAATATGGGCGATTCATTTGTAATTACTCCATAATCTCTCAGTTGTTGCTGGATCCAGATCAGTTGTGCACAACAACTACCAGCAGCTAGATATTCTGCTTCAGTTGTTGAGGTAGCTAGAGATGTCTGCTTCTTGCTGAACCAAAAGATCAGTCTGTCACCTAGAAATTGACAAGATCCACTTGTACTTTTGCGATCAAGCTTACATCTTGCATAATCTGCATCTGAATATCCAACTAAATTGAAAGTGGAGTCTTTAGAATACCATAACCCAACATTTTGTGTACCCTTAAGATATTTCAAAATTCTTTTAGCAGCTGAGAAATGTGATTGCTTAGGATTTGCTTGAAATCTAGCACACATACAGACAGCAAATACAATATCAGGACGACTGGTAGTTAGGTACAACAATGAACCTATTAAACCTCGATATAATGTCGCTACAACTGATATTCCCCCTTGATCAGTCCAATTTTACTGATGAGCACGTGGGAGTATTTGCAGCTGAACATGATTCCATGCCAAATTTCTTCAGCAGCTCCTTTGTATACTTAGTTTGACTGATGAATATACCAGTCTCCAGTTGCTTCACTTGCAGTCCAAGAAAGAATGTTAGTTCATCCATCATGCTCATTTCAAACTTATCCAGCATTAGCTTAGGAAACTTTTCGCATAATTTGGGGTTAGTTGACCCAAATATGATATCATCAACATAAATTTGAACTAATAAAATGTGATCATTCTTAGCAAATTTGAACAAGGTCTTATCAACTGATCCAACAGAAAAATCCTGATCAGTTATAAATTTCGAAAGAGTTTCGTACCAAGCTCTGGGAGCTTGTTTAAGGCCATATAAGGCTTTGTTCAAATGATATACATGATTAGGAAAGTTGTGATTTACAAAACCTGAGGGTTGTTCAACATATACTTCCTCTTGTAGTTGACCGTTCAGAAATGCACTCTTTACATCCATCTGATATACCTTGAAGTTCTTGTGTGATGCATAAGCAAGAAAGATTCTTATTGCCTCCAGTCTTGCAACTGGTACATATACTTCCTCTTCGTCAACTGGTATTTAAGTGTTATCATTATGCTCTATCAACTGATCATCAGCAACGACTTTATGTACATCTGATTGGTCCAGTACTTCTGGTTCAGGTGTTTGAAATCTGTTTTGATTGCTGTGACTTTCATTTTTGCTATCATCTTCCAAACTGATATCTGTAAATCGATCAGCTAGCTCAACTTGATCAGTTGGCTTATCAGTTAGTTCAATTTCATCGAAATCAACATGAGCTGATTCTTCAACATTTAGGGTTTTCTTGTTGAAGACTCTATAGGCTATACTAACTGATGAGTATCTAAGAAATATTCCCTCTGAAGATTTAGCATCAAATGCTTTTAAATAATTTTTACCATTATCAAGGATAAAACATCTGCAGCCGAATATTTTGAAATAAGTAATTATACTTTTTCTTCCATGCCAGATCTCATATGGTGTTTTCATATGATTTTTATTAATCATTGATCTGTTCTGAGTATAACACGCAGTGTTTACTGCCTCTGCCCAAAACCTTTGAGAAATGCCAGAATCAGCATGCATTGTTCTAGCAGCTTCTTTAAGGGTCCGATTTCTTCTCTCAGCTACACCATTTTGCTGAGGAGTTCTTGCTGCTGAGAGCTCATGCTTAATTCCAGCATTTTCTAGAAAATTTGAAAGAGTTTGATTGATGAATTCAGTTCCTCGATCAGATCTGATTCGATCAATTCCAACTGATTTTTCATTTAAAATTCTTTTGAAGAGCTTTATCAGTTGTGAAGCAGTATGGTCCTTAGATTTGAGAAAAATAACCCAAGTAAATCTTGAAAAGTCATCTACGACCACTAAGGTGTATTTCATTCCCCCTAAGCTCATGACTGGTATAGGACCAAAAAGATCCATGTGCAACAGTTCTAAGCATCGGGATGAAGATTTACAACACTTGTTTTTAAAAGAGGATCGTACTTGTTTACCATACTGACATGCTGAGCAAAGTTTTTCTTTTGAAAAATCTATTTTGGGCAAACCATTTACAAGTTCATGTTTACTCAGATAGGCAATGGTTTAAAGTTTAAATGATTTAGTCTCTTATGCCACAACCAGTTTTTAGATGACTTGGAAGCAATAAAACAAACTGGTGCATAAGTTTGATCATTCCAACTGACTTTATATGTGTTTCCACAACGTTTGCCAGTTAATATGATTTTATCAGTTGAAGTTTTGACTGAACATGAATTTTTGTCAAATTGTACTGAGAATCCACTGTCGCATAACTGACTGATACTAATCGAGTTATACTTCAGGTTTTCTACTAATAGAAAATCTATAAAATAAAGTTACCATGGATAAGCTTACCCTTACCCACAGTTCTACCTTTGGAATTGTCCTCAAAACTGATGTTTGGACCACTGTATTTGGTCAGTTGAGATAGCACACTTGCATCTCCTGTCATGTGTCGCGAACATCCACTGTCCAAATATCATATTGAGTTCTTGTTTGTACTTGTTATCTGCAATCACACACATAATAAAACTTGGTACCCATACTTATTTGGGTCCTGAGCTGATTAGTCCCTTAGGAACCCACACTTGGATTAGTCTGACAGACTTTCCAGTAGTTGTATTCCAAATTGTTTTTCTCGGCTTCTGTGTGCATGGTGTATAGTGTACAGATGATACATTATGTATTTTAGGTTTATTCAACTGATTGTTTAGTCTGTATCTCTTCTGAACTGGCTTGCAGTTATAGTAATTGAAGTAGCTATTTGAATAGTTTTTGTGAAACCTCTTTGATGACTGACTTTGTGAATCAGTTGAGGATTTTTTACTATAACCAATCTCATATCTTCTAGCCTTGTTCATATTTACAGTAGGTTGCTCAATCTGCTTACTAGGCTCAATTTGTTCTTGTACTACTGCTGATTTAACAAAGTGAATATATTTCCCTTTGTCTAATTTTAGCTTTGGTTGAGTGTCATTTGGACACATTTCTCCTTGAGTGTTGAATCCTAAACCAGTTTTATCAGAAACTGATTTTTGTGAATTCTGCATTTCATTTAGTTCAGTAGATGACTTGTTCCAAGATTGAATGAGCTCAGTCTATTTTGAGTTTTCAAGAATCAACTTTTGGATTAATAACTGATCTTTGTTTCTTTCTGCTTTTAACTCAGCAATTTCCCTTTTTAGACTCAACCCGTCAACTGATTCATCAGTTTTGGTTTTATTGCCTGTGGGATCAGTTTGCTTTGCTTTGTTTTTTTCAAATAATGATGCAAGCTTTTGATATTCATTTACCATATCATGTAGTGTTAGAATGAGTTCTTCTCGTGTAAAGTCAGTTGAGCTGAAATCAAATATCTGTTGACTAAATGATTCTTCTTCTGCATCATTAGCCATCAGGCACTTGTCTTCCTCATCATCACTCAAGCTGCATGAGCTTTCTGGTTCTGTCTCTTCACTGTCAGTTTCTGCCCATTTAGATTTGCTTTCTTCGGCTACGAGTACCTCATGTTTCTTTCTGAAGGACTTTTTATCATCCTTGGATTTTCTTTTTTTCTCATATGATTTCTTTCTTCTATCAGTTAAGCCTTGACTGTCCTTCTTAGGTTTAGGACAGTCAGCAATGAAGTGACCTGATTTGCCACAATTGTAACAAGAATTTGTTTCATCTTTGGAGTTGTTTCTTTGGTATGACTTCTGAAAGTTTCCTTGATTCTTTCTCATTAACCTTCCAAACTTTTTGATGAATAGTGACATAGCATCATTGCTTAACTGATCAGCAGATTTCTCAACTGAACTAGTTGGTTCTGTTCTGACAGCAGCTAGAGTAGTTGTGGCTGCTGGTGTGGATGGTTCTCCTTCTCTGGTTTGCAGTTCGAACTCATAAGCTTTAAGATCAGCAAATAGATCATGAAGTTCAATCTGGTTCAGGTCTTTGGATTCTCTTATTGCCATAGTTTTGACATCCCATTCTTTGGGAAGACCTCTCATTACCTTCAGTGCAACTTCTTTGTTTGTATACACTTTTCCAAGTGCATTTAACTCATTGATGATACTACTTACTCTTCCATCATACTCGTGCATTGATTCTCCTGCTTTCATTTTGATATTATCAAACTTCTGAACTGCAACTGAAAGTTTATTTTCCTTGGTTTGATCATTTCCTTCACAAAGCTGGATCAGCTTTTCCCAAATTTCTTTGGCTGTCTTACACATCTTTATTTTGCTGAAAGTTATTTTGTCCAGCGTGTTGTACAGAATGTCTTTAGCCACATTATCAAGATTGGCTTTTCTTTTATCTTCAGTTGTCCATTCTTCTCTGGGCTTTTCTATTCTTTGTGGTGCCCCTTCTGTTATGGCAACTGCTGTATTAGTTTTAAGAATCTTCATGGGTCCGTCAGTTATGACATACCACATGTCATCATCTTGTGCAGCTAAATGAGCCTGCATTCTGATTTTCCAATCATCAAATTCTTCTCTGGAGAACATAGAGATTTTGTTGAATGAAGTCATTCTAGCGAGTTTATAGATCAAAAGTATTCAAGAATAAGATTCAACTGCTCTGATACCACTTGATAGGATCGATTAATGTATCAAGAGTGTTTAGAAGAGGGGGTTGAATAAACACTCACAATTAAAATGAATCTTTTTGAATTTTGAATTCAGTTTGGTGACAAACTTATTCTCGGAATCTTGTTGGTCAATGACAATCAGTTAAACTAAGAGTAGTTGCGGAAAATAACTGACTGAAAGATAGAATACAAAACTGAAATAAAGTGCGCAAGGATTGTTTCTGGATGTTCGGATATTTCAATCACTCCTACGTCACCTCTTCTATCTCAAGGATAGGATTTCCACTAAAAGACTTTGATCGAATACAAGACTTGTACTGGCCCACTTCAGTTTGGACTTAACACTGCCAAAACTGAAACTCTTAGCATACAACAGCTTTTATCAGTTCGTGACTGATCTTAGCACAACTGATATTTTCTTGAATGAATTGCAAAGTGCTAACACGCTCAAAGTGTAGCTTTAGATGCTACTGATATATCTGATATACGTGAGCTGTGAATTGTGATTTTAGCAGCGTAACAGCAAGCTTCAATAATGCGTTGATGGTTCTAGTTCTCATCTGCTTTGTTCACTTATTTATATACTTCTTTTTCAACGGTAACTTGAGATAAATTTGAATCTTTGTATCCGTTGATTTTTTACTTGCTTATTACTTGGATATTGTTTCCTTCATTTATTGTGATGCGGCGTCTTAACTGCTTTCGCCGAAATGTGTTGTTCTAAGCTGTATTGATTTAAGTGCGGCGTTGCAATCTTCTATGTCTCTTTATCGATTGATCGTTCTTTCCCGAGACATGTTCAGTTGAAGGAAGCATACGGCTGAATATATCAACTGATCGGTTTTCAACTGATCAGTCAGCTGTCTTTGAGAATTCAATTAAGTTCAACTGATCAGTTTCCAACTGATCAGTTGGTTTTCTTCGAAAGTTCAGTTCAGCTGGGTTCGGTTGCCTTAGATAATATGCGCGATACTCTTCAGTTAGGCAAGCTGTATAGATCGAATATTTGATCAGTTAGTTCCAATAAATAATCAGTTTTTCAAACATCCGAAATTAAGTTTCCAACAATATCCTTATTCAATTTAGCAATTTTAAACATATAAAGCATATATCCTCAAAAAGCTAGTAAACATGTGACGTAAACATATTATTTAGGTAATCATGCAGGTAACATCATAATAAATCATATAAAGCATGTAAACTTACAGATTGAGGCTTGACGACTGATCTTTCTGGCGCTGATGGTGGCACAATCCTTTGCAGAACCATTACTCTGATACCAACTGAAACGTCTACTACTCGTTTTGTTTAAAAAGTACTAGAAATTTTTTTTATTTTATAAGACCTTACCTCATTTGGCCGAACACATGCATAAAATAATTAAAGTATTTTTGACACCATTTTTAAAATAAAACAACCAACTAATATTTGAAGAAAATCAAAGGAAATAGTTTAAACATAAAACCAAACTTAAAAAGTAGTAATTTGAAAAGTATAGCCCATACTAACACCTCTCAAAAATCTCTCAAAACATAAATAAAAAGTTGTAAAATATTTAACGTAAATCAAAAATATAAATCATAAGTGCGGAAAAATAGAAGCGCTGGTCCTCGGGTCATGTGCACTGTCAGTTCAGCAAAGTCAACCATCAAGACCTCCAACATTATTATTATCCAACTCATCTGCATCAATCACACCTAGAGAATCTAAAGATTTAACACACCATAATCTTGATAACAACATAATGCATATACAGATCACATACAACAGTGAAAAATACTTGTACTTAAGATCGTGTGTTGTGCCTTTGAAGGAATTTCAAGCACAATATTCTCCAATGAGTTGCAATAGCTAATGTTCTAAGAATGTTAACACCGATTAATTAAATCAAGTTTTGTTTAAAACCAAGCGGAAGAAACTCGAAGTAATCCTTCGTGAAGAAGACTGTTATATTAGAAAATATTTTAACTTATATAAACCAAATAACTGAAAAGCAGGGGATCAGTTGTCGCATATATAAGTTCAGTTATGGTAAGAACTGAACTGACGGATGCTCTAACTGATCAAATCAGTTTGAAAACAACAACTAATCAGTTAAATGCACAATATACGTTTATGGATGTTCGGAGACTTTAACTGCTTCTACGTGAACCCTTCTACCACCTCGGGTAGGATCCACTAGAAGACTTTGATTTATACAACTACCTGTACAAACCCACCCAGCTTAGGTCTTATACACTGCCTAACTGAACTCCTAGTCTAGACTGAAGGCAACACCTTCCAGCCAACACTTCTTTAACGTCTATGTGAGAAAGACTACGTACACGAGTTTAACGTCTTTGTGCAAGACTGTGTTTTAGGTGGTGGTGAGAGTTTGTGTATGAGAACTGAACAAATGTGTTCTTACACACTGAGTGAATAAAGCTTCTAAAATAAGCTGATAACACGTTGAAGTGTTCCCTCAAATCTGGGCTGATTGCTTCTTAAAAGCTGATAAGCATTAAGCATGCCCTTTTTTTTACCACACTCTCTCTGGTTATGTCTCTATTATTTCCGTCTCCACTGATTTTCTATTTATATAGGCGGGAAAATGATCGTACATTGAGACTGAATTATTGTATCTATTGCATCTTGAATTTGCTCATTGGACTTTGTGTCTCGACTTTACGACTGCCCTTCTGGAACTTTTGTCTTCAATGCTCTGATGCAACGTCCATTATTGTCCTTTGATTGGACAATTACTTTGTACCTTTGTGTATAGTTGGAATCCACTGAATGAGTTTGTCTTCATCTACAATTGAGATATTCTTAACTGACGCTCCGAACTAGTCAGCTGAACTAATATTCTGTTGGGCTAATGAAATCAGTTGACTCATCAATTGAACTGATTTCACTCTCGTTCAGCCGAACTGATCAGCTGGGATTCTTCATCAGTTGAACACTCCTCCGGCGTCAATTGAGCAGTCCAGCTGATTGTCCAGTTGATAGGTGGTTCAGCAGGAGAACCTCAGAAGTCTGGCCAGTCGAAAGAGTGTTCAACTGATGAAGAAACTCAGCTGATCAATTCAACTGAATGAGAGTGAAATCAGTTCAACTGACGAGTCCATTGATTTCACCAGCCCAACTGAATATCAATTCAGCTGACCAGTCCAAAGCATCAGTCAAAATCTTTCAATTGTAGATGAAGACAAACTCTTTCAGTGGATTCCAGTTATGCGTAAAGGTACAAAGCCTTTGTCCAGTCAAAGCACAATAATGGATGTTGCATAGGAGAATTAAAGACAAAACGTTTCAGAATAGCGGTCGAAAAGTCGAGACACAAAGTCCAAAAACGAATTCAAGATGCAATGGATACAATAAATGAGTCTCACTGTACGATCAGTTTTTCCCTCCTATATAAAGAGAAGATCAGTGAGGACTCGACAATGCAACAACACAACAACAACGCAAATAAGAGAGAAAAGAAAGGGCACGCACATTGCAAATCAGCTTTCAGAAGCAATCAGCCTAGAGAGACACTTCAACGTGTTATCATCTTAGTATAGAAGCATATATACCTCAGTGTGTGATAACATCCTTGTTCAGTTCTCACACACAAACACTCTCAATCACCCATATATCGTCTTGCACAAAGACGTTAAACTTGTGTATGTAGTCTTTGACACATAGATGTTAAAGAAGTTTTGGCTGAAAGGTGCTGCTTTCAGTCGTAGTTAGGAGTTCATTTTAGGTAGTAGTGTAAGTCCTAGCTGAGTGAGTTGTACAAAATGTTGTATAAATCAAAGTCTTCTAGTGGATCCTACCCTTGGAGGTAGAAGGGGTGACGTAGGAGCAGTTGAAATCTTCGAACATCCATAAACATATCTTGTGTATTTAACTGATTAACTATTTTTTTCAAATTGTTTTTATCAGTTTGAGAATCCGTCAGTTCAGTTGTCACCATAACTGAATTGTAGAATGCAAAAACTAAACTAATCTTTCTCAGTTATTCAGTTTACACAAGTTAAAATGTTTTCTAATAATAGTCTTCTTTATGAAGGATTACTTCGAGTTTCTTCTACTTGGTTTTAAACCAAACTCGATTTAATTCATCGGTGTTAATATTCTTAGAACACGAGCTATTGCAGCTCATTGAAGAATATAGTGTTCGAAATGCCTTCGAAGGCACTAGCACACTCAATCTTACAATTGGTATCAGAGCGGGTTGTTCTAAGAAGAACATTTGAAGAAAACTGTGTTTTAAAATTTGTTACTTTAAAATAGTGTTAAAAGCTATTTAAAAGTATTTCATACAATTTTCAAAACTATTTGAAAATATTTATATGTCTCTTTTTAGCAAAGAGTTGAGAGGATTGGCTCTGCAACTAACGTTGTAGCCACTTCACTAGACTCTTAACTTTGGGGTTTTAATCAGCCTGCAGCAAGGTGAGAATCATCTGCAAAGATGCACAGCTAAACTGCTCGAACAAGATTTCAGTTGCAAGCCTATCAGGTCAATTGTTCTTCAGACGAAACTCATCCATGTTGGGATGTTGGTCAATTTAATCACAAGCTGAACTCTACGTGAGCCTAGTCAGAGTCTGCTCGACCAGTTGAGTAAGCACAGAGGTCAAGTTCAAAACAATTTAACTCGTTTCTCTAGCAAATTGTAATCACAACCGATGCAGCACTTCAAGCAATCAAGTAACCAGTTGATAGTATATCCAGCTCTGTCACATAAACCAACTGATATCTAATGTTGTTTAAATTATGTTACTGTTGTAGCAATTTTTCCTTTTCAACGGATGTATGTACTCAGATGTAAATACAAGGAAATTTATTTAATAAACATTATGTTTGTTCAGCTGTGTTTCGTTGTGACTGAATGAATATTTCCAGATCTCTTGTCTACACTGCTTGAATAATTATCACCTCTGAATGAATGACTAGATAAATATCTTTCAAATACGGGTTTTCGATTCAGTCTCTGAGGGAGTTTTTCTTTTACCCTCAAACTTAAAATCGTTTTTCAATCAGTTTTAAAATTCAGTTGTTGAGAAAAATTCTTTTTCGTCAACTGAAAAATGTTTTCTCAATACATTTAAGGGTTTATCAATTCAATTTTGGAGAGGGAGTTTTTCTTATCCTCTATCTCTAAATGGTTTTCAAAACTTTTTAAATTCAGTTCTTGAAGGGGAGCTTTTAACGATGTTTGAATGTATTAACCCCCGAACTGAATATATTGTGCTTAACTGCTCAAGTTTTGTGATCATCAAAAAGGGAGAGTTTGTTGGAACTTTTCAAGTTCGCAATCTTGATTTTGATGTTAACAAAACTTGTTAATTTGTGTTACTAATAATCTACTTTAGTGTGCAGAAGCTAGAATCAGTCACGAGTTGTTTACGTCGCAAACTGAAAACATAACTGATCGCACAAACTGAATCAGTCTAACTGTTAAGTCAATTGAGCTGTCCAGCTGATTGTCTAGTTGATAGGTGGTTCAGCAGGAGAACCTCATAAGCCTGGCCAGCCGAAGGAATGTTCAACTGATGAAGAAATCCAGCTGATCAATTCAACTGAATGAGAGTGAAATCAGTTCAACTGACGAGTCGATTGATTTCACCAGCCCAACTGAAGATCAGTTCAGCTGACCAATCCGAAGCATCAGTCAGAATCTTTCAATTGTAGATGAAGACAAACTCTTTCAGTGGATTCTAGCTATGCATGAAGGTACAAAGCCTTTGTCCAGTCAAAGGATAATAATGGACGTTGCATCAGAGCATTAAAGACAAAACGTTTCAGAATGACGGTCAAAAAGTCGAGACACAAAGTCCAAAAAACGAATTTAAGATGCAATGGATACAATAAATGAGTCACACTGTACGATCAGTTTTTCCCGCCTATATAAAGAGAAGATCAGTGAGGACTCGACAATACAACAACACAACAACAACAACAGAACAACAACGCAAATAAAAGAGAAAAGAAAGGGCACGCACATTGCAAATCAGCTTTCAGAAGCAATCAGCCCAGAGGGACACTTCAACGTGTTATTAGCTTAGTATAGAATCCTATATCGCTTAGTGTGTGAGAACATCCTTGTTTAGTTCTCATACACAGACACTCTCAACCACTCATATACCGTCTTGCATAAAGACGTTAAACTTGTGTATGTAGTCTTTGACACATAGATGTTAAATAAGTGTAGGCTGGAAGGTGCTGCCTTCAGTCGTAGCTAGGAGTTCAGTTTAGGCAGTATTCTAAGTCCTATCTGAGTGGATTGTACAAAGTGTTGTATAAATCAAAGTCTTCTAATAGATCCTACCTGTGGAGGTAGAAAGGGTGACGTAGGAGCAGTTGAAGTCTCCGAATATCCATAAACATATCTTGTGTATTTAACTTACTAACTGCTGTTTTCAAATTGTTTTGATCATTTTGAGTATCCTTCAGTTCAGTTGTCACCATAACTGAATTGGAGAATGCAAAAATTAATCTAGTCTTTATCAGTTATTCAGTTTACATAAGTTAAAATGTTTTCTAATAACAGTATTCTTCACGAAGGATTACTTCAAATTTTTTCCGCTTGGTTTTAAACCAAACTCGATTTAATTCATCGGTGTTAATATTCTTAGAACACGAGCTATTGCAGCTCATTGGAGAATATAGTGTTCGAAATGCCTTCTGAGGTACTAGCACACTCGATCCTTCACAATCCACATATATCGATACCACATTGAGGAGATTCTCTATCGAAGAGTCCAATAGAGGATATCTCCTAATGTCTCATGGTGTGAATCTATCCAACTCTATGTGCCCTAAGACTGATGAAAAGATAGAAACCATGAGCCGCATTCCATTTGCGTCTGCTATAGGCAGTATTATGTATGGTATGATATCTACTCGACCTTATATTGTCTATGCACTGAGTTTTGCAAGACGATATCAGTCGAATCCCGGTTCATTGCATTGGAAAGCAGAGAAGGACATTCTTAAGTACTTGAGAAGAACTAAGAATTAGTTATTTGTATACGGGAGTGGAGAACTAAAATAGGAAGGCTACACTGATTCTAGCTTCCAATAAGATGTGGATGATTCGAAATCGACATCTGGATTTGTTTTCAAGCTCAATGGTGGTGCTGTCTCTTGGAAGAGTTCCAAGTAGGACACCACAGCGGATTCAACCACTGAGGCCGAATACATAGATGCATCGGCTGCAGCAAAAGAGAGTATTTGGATGAGGAATTTTGTCCAAGAGTTGGGTATCATTCCTCAAACAATTGATCCAGTCCCGATATACTGTGACAACTCCGGTGCCGTTGTGCAAGAGAAAGAACCGAGGTCTCATCAGTGATCCAAACATATACTGAGGAAGTTCCACATAATCCGAGAGATTGTGGGAAGAGGAGACATTTCGATAGAGAGAGTAGCCTCCGCAGATAACGTTGTTGATCCACTGACGAAGCCCCTGCTAGGACCATTGTTTGAGAAGCATCATGAAGCAATGGATCCAAGATCTATGGGTAGTTGGCTATAGGGCAAGTGGGAGATTGTTAGAGTAGGTGCCCAGCAAACCAACTTGTGGCTCGGGTTTTTATTGACTCTGATGTAAAACAATCTTAATTTTAATAATATTTTAAGATTTTATTCAATTATGGCATTGTACTTTATCTGTATACCCATGCAAGCTGCATAGATAAAGTCCTTAAATATACAATAGGTACCATGAGGTCTGCGTTGCAACGTAAGATCATGAAACTAATTAGGAAGTGTATCGTATATTTTAAACATGTTTCTAGTCGAATCAGCTGCCTAAAACAAGGATAAAGGTCGCTCGAGCTCGAGACTAGCATCTGTGATGTAAACGCCATGTTTCATTGGCAAGGGCATGGATATGTCCATTCACACAGATGGGTGATCATATGATGATGCACTGAACAACCCTCCCTCGGACTATCCAAGTGGTTCTCACTTATCGAGTGGAATAGTCCATAGTTATGGTTGTACACCATTAGTCCTTTGACCCGGGACAATGTAGGGGCTATACGTACTAGAATGCACTTTGATTCGTTTACCGACTCCATCGAGAGTCATCAGGTGGCAAGGTTGGGTGTAGTTTCGAAATACGCATGAGCAAATGCATTGTGGTCGGGGATTCACCATTCGCCTACGGGTGAAGATACCATATGTGATCTGATGAGTTAATAGTGCAATGAGTCTCTGGCCAGAGCAAGAAATATGCTTTAGGGAAATGTGTTTTCCTAGTTGCACATACCATGTCACTATTAGTACTCAAAGATAAATCACATCGTTATCAAATTCATATGCAACTCTCGATATATCAATGGTTGCATATTCGATCGGGATATATGTGTTGAAAGGACCGTATTGTACGCTAACCCTGACTAAAGGTTCTTGCATGCACTATCAATGATACCTAGAGGATCATGGGGCGATGCTACTAGACGCTTTTACCATGATCCGATGGGTGCGATCAGAAATGAGTTCTGACATTCTTGATCAAGGTGTTGATGAAAAGAATGAGGCTAACTAGGGTAAGCTCGAATAAGAAGAAATGTTATTCTGAATCACATGGAAATGTAAACTCACGACTAGTTGTATCTCTGAACTATTGAGGGTTACACAAGTATCGGATTCTGTGTTCCCGTTGAGATAGTCAAATTTCAAGGAGTTGGAATTTGGTGACTATAGTTTGATGGAAATCAAACAGGAAGCTTATAAAGGAGTTTATGAGCTGATTCCATGAGATGGAAGACATGGAAGTTAGCATGATTGCTAAATAAGGAAGGAGAGTGGAACTGCCTGTTTTGTGAAGGAGATCGCTAAAACTGGCAGCTACCTAATATGGTAAGTGAAAATTTTGATGTTCGAAATTTTCATTTTTCATTTTATGAACAAGATTTGTATCCTTAGTACATCGACGTTCTCGGATCGTCGATAGAGATTATAATGAGTTCGGAATCATTTATTTAGTGATTTGAGAATTTACTGATTAAATGATTGTACTAGTAGTAGTGACTATTAACATGTACGAATTTCCATACATATTCTAGAGGAGTCTAGAATTAAATAAACATATGAGTTAATTATATAAATTAAATAATTATTATTTAATTATTTAATTTAATTAATAAATATATATACTTTTTATATGGTGATATAAAATAAATGTATATATGGTATTAATATATCATGTATTATCAAAATTTGATAAATATATTATATATTAATAATATGAGAATTTAAATGAAATGAAATATCTTTAAAAAAAGGAGCAAATTAGATTTGCTTAATTTTAGATTAAGAATCCATAATATTGATTAAGAATCAATCGATTTTCTTACCTTGAAAACCACCACAAATCCTCTCCAATTTCTCCTTCAAAGTCACGGCCAAAGTGGAAAAGAAATCAAGTATCAAACATGATTATGAAGATAATTAGCTTACTTAATTATTGAATGAGAATCAATGATATTGGCTAATGATTGATTAAGAATCAATTAAGCAAAATCTATAGTCATGAATGCTTGGAACTCACGGCCACTTCACAAATTGTTTGTGAAAGTTTCGGCCACTTCCCTTGTCCCACCCAGTGTTGCTTCGTCTCCAGATTTTGGAAATTCGGAGGCTTCAATCTCAACGCATAATTCGTTTGGATTTTCTAGTGCAAACAAAACAAGAAAGATAGCTTTTGATCGTGGACCTAATTAAGCGATCAAATTTGAAGAGCCGTTCGTAGTGATTTACAATAAGGGCTATCTCCGCTCATACCGGAATAGTTTGGTGTCCAGCGTTTAAAACGCAAAGGTATAATTCTTAGAACACCCTATGAATGTTTCTAAACACACGACGCCCAAGAACAAAAATTTTTAAAGTTCTGCTGCGTCTTGGGTGCGAGAATACGATGCACCAACAGCTGCGGTTAAGGTGTGTATCATGCTGAACTTTATTATCGTTTGATATGTGTCTTCATGCTGCTATTGGCAAGGCTTTGAACCATTAAAACCACAAAATTAACTCCTCATGCTAAACTTCCGCAATAGTAGCAGTCCAGCTGATTTATTTTCTGTATTTACCTTGATCAAACTAGGAGTTGCCTATTACACTATCCACAAGAGGTCTTAACTCAATATTTGAACCCACTTTTATTAATTATTTTTACATAATTATTGTATGATTTTTATGATTTATATTCCCATTAGCCTGTGCGTTAGGCTTCTCAGATTCATTCTTTTGATAAGATACATGATGCTACAGCAGAAAACTATCTGTGTCATTAATTTTTTAGTAGACTGAACTTTGCCTGAATGAAAGTTGTAATGTTCGACTACATCAGTACTGCCTGCAAAAGAAATTCACAACAAAGGGTACTATTTCACCTCTGTCATGGTGCCTTGAAATTCACCTTTTCACACGAGGGTGTGGATTTATATCATTTTCTATGAAATGCAGATGGAAAAAGTATGCCCCAGTTGTGGTACAAAATGTCCTGGCTTTATCTTCAAACCAGAATCTGTAGAAGAAGACGTTCTTCCTCATGTTCCCTCTCAGAAAACACAGCATTATCTTCTATGAGAAAGAGGCGAAAGATCCCACCTATAAGCTAGTGCTGATGTCACAGGCTCCAATTCTGCTTAAACCCTCTCAGGTCTTCCTGACACAAGAGGATGACTCAAAGGTCTACCTGACTAAGTGCCAGTTAACATCTACACATTCAGCCTATTTTGTGGTTCATGCCAACGTTTTGTGAAGAAGCGATTTGAAATTAGCCTTGATTGAAATTTGGGAGCTTAGTTTGAAAGGTTTTAGCAACCTTTCGCCGTAGATAACTGTGAATTTTATTTAGGCAAATAGCACAGCACATATCTATGGGGATAATACTCATTTTCGTCCTTATTGTTTACCGCTTTTCCCATTTCAGTCCCTATTCATTTTTTACTGACTAATTAATCCTTTGAGTTTTCAAAATCTTCCCGAATTGGTCCTTATCGTTATCTTGACATTAAGATTAACGTTGACTCACATCATGTGTCTCTCACATGATCATTTCTTTGTGAAGGCAGTCGATTACTCCTTTTCGTTTTACTCCCCACCTCTACAACCCTTACTCCTCCCCACCTTTACAACATTTACAACCCTAATTCCAAACCCACGGCGAACTCGAAGAAAATTTAGCAATTCCAGATTCAATCTACAACAAAATCTGCCATGGTAAAGGCTTTTCATTATTTTCCATGATTTTGTTGTAGCTTCTCGATTAGTATGTTCGTAGCATTCTTATTTTGTGAACTTTTATGTAATTTTGAAGTATGAGTTGATCCTAAATGATAAATGGAATATATATGTATATATTATATCTCAACATTTTGGAATATAAATTTCGAAGGTGGTTTATCAATATTTTTCTAATTTGTTAGGCGCATCCTGGTAGCATAATTATGATGCTTGGATTTATTTTATTTTGTTTAGTTTTATGTAATTCTCCTACTTAGTTATATTTAATTTTTTATTTTTGCGAAATTTTTCAACAGATTACTAGCATGATTATTTTATTATAAATTTAGTGTGTATTTTGTAATTTTCCCTGTGATTTGCTTATGTGATTATCATGTTTAGTTTATGAATTATTTTTAAAATTTGAAATTTCTTATTTAATGTAGAGGAAAACATATGTTGTCTTTGTTGGACGAAAACCCGGTGTTTACGACAATTGGGGGGAGGCTCAAGTGCAAGTGAATAAGTACAGTGGAGCTTCTCACAAATCCTATTGGACTAGAGAAGAGGTATTGAAATCATTTGATGAGTATATGAAGAAACAATCTGCTGGAGCTGCTACTTATAACTCTAACGAGGCAAAATGTTCAAGTTCAACATCTGATGCAAGTTCGAGTAGAAAACCAAAAGAGTATGAAAGAATAGCCCACTTAGTAGATGCTCAAATGGAATTGGAACGTGAGAATCGCAAAATTGCATTGAAAATGGAAGATTTATCTAAAGAGCTCAAAGAAACACTAGAGTCTCTACACCTTGGTGAAGATAAATAGAGTAGTTATTGCTTCTGTTGGTGGCGCAGCTAATGAGGCACATCTAAGTGAGGAAAGGAAAGAAGACAAGGAGGAGACTGATGATGCATGTGTTTCTATCATTTTCGATTATGTTGCACTTGTGTAAAAACTAAAGTTTGTTTTTTAGATTATGGGATTTGAATTAAGAATGAAACAATCTGTCTTTTAACATTGACTTGAGTAAGATGTTTAATATTCATCTTGTGTTTGCAACTGTGATTGGTCATTCTTTGTGTCCAATTTTTGATTTTCATTATTTTTTCAAATTGTTACGGGTGGAAGCTTAGCATAATTATGTTTTGCCATTTTCTTCTTTTTATAGTCCTAAGAATCTGCAGCTACTTATTGCTTTATAAGGAAAGAAATGCCAAACGAGGGATTAAGAAAAATAGAGAACCATTCCTTGAAAAAAAAAGGAAGATGCATATCATTCCAAGAAAAAAAGATGCATTAAGAAAACTCAAACAGAACCATTCCAGAGAAAAAAAAAACTCAATGATTCCTTAAAGCTATTAATTTCATAATCACAACCATTAAAATCTAACAAAAAATAAATAACATGTCCACAACCACTACTTCCATAAAATTTAGAATCCAACAAAACAAGATAACATGTCATCAACCACTAGTTCCAAAACCATCCAATAATTTTTTAACATCAGGTTTCTAATTGATTTTTCAAGATTTTTATGATGATCCAGTACCCATTTCCTTTCCGGCATCTTTCATCGAACGAGATCCACTTGATTTTATCGGTGTTTTTTTTCTTTGATCATCCAATGAAGCTCTCAAATTAGACACAGTTACGAAGTTCTTTCCGCCTTTCACAATAACATGTGTTTGTTTGTTGAGTACTTTATGGACCTGAGAAAAAAAATTAAAAAATTTAAACATATCCAACTCACAAAAATAAATGTAAAAAGTTTAGTTGCACTTACATTAACTGATGATATTCTGTTAGAGCTGTCAGTAATTGTTACTCCAGTTGCTCGTTGTCGTATTACCTGAAAATAATCATTTAAATTGAAAAACTTTTAAAAAAATTATTGTCACTTAAAATAAACATAAATACACAACAAATAATTGATAACCTGTAGTTTTTTCTTTTTTTTGAATGATGCTTCAGCATGTTCTGCGGTTTTATTGGATATGAATCTTTCGCTTTCATCTGACAGTGTGTTGCCTTGTGTAGTCGCACCAAGCTCGGCTTCATTGCATGTTTGTGGTGCATATTCTATGTTTAATTGGATGTTTTTGTTCTTAACACCAAGCTCGGCTTTATTGGATTTTTTGTTCTTAATATTCCAATAGCAGTTTTTGTGCTCAAATTCAAACGTCTTTATCTGCCAACAACTGTCCTTATTCATTGGTGACACATGAATAACCCATTTACATCCTTGATTTTTGCGCACACCTCGAAGCCTACTTTTGTCATTCTTGACAAAGTTACTATCATCCCTCATCTGATACAATGACTTTCTATAGCAAACTTATCCTCTTTTTTTGAATTAAATATCATACCAAGCTTCAAATTAGGATTTTCCGAATATTCATACATTTGGAATTTTTGTAGATCTTCTTCTTCAGAATCAAATACACTCTCTAACTCATCACTTTCTACACAATCATCATCTCCTTCATCACCTTGCATTCTCTCAAACAAATCATTGGAAATATCACCATCAATGACTATATTTTTCCCCTTTCCCTTTAAATTTTCATCTTCGTCAAAATCAAATTCACTATCGTAAAATTCTACATCATCTTCATAATTGATTCCAACCCTTGTTTTCGATTCAACTTCTTTTGGTTTCTCTAAAACACCAGATGCATCTATGTGATTTATTGAAACAAATTCATCATGTTCAATATAAATTTCCACTTCAAAGTTTTTGGGAACATGGTTCTTAATTTCAACCACAGCAGCATCACTTTCCAAATATCTACCATTGTTCAAAGATTTACCGATTTTGTGCCAAAATTTGAACCTATCTTTCTCCAGGCATCCTACTTCCTCAGCATAACCCAGAGTTCAATCAAACCTATCTTATCCATATCCACAAAATCAAAGTATTCAGTATTCCCACCTTTGTACATTTTCCTCTTGCGATTGGTTTCCATTGAACCATTGTAGTACAATTTAATTGTAACAAGAGTGGGTTCTCCCATCCAGCCTAACAAACAGAATATTAACATAAGTAAATGTGATAAATCTCAATAAATTTATCCACAAAGTCATCATATTAAAAAAGGGAAACATTACCATAATTCGGGGTGAATTCAAGAGAAGGTATACTTCTTTTAGCCATTACCGACTTCCACTTTAGCAAATCTATCAATCTGTAATTTCAAAAAAAAAAATCTGTGAAATAAAAATTTGCGTCAAATATTTGTTGTGTATATCCAAGGAAAAAAATTCAATGGGGCCAACACCCTTTCACTATCCACTATAAATAAATGGTTGCACATGTCTTGTTATATGTGATTCAATACTAGCATTTTGAATTATAATTTTTTAAAAGAAATAGATAGGAGAATTAGCGAAGAAAATTTCTTGCTCACTCGAGACCAAAGATGGTCACTCAAAGGAAGCTTGCTTACTTCTTTGAAAACAGTATACTTCTTCAAGCAATCAGTGGTGTCTCCAACCATTCGCCCTTCTCTTTCCCTCCATCGTTTGATTTGGGGATTAGGGTTGTTGTACATGTAGGGAGTAAAATGAAAATGAGTAATCGACTGACTGTCTTCACAAAGAAATGATCATGTGAGAGGCACATGATATGGATTAACGTTAATCTTAAAGTCAAGATAAAAATAGGGACCAATTCGAGAAGATTTTGAAAACTTGAAGGATTAATTAAGCAGTCAAAAATGAAGAGGGACTGAAATGGGAAAAGCGGTAAACAATAAGGACGAAAATGGGTATTATCCCCATATCTATGATATATATGGGTTACACAACGTCGAAAAGTATAATTTAGGTGGATATCTATGGATACCTAGAAAGCAGAAAGTCTGAGGATCATTTGTTGAAATCATAAATCAGCTCATTTTCATCTAAGAATATAAAGCTCAAAGCATTGGATCATGTAAGATACTAAACAAAAGGGGATTGGAGCAATCTGAACTTGTTGCAATATTTATTGACCACTCTCATACACTCTGGATTTCACTATGTTCAAAAGAGATTATCTGCATCCTTCAGAAGACATTGGAGCTCCTATAGTGCTCGAAGAGAGCTGAATCAACTAGGACACCTAATTCCGAATCCATTACAGCAGTTAAGGAAGAACAAGCCGCACCAATATAGTACTGCTGGAAGAACGCTGAAAATTTCAACTTTAAACCAGCATGTTTAAAATAATAGACTATTTGTTTTTTTATTGTTATTTTTTTCAAATTCTATTTATAAATTTCTTTAAAAATTATAAATTTTAATCTTAAAAATTTGGAAACTAAGAGGTGGCATGTAGATGGGACCACATGGGTCTTGGGACCTCAACTTAAGCAAGTGCTAGTTTGGGTGCAATTTGATAGACTGGGCCTGTGAGAGTTGATGTAAAATAGATTGGGCTGGAAACATCAGCGCGTTGGGCCCAACACAACAATTCCTTGGTCCTTGTCGCAGTTTTGCCTCCGAAGAGGTGCTGGCTGGCCATGGATGTGAATTCATGGTTCAGACGCAGTTTTAACAAGCTTAAAATCACCTCCCAGTCCCATCCCTCCTCCGCCGCCCCCGCTTCCGACGTTGCGCCGTCATCCATTTCCAGAAACATAATCAAAGGAGAAGAGGAGCAGCTATACGGTGTAACAGATCGCTTGGTAGAATTCGTCAAATCCTTCTCAATTGAAACTTTCAGAAGCTTTTCTCTACCCGGTATTCACTCTTAATTACCGCCATTCATCACTATATGCGTATTATATATTTGTGGTAATTCCGCTGGGGTTGGAGATTTTACAGATGGCGAGGGAAGTATTGCTGATGGTGGAAACTCTGGAAATTTACGGAAGGATCTTTCCGATTGGCAAGAAAATCACGCGATGCTTGTTCTTTCCAGAGTCAAGGTTTCTTTTCTCTCTTTTTTCAATGTTATTTGCAGTTAAACTTCCTAACTGGATTTGCTTCTCTAGGAACTTTCACAGCTTAGGTTTAAGTTATGTCCTCGGTATTTGAAAGAACAGCAGTTTTGGAGAATATATTTCGCCCTTGTGAGGAGTTATGTGACTGAGTGAGTTTCCTAACTCTACCATTCATTTTTCTGTAGATTGTTTAATCTAGCTATTTATTCTTGAAACACTGTTAGTACATTGTTTATGTTGAATGCTTTTATGTGGTTAGCACCACTATATCAGAGGATTTGTTCTTACAGTGGATGCATTGACTAGAGCAGTTGAGTTAACCATTGGATTGATACCTGTTGTTTTCATCTGTTTTTTGGTAGCCAGTGATGCTAATAATCTGGCATGGAAGCAAAACCATCTTAATTCTTTAGCATAGTTTTTAGTTAGTGTGCTGCTATCTAAATCTAATGTGTTAATGAAAAAATGATTAACATCATACGCACTTTGTTATTTCAATTGTTAAAATTGACTAAATCTCATCCATAATACAATATGAGCGGCAATTGTGTCTTTCTAATTACCCTTAGTCGTTGAAGGCCACATTTAAAGGAACTTTGGTTGTTTAAAGGCTTTCATTTTACTCAGATAGTTTACTTCCTTAGCAGTTGCTACATCTTTGATTTTATACTCTTCAACGATAAGTTTAGCGCACAAACCAAGTCCCTTGCACATCCTAGATTAAGTGTTCTAAAACCAAATTCACTTAGGTTGTGTTTGGATTGGGAGATTTGGATTTGAGTAAGTACTTGAGGGGTGAATTTGAAATCAACCACTATGACTCAAAAACTAACTATTTTAGGATTTTAAGTCCATCGTCGAGTGGGTTTGTCCAGATAAACCAATAATTTATTATTATGCATTTGAAATCTCTAACTTCAAATCCATTTATCCAAATGCAATCTTACAGTTAAACAATTTGAATTGGTCTTATACTATTAATGGTACAAAAAAGACTGTTAGTTAATTTCTGGGTTTGACATCGTACGCTCTAACATTTTTCACCTATTTCCATTTTCCACCAAAAATACTTGTGGAAGTGTACTGGATTCATTTATGTATTAATAAGATTAAAAAATAATAATTAATTAGTTATTTGAGAATTACTATATCAATCTGAGTATCTTATTTCTATCAGTATTAATCGAGATCTGGGTTTTGATATCTATCATGTAAGAGAAAAACTGAGAATTTTCAAATCGAAATATTTTCTACCGGCAGTTTTTTTCATCTGCATCAAACAATCATTTGCAAGAATGAAAGTGATAGTCGTACAAGAAAATAGATATAGATTGAGACAAACTGTGTACTCCAGCATTTGCAAAATGATCTGCAAGTGAAATTGTAACCATAGAGGCCCGCATGTTTTATATCCATTACAGGAAGAGATTGCTTCTTTTTATCTATTACAAAGAGAACAGTTGATTCGACCGTGAAACTTGATGAAAAGGCAAAAACTTGGATAACAGTTTCATGGGCAGAAGACATTAAGGAACCTTTCTTGTGTAAAATCAAGAAATCAGAAATCGGAACCATTGGTCCTTTTGCTAAAACTTCATTCAAAATACCTCTTTTAGTAACTATGACTCTAATTTTTTAAATGGGGCTTCAAAGTATGAAAAGTTCTGTAGAATGCTTTGATCAACCACTTTCACCTCACGGCATGCTCCATATTTCTCTCTGGCATGTGCATGGACATTGACAAAACTTTTTATATTATGGGATGAATTTGAAAATGACATGTTTGCAGCATGTAAGTAAATCCTTATATTTGTGCTAAGTTCAGATATGAGTTGCGTGCTGTACGACTAGCCAAGCTCAAACAGATTAGAGCAGAAAACGATAATGTCTCCAACAGCAGTGCCTGTGAAGTTGAAATGTCTGACGTGAAAGTCATATTGCCCCCGGACTCCGGGTCTTCTGTGGAACAAAAGTAACATGATCCCCCTTAAAAGTCATAACCCAGGGTGAGGTACTGATTTTTTCCCTTTTTGTTCGTATGTATATAAATCTTATGCTTTAGTCTGAATTAATGTCATTGGACTAGAGTTCTTTTGTTTTGATGTCAAATGGATCACTTCTGTTATGTGTTTAACAAGTTTATTTCGGTGATTGAGAAACAGATATTGACTATCACTTTTTTTACTTTTTCTTTGACTCGGGAAGGTGGGTCTCTTCGTATTTAAACTGATGGGTTTCTTGGTATAACTTGAAATAGAACTAACTTTTGCTAGGCTGATCTGTTTGCAAGTTTAGTTTCATAAGTAATATCAAGGAAACCATTAGCTGTAGTGAGATATATAACTGAACAGTGAGATTTCTTTATGGCCTCTAATCCAACTGAACCCTACATCCAGATCCAATCTAATAAAGGCAAGAAATGATTTGGCTAGTGATACATAACTGACTGCTGACCTTCGTCACTGGTGCATCTGACCCTTCTTTATTTCCCTCGCTGCTGCATTGTTCCAGTGTCAGTTATTATGGAGAATACAGTATAATGAGCAAGTCTTTCGTGGAATTCAACAACCTAGTTAGTGATTATCTAATTGAGTGAGCAACATCAAGAAGGACATTTTTATTGCTACAGAGGCATACTACTTAAAATTAGGTGGCCACACAATAATACGACACTTGGTTTCCTTTATCAAATTTTAGACCCGAGTAACTCCAGATAATAACTCAGTTCCAATCTTGCAAACTTGAATCTGAGTCTCTGACATCAAGAAATCGTTGAGATCACGAGGGGAAAAAAAAGGAAAATTAAGAATTCTATTTTCATTTTGTTCTCTTCATGTGTTCGGTTACCTAGTTTAAAATAATGAATCTTTTTTTTTTTTTTTGGATTGATATATTTGATTTGGAGAATGATTTGAGTGATGGATTTCAAATGATATCAACCTCGAGTATATTTATAATCTACCATAATTAATATGAAATTGCATGACTTGGTATCACTTTGGTGTATTTGGATTGAGCCATTTGAAATCCATAGATTTGAAAAATGTATTTTCATTGTTTACTTAGCTTAAACAAAAGAAATTCAAATTTGTCTTCCTTATTGTTTATAATATAATTATTCTAATCATAAAGGATTTCAAATATAAATTTGAAATCCTTTATGATTAGTATAACTATAATGGGGTAAATTTTAGTTTTCATCTTTTAAGTTATTTAACTATGAAAATAAATTAGAAATCATAGATTCAAATTATTCAATCCAAATGTAACTTTGAATTTTGTCACAATGGATTTGAAATTCATCATTTCAAATACATCAATTCAAGCGAAATCTAATGGAATCTAAAAGAGCCAAATATCAAAATTTTTGTTCCATTTTCTAGTTGGATTTTCAAGCAAACAACACACTTTTCATATCTATAGATATTGTGGATCGATTAAGTAGGACTTGTGACCCAATTTTGAAATAAGTAGTACGAAAAAATGCATGCACTTGAAACAAATGGCACCATCACCGCATCCAAAGATAAGCGTTTGGACGCAGGAATAATGCAAGGGGGGCGGTGCAGTGCTCCATGTGAAGAGGCAACAAGATTTAACCTTACAATATGAATTTTTTTAGATTTATGTAAATAAATATAGAGATGTATGTACGTATGTATTCGTTCAACCCTGCAGCCTTATCATCACAAGTTTCAGAGAAGCGGGACAACACACAGTAATAAATTGTAAAACAACAAAGTTGCATTGAAGGATGGACTCACCTGACATGGGTCAGAAATACAGAACCTGAATCATCTCAGTTCGATTTTGCAACAATCCAAAAAACCTTTTCAAACACGGCTTGATTAAATAAAATTCATTTAAAATAAATTTTTTACTTTACTTTTTAGAATCTTACATTTATAAACTGAGAAATTGAATAGAATTATTTTTTTTTATTACAACGCACGTTAGGGAAGGAGATCGAACCCGGAGAAGGAGCCAGTTTAAGCTGATGGGTGAGACCATTGGCTAAAGCCCGGTCTCAGAAATTGAATACAATTATGAATGGGCAAAAGAAAGTAGATGTTATTTAGCCAGCTAATTTCTCCGTCCACACTTAGTTTTGAACATGACCCATTGCCCTGTTCAAGCGCAGAAATCGACATGGCATTTGAATTGGTTTAGTGATTCCATGATGTATGGTTTTTTTTTTGGAAAAATTATTATTTATTTTTGAGATATCTGTTTTGATGCTTGCTCATCTTTTAATTGTTGTCCTAGGCCGATACCCATGTGCCTTTTCTGAGTATAGATTAGTTGGTGGGTTTATATGCCCAATTTCTTTCAACAGCAATCCGCTTGTTCCACAGAGACTCTCTACGTCGACATATGTGGCTGACTACTGGGTATGTTTCAACTTCATGGTGGCTTATTACTGAAGGTGACCGGTGCATCATATGTATTCATTCACTGCCAAAACATAAAAACCTAGCGAAGCTCCAAATACAAGATGTTACTACATGCTATATTCATTCACTGCCAAACCTCCTCTTCTGAAAGGTTAGTAGCTAACAAACTACATGCCTAATATTCTACAGAACATTTAATTTATACATCTTCCGTGAGATCTCTGGCGGGCAATTGTATTTCTGCTCAAAGACTGTGTTTCACCCATTCATAACGTCCCGAGAGAGGTGAATCATTCACAAAGTCGAAGTTGTATCTGTAAAAATTAAAGTAAGAACAAACGGGTCACTCCACTAAACCACAGCCTAGTTATAAAGTGTTTAAAAGAAGTTGAAGCAGCTTACTTTTCTATAAAATGGCGTTGCATGGATTGCTCCTCAGTAGCAAAGAAATCCTCCAACTCATGCAGTGCAGGCATGTTTACGAAAACAGCATTTAAGGGCAACCTTTGGCTAGGTGTCTTCAAATGCGCCTTTCGAGTCGAAGAGCAGGGGGTCGCTGCGGCCCTAGTTGAACTACTGGGAGTGATTTCCCTAGTGCTCCTGCTGAAGATAATAGAGAACTTTTTTTTTAGTTTTTCACCGATTCAAATAACATCATGCAACCATACCCTATCAGGTTAACACATGAAGGGACATTTGATCACCATGAAATGAGACTTGGATGCATAATTGGTACAAGAAGAGCCACTCAAAGTATTAGTTTTGATCTTATTGTGGCCCCATCAAGAAGACATGCTGTAATCACGGATAAGGTTAGCTGCCACCACAGTACAAGACAAACAAAATTTATCAAGTAAATTTCTTCCTTTTTTACCGTCAAATCCTACGAGAAGCAAATATTGCTTCTGGTTAATGTAAAATGTCATGTTAAAGAAACACAATCTAGCTGAGTGATGAGCAAAGGCTAAATGTTAGTGAACCCTCTCACATCCCAAAGGCAAAAAACCCAGCAAAGGGTGGTAATCATGTCTTCATTTACCTACTTCAACAGTACAGGAAAAATAACTAAAGTTTAAACATGGCAGCGTTGTGTAGGCGAAATGAAACAAAGATGGAACTATAATTATTGTGGGGTACCCGCCTCTGTGCTTATGTGTTGTCATTTTTACAAGTGGGGCAATGAAAGATTCACCAGCCGAGATCGTTTATTTCATTAAAAAAATGAGAGTACGTTGATTTTACTCAATTTCCACATTTGACATAAAATACTAACACAACGCAACTGAAAAGGAATGAAAAAGATATTTCAATAAATACTCAGCTTCTCATGTGAAAGGAAACATAATTCAAAACTGAAAACAGTTGCAGCAGTCAGCATCCGTTTCAGTGAAGAAAAAACTGGAGAGATTGAAGAAATCGAGTCACAATCATTCCAACTCAAAAAAAGAAAACTCTAATTAAAGATTTATAGAACTCAATTCAGAGCACAAATGTATATACAGATATACTCTTTCTTAAGAACCAGAGATTTAGACAGCAAAACGAAGGAAAATGATGAACAACAATCTTACCTGGAAAAAATAGTTAGATATCTTTAATTCATCAAAATCATTCAGATCACAAGAATACGTGAGCACGTTAACTCTGACATGAGTAAAAAACTTGCATGCGTGAATGTACCTGTGAACTTCAGTATCGAGATTATTTTCACCGAAAGAAGCCTCGATTTCCAAACCACCACCCCCTACCGAACACGAAATCAAAGCTGCTTCACAACACTCCTCGCGAGTTCTGTCCTCGGAGTGTTCCTGTCCTTGCTCTTCTCCTGAATTATGCTGATGAGGTGGCGGCCGTTTTTCCAGTCGCCGCGAGCGAAGCTCAAGGTAGCACGAGTCCTCAGGCGGAGCAGCAGTAGAAGCGGCGGTGGACTGGAGGCGCTGGAGAGCTAATGTTTTGGCGCGAGTGCGTACTCCGAGAGATGATTGTGACATCTCCATGACCGCCGTGTCACCGGCAGTTTTAGCTTTCCTCATGTACTTCCCCATGTTAATAAATTTCACGAAGACATGGGAATGGGGCTTTATATCTCAAATTAGGTTAAATAACGAGGGAGGGGGCAGGGGGCGCCGTTTATATAATAGTGATTTATAATTATTCCTCTTAATATATATATATATATATATATATAATTTTGATATGCTGCACATCTATGTGAGCACAGATGAGATATCATTCATTGATAGTTATTATTTTCTGGAGTGTAGTATAGCGTCTAATTAATCGTCCATAGTTATTAGGTAGTGTGTCATTTGTTGGATTATAAAAATATTGTTATACTTAGGTTTTGAACGCAATTTATCGTCTGAATCGGAAAATTTGTTCATGAATTATTGAATTTAATAATAGTAATTGTACTTAAAATTATTTTGTGTCAAAGATAAAATCGATTTTTTAACTGGGATAGATACCGATTAAGATATATACAAGCTCATCTATCAATATATCAATAATTCGACTTACATATGAACTATTTTTCTTACATGTCGTTTGTTGTATATTAGTTTCTCTTTTCACTAATTATTACATTTGAGACATTTCTACGAGGTCATCTCATAGTCGTCGCATGAATCAATTTGGTGGTATGGTGATGTGGTTGTTTGAGTTAAATTCACTCTCAGAAGTGGCTAAAAAATCTCCTTCCAAATGTATTCTAAGTTACATTTAAAGTTTGCTGGAACAATTTGTAAACATGTCCTGCCTAATTCGTTAAGCTGACAACTTTAATTTCCTTCATTGAATTCCGAAAATCAAGATTTTCCTAGTTTTCATAAGAACATTTATAAAGGAGAGGCAAATGAAAACAACCGGGTTTTTTTTATAAATAATTTAATTTTAAAATTTTATTTTAAAAAAAAATTGCAAGATTACCTCAATCCGTGCTTCGTACCGTGCTCACGTCGGAGAGTCCGCGCTTCGCCCAACGTGGCACCGTCCGTGCTTACGAAGCACGGAGCAGCGTCCGTGCTTCGTAAGCACTAAGCACGGACGTCGGACGGACACTAAGGCGTGGCTATTTTTTTACCATACATTTCTTATCTCAATATTTCTTTTCTGACTCTTTCACGTGAACATTAACTTGATTCTGAATTTCTGACTCTTCACGTGATGTGTAATAATTGAAATTTAAATTTTTTTCGTTCAATTTTTTCTTATAAATGTTGTTCAGTTTGACGAATGATATATCAAGTTCTTCTTTTTTTCTGAATAAAATTTCTCTCAAATTTTATCGTCAAAATGTCTAATGTCGATATTCTTTTATATTTTGGTGGTCATGTAGTTATCGATAATGGATCGGTTGAATATAGCATTCCATTTGTTATACCGATACGAGTATTACGATCTATTAATTTGTTGGAGTTAGTTGAAATTGTGCATAAAATGTTAGGAATCGATCCAACTATTTTTTCTCTGAAGTTGTCAACAAAATATTCATTCATAGAGAGATCTCATCTTGGTATGAAATTCAAGTCAATCTCGTTGATGATGATGCTTTAAAGTTTATAATGCAATGTGACAATATGCATATGTTGCATTTATATGTGGAAGCAAATTCAATTGAGCATCATGTTGGATTTGATGATCCTGAATCAAATGTTCCACATGCATCTGATTCAAGTTTCAATAACCAGCCCGGTACTTCTACATATGGTGGTTTCCAGGAACAAGAATCTTATGTTCCACAGGTTAATGAAGGACTCGGTAATATGAGTTTCGATGATGTAAGTGGGTCTTGGGATCAATATATTAATGTCTCATCGGAACAAAATAATGCTCCATATCGGCCGAATCCAACATTAGATACGAGTGCTCGTTGTCCGGATCAGGCCAATAATGATGATATTTGGAGGACTAATTCTGAACCCGATATGTCATACAGCGAGTCTGAAGAAGAAGAAGTGGATGTTGATGATGAAGTGAATACTTTTACAAATCCTGATTAGGGGACATCATCTCAACAACCACCTCGTGACACATTACAGAGGCAGACCGTACCATTTCTTTCAAACACTTCTGAGATACCATCATTTTTCAACAAATTTTTTGGGGAAGAGCCTCCTGATTCTGTCGATGTTCTTTTTGGAGTGCAATCAAGCTATTACAATCCGGATAGAGGTGAATTATGTGTTAATACGTTATTTAAAGATAAAAATGATCTTATTGCATATGTGAAGGATTATTCAGTCAGAGTTGTCCGACGTGAGTACCGTGTCGTGGATAGTACACGCAGTTTGTGGAAGTTACGTTGTAAAAATAATTCTTCTACGGTCATTTGTCGATGGGGACTTCGCGCTTCTTTGAAGGCCAAGACTGGTTATTGGAAAATAACAAAATATGGCGGGCATCACACATGTATATCTACCTCTGTTGGTATAGACCATAAGAATTTGAACATTGATATGGTGGCACATACGCTATTGGGAGTTATTCGTTGTGATCCTTCGTACGAGATTAAGTATATCATCGGAAATGTCAAAGATAAATATGGATATCAAATCTCGTACACGAAGGCATGACGAAGTTTGAAACGTGCTATTGAAATTGCTTATGGTACATGGGAGAGCTCCGTTCAATTACTTCCCAAAGATATGTGTGCTTTGTCCAAATATAATCCGAGAACAGCTATGGAGTGGAAACATCTCAGAGTCAACACTGAACTATGTTTTCTAGGCATTCAAGCCGTGTGTTGATGGGTTTCGGCATTGTCGGAAAATAATAAGTGTCGATGGTACACACTTGTACACAAAATACAAGCACAAAATGTTGATCAGTGTCACTCTGAATGCGAATAATCGGGTTCTACCACTAGCATTTGCTATTGTGGACGAAAAGACAACAGATTCTTGGAAATGGTTCTTGGAGAACCTAGAAAGACATGTTGTTCGTGGTCAAAATGATGTCTGTCTTATTTCTGATAGGCATAAGGGAATCGTGCGAGCAACTAAAGATCTACCATATTTTCAACAACCTTACAGTGTGCATCGCTTCTGTTTGAGACATGTGTGTTCAAACTTTAACGCTAAATTTTTTTTTTTTACATTATTTTTGAATTAAATTTTAAAATTTAAATTAATTAAAAAAAACCCGAAAACAACTGTGCTTTCTTTCTCTTTCTCTTTTTATTATATTATATTATTTTATTATTTTAAATTAAAAAAGAAACAAGAAAGAAAAAGGAACGGCCATGCTCAATCATAAAAGAATTATATATCGACAAAACCCATTTGACATGACTTGGAATCTCAAACACAAATTAATCCCTCTTTTTTCACAAATATATAAAAAGAACGACAGAAACTTGTGTGAAACGGTCTCACGGGTCGTAATTTGTGAGACAGATCTCTTATTTGGGTCATCCATGAAAAAATATTACTTTTTATGCTAAGAGTATTACTTTTTATTGTGAATATCGGTAGGGTTGACCCGTCTCACAGATAAAGATTCGCGAGACCGTCTCACAAGAGATTTACTCAAAAAAAATAAGCAAAAATAAAGAAAATCGTGTCTTTTCTTGAAATTCATGCTTTTCTATTGAAATTCCTAAATTGCTTTTTGTTTTTCTTTTCTTAAATAATTATTTTAAAATCACGAGTTATTATGACATATACAACACATGTCTTATTTTCTCATACCAATAATTTATATATATGGAAAGAATTAATCGTTATTTGTTTTAAAAATTCAAATTTCTGCTAAGTTAGCTAAGATTTTATTAATCCATCCTTCTTCTACAAACATCAAATGCGCGACTGTTTTACCTCAAATGAACTTCAATTTTATGATTAAGAGGCCGGCCAATCTAGACAGTATACAATTAATAGGAACAATTTAGGGCTTTTGAGCACAAAAATCCAAATTAAATGTAATTATACGGTGAAATTATTGTTTTTAAATGTAGAGTAGAGTTATATTAGGACTGAAATAGTGGCTTCTTTGAATAAAATAATATACTATTCTCTATACTAGTTTTTAAGCCTTAATCTATCTACATTGCTCTATAATTATTTAAGTTGGAGTGGCCTAAAATTAATATCATTTTTTAATAACGGAGTCATTTATATATATATATATATAGATACTTTAAATCGTCGGTGATTTATAGCTCATATGACATCAAAGCGGTTTGGATATCACCTCTCCCCCAACTATTAAAGAAAAATGACTTTAAACTTCAAGCAATATTCTATACAATTGAGTCTACTAATAAATCATTTTATCACAGCAAAAGCTGTCATTTTTTATAAAAAAAAAAACAAACAAACAAACAAAACAAAATCTGGTGGAGATTTGGAAGATTTATTTTTATTTTTTGAAAATTTAGGCCATAGAAGCTAAAAGTTTTTCGGTGGAAGTTTGAAACAGTAGCCATTAGGCCACTATTATTTCTTTTGTCCTAAAAATTGGGCTAAACGGTAATTATTATTTTTGTAGCCCACATTCCAAATTAAAACGTAACAAATCTACAACGTTGTTGTCTAATTATTGACGGGGAAGGAATGAAACTGAAACAGGACACGTACAGCATTAGCAATTAATTAACGTTTTTGTCTTTTTTGTAATTATTAATAAAAATGGGCTTAAATTTGATAAGTATATCTTATAAACAAAATTAGTAAACCGAAACATCTTATATTTTCAAAATATTATGAAAAATTTTAACAAGTTAAAAACATTAATTTTGTTCGTTCAAATTATACNCAGCAATTAAACTAGCACTTCTGTGTTTTATCAGAATTAGGTGTTGTGCCGGATGTTACAACATCTCGAACAACATGCAGCGGAATATTAATTTTTATAGCACAAATCGACTTTGAATAAATAAATGGACAAGATTAAATATGCACAAGTATAAATACATGTGCGGTGCCTTATGGCAAAAATTAATCACTCGAAAATCAAATTGTTCATACAAAAACATATCACTAAAGATTTTAACAAAAATCAATTTACTCAACACTTTGAGAAAATAAAGCTTTCTAAAAACAAATAACCAGAATAAAACTTAAACAAGAAAGCTAAAAACGTGATGCCAAAAGAGAATCCACGAAAATGATCTTCAGCCAACTTCTTCACAGATGTTGTCTGCGGATGTTCCCAACATTCAAGGCAACACGTGATCACCACTCTTTGAAACCAGCACGATCCTTGACAAATTATTTCTTTTATATTCTCGGCATGCACGAGTGTGTGTATGGTTGTTCTGAATGAAGAAGCCGAGAGAGGAGAGAGCCCAACAATGTCATTTATCTCTTATTTATAGTTGTAGACTTTTATCTCCACAAGAAAACCTATAACATAAGATGTGAAGGCCTATGAATCCTTGCTTGAAAATTTGCGAAAAATTAAAAATTTTCTTTTTAAATAATCAAAATACATCATTCATAAATAAACCGATAAACAAAGTTTGATATTCAAAATGGCAGCGGAAGAAAATATTTGTTTGCAAAAATTTATCGTTTTAAGAATATTCAACAACTGATAAAAATTGTTTGAGAAATAAAATAATAAATGCTGAACTGAGGTCCTCGGGTGCCACTACTGCCGACCCAAGATGGCTCACTGGTCCCCGCCTTCGGCCCTAGCCTCATCAGTACCTACAACAATCAAGTCTAGTGAGCCTAAAGACCCAGCATGCATATATCGTAGGTAACGAGTAAATACTAGTAAAATTTTGCATGGGATAAAATATCATGTCATGAGGCATACTGAAAATAACTTGTACTGAGCAATTATAATACGTGCATGACTGAATTAAAAATCATAGTAAAAATGTTGCTCCTTGGAGCCCTGTACTGAAATAACTGGTAATAATTTTCTGTTGAGATTATGGTCTACGCATGTGGCCCCTGCACTGAACTGAACTGATCGGTAACTGGCTACCGGGGGAGTATCAAACTGAACTGAACTGACCGGTCACTGGCGACCGGGTGGTACCAAACTGAACTGATCGGTCACTGGCGACCGAGTAAAATAGTGCTCCCAAAATAGTGAATTGACCACAAGCAATATCGCATAAATCTCAAAAATAAGTATTTTCTATTTTCATGCACGTAATATAATTAAATTGCATAATGAAAAATCCTGTATTATTTTACCAACTGGATTGGATCGTTCCCAGGCTCACTGCAACCTAAATATGCCATGAAAAATATGCAATAGCTTCTACTTGACCAACTATGCAATTTAAGTTAAAAAAAAAATGCGACAATGACGCTCGACGACTTCGTATTTAATCATGACTCCGAACCAACCCGAATCGACATTGAATAATCAAATAGTCATGATTAAAATACGCTAAAAATGACTAATTAATGCTCCTAAAATGATGCAAGTCGACATCTAGGTGAATGGAGGCCAAAACAAGAAACGCTCTTTCGAGAGTCAATTTGGCACATCGCACCGTAAATTTTTGTACGACTTCAAAAATGATCCGAATCACAAACGGTCAAAAACGTGGCCTTTCTAACTCGATGAGGCACTGTCCAGTCCAAGGCCATAGGCGAAAAGCCAACCAAGAACTCAAACGAGCCTCCGAACCGACACAGCAACTTGCTGTCAAATTCCAGCAGCAGCAACTTTGCTTGCATCGCGTCGTTTGCGAGACTTTTGGCCATTGGGGCTTGAACCACCGACCAGAGCCTCTCAAAAACATCCCAAGGAATGATTTGAACCATGGCTACGGGCCCTAGGCCAGCCACAATTCGCATCATATCAGAAACAACTCAAGGAGTTCACCCGAGAGCACCTTTGCGCGCGTGAGGGGGGTTTTGCTTTGTTCGTTGTCTCGTGTCGTTCCAGTGGCCATTTCATTGACCATGGCACGACCTAGAAATCTTGGGGTATGGTATGAACCGTGGCTAAGGGCCATAGGCCAAACCAGATCCACACCATCCACCAAAATCGAAATTACACATGCAGGAAAAATGAAAGGGCCGAAAATCTGTTCTTGTTTCTTTTATTTGAAAACCGATTCCATCGTGGACCAAGCCTCGAAAGGGCGACTTGGTCATGTCTTAGACATAACAAGGAGATGTTTTAACCATGGCTATAGCCCCTAGGGCAGCCAATATCAGAAGCATCACCCTTGACAATACACATGCCAATTTCGAGCCACAAAGTGACATGCTTGGGGTGTTGCTGTCAAAACTCTATCTCCAGTGTGAAGGGGCTGGAACCATCGTTGTTACATGACCCTAACATGTCCTAGTACATGTCTAGATGCAGTGCCGAGCCACTGGAATCGAGACAACCACCTGAACCATCAAAACAGCAGAAAACGTGAAGTGCACAAGGAAGGCTAAAAAAATATGTGCAGAAATTTACAAAAATTTGCTGTCATATTTCGGTTTTCTTGCATGAAATAGTGTACATATGATGTTTAAAAATACCTATATGGCTTGATTGAAGAGAAAAGGAAAACATATACATGCCTTGGTTTTCGTTTGAAAGATAAACGAAAAGAATAGACGATACGGTGCGGAGGAGACGGAGTTGTTTCTCTTGTTTTCTTTCTTGTTTTTCTTCCTTAATTTTACCCTAGCCTCTCACGATTTTCAATGCTGAAGGAGACTGAAATTTTCGAGATTATGGAGTGGGAGGGAGTCTAGGAATTTAAATGGGAAGATACAAGATAAAAGGGAAGGGAAATATTATTTCTATCTACTAGTTTGAGTGATAAGGAAATAGAATGATATCAAATATTTTTCTTGGGGATATTAGAGGTGCATATGGACGATTTTAAGGTCTAGGTGCAAAGGGAGAATTGGTTTAATTAAATCTTGGTAGTGATTTAAAAGTTGGGGAGGATAAATCTATCTAGAATAGTTAAGGGGATAAATAAAGAATGAGTTGAAATAAAAATCACAATTAAATCTTAAAAAAAACAACATGGCCGATTTTTTTATCTAGCTAGGTGGGGTGGGATCTTGCTCCATTAATTATCATAGAAGATTTGTTGTGATATAATTATCTCCCAATAAAAATGGATAGGAAAACTATTAATTAAATGGGTTGTCAACTAAACTTTTAAATTAAATTATAGGGGCCGAAAATTATAATAAAAGAGGAGGGAAAATATTTATTGAATATTGTATTTTAACTCTTTAGTGTTTTATCTACTCATTAAATATTTAAAAGAATTAAGGAATTAATTATTGAACTCTATTTACTACTTATCTCCACTTATTTAAATAATTCCTTAAACCTTCTTTTACAATAAATTTACTTATTAATTATCTTAAATAAATTTTAGGAAATGTTTTCTTAGCATTAAATTTTTATCTCTTTACTCCAACTCCGGTCCGGCCTCACTTAATGAACTGAAAAGAATAAAATTTAAACTACTGAATAAAATACTTAGCTTCAAAGAATGCATTTAAATACTCATGCAATGAAGTCAATTTAATAAAAAAAAATTAGAATTATGCATGGCTTATACGCAGTCTAATTACGGGTTCTACAACTCTCCCCCCCTTAAAAGAAATTTCGTCCTCGAAATTAGAACTCACCGAATAACTCGGGGTACCGACTTCTCATTTCTGGCTCAGACTCCCACGTAGCTTCTTCCTCTGAATGGTTGAGCCATTTGACTTTGACTCGCTTAACCAACTTGTTCCGCAGCTTCTTCTCCTGTCTGTCTAAGATCTGCACTGGTCTCTCCTCATAAGACAGGTTCGGGGTAAGCTGCAACGGCTCAAAGTTCAGCACATGCGAAGGATTCGCCATGTACTTTCTCAGCATGGAGACGTGGAACACATTGTGTACTCCGGCCAGATTCGGCGGAAGAGCAACACGATAAGCTAGCGTCCCAACTCTGTCAAGGATTTCAAAGGGTCCAATGAATCTCGGACTGAGCTTCCCTTTCTTCCCAAATCTCATGACACCCTTCATAGGTGCCACCTTCACGAAAACATGGTCGCCGACTGCGAACTCTAGATCTCTCCTCCTCTGATCTGCATAACTCTTCTGTCGACTCTGAGCAGTCCTCATCCTATCGCGGATCTGGGCTACTACATCAACAGTCTGCTGAATAATCTCTGGACCCAATTCTGCTCTCTCTCCTACTTCATCCCAATGAACAGGAGATCTACACTTGCGGCCATACAGAGCTTCATACGGAGCCATACCAATAGATGACTGGAAGCTGTTGTTATAGGTGAACTCCACCAATGGCAACTTCGACTCCCAACTCCCTGAGAAGTCAATCACACAAGCACGGAGAAGATCCTCTAAAATCTGAATAACTCGTTCTGACTGACCATCTGTCTGAGGATGGAAAGCTGTGCTAAACAGCAACTTCGTACCCATAGTCGAATGCAAACTCTTCCAAAAAGAGGAAGTGAATCTGGGGTCTCTGTCAGATACTATCGAAACGGGAATACCATGGAGTCGGACTATCTCCCGGATGTACAACTCCGCATACTGAATCATGGTGAAAGTCGTCTTAATAGGCAAGAAGTGCGCTGATTTGGTAAGACGATCTACAATCACCCAGATGGCATTTGATCCTCTGACTGACTTCGGCAAACCGGTCACGAAGTCCATGGTAACATTCTCCCACTTCCACTCGGGAATGGGAAGAGGCTTGAGCAACCCTGCTGGTCTCTGATGCTCTGCTTTCACTAACTGACAAGTCAGACACTCAGATACAAAACGTCTGATGTCTTTCTTCATCCCTGGCCACCAATACAATAGCTGCAGATCCTTGTACATCTTCGTACTCCCAGGGTGAATGGAGTACGGCGACATATGGGCCTCTGATAAGATGTCTGCTCGGATAGAATCACTGCTAGGAACCCATATCCTGTCTCGGTATCTCACAATACCGTCGCTGACTGTATACAAGACACTGCCCTTGGCTTCATCCCTCTTCTTCCACTGTGCCAATTGCTCATCTGCTGACTGACCATTGCGAATACGGTCAAGAAGAGAGGACTGAATGGTCAAGGTAGATAGACGGGGAACTCTACCTTGAGGATATGACTCTAGATTAAACCTCTGCATCTCAAGCTGAAGAGGTCTCTGAATCGTCAAATGAGCCATTACTGCGACTTTTCTGCTCAATGCATCTGCAACTACATTAGCTTTACCCGGGTGGTAGCTAATGTCACAGTCGTAATCCTTCACAAGCTCCAACCAACGCCTCTGACGCATGTTCAGCTCCTTCTGCGTAAAGAAATACTTGAGGCTCTTATGGTCGGTAAAGATCTGGCACTTCTCTCCATACAGATAATGCCTCCAAATCTTCAAGGCAAAAACTACTGCGGCCAACTCTAGATCATGGGTAGGGTAATTCTTCTCGTGGATTTTCAACTGTCGAGAAGCATACGCTATCACTTTCCCATGCTGCATCAATACTGCGCCTAAACCGAGCTTCGAAGCATCGGTATAAAGGACAAACTCGCCGGGCCCTGACGGCATGGCCAACACTGGTGCTGAGATAAGAGCTTGCTTCAAGGTATCGAAGCTCTTCTGACACTCCTCGCTCCACAAGAATTTAGCATTCTTCTTGGTCAAAGATGTGAGTGGGACGGCAATAGAGGAGAATCCCTTAATGAACTTCCTGTAATATCCTGCTAGCCCAAGAAAACTGCGGACCTCTGATGCATTCTGCGGCACAACCCAATCTCTGACTGCGGCAACTTTCGCTGGGTCTACCTCAATACCACTGCTAGAAACAATGTGGCCTAAGAACGCCACCTTCTCTAACCAGAATTCGCACTTACTGAACTTTGCGAATAATTTGTGCTTCTGCAAGGTCTGTAAAACTGTGGTCAGATGCCTGCTGTGCTCCTCTTGACTCTTGGAGTAGACGAGAATGTCGTCTATGAACACTATCACAAACTGGTCAAGATACGGCTGAAATACGCGATTCATGAGATCCATGAAGATCGCTGGCGCATTCGTCAGACCGAACGGCATCACAAGGAACTCGTAGTGACCATAACGAGTCCTGAAAGCAGTCTTGGAAACATCAGCATCTCTCACCCTCAACTGGTGATAACCGGAGCGCAGATCAATCTTGGAGAAAATCGAAGCTCCCTGTAACTGGTCAAACAGATCCTCAATCCTCGGAAGTGGGTATTTGTTCTTCACTGTAACCCTGTTCAACTCCCAGTAGTCAATGCATAATCTCATAGAGCCATCCTTCTTCTTAACAAACAAGACTGGCGCGCTCCACGGTGAAAAACTAGGGCGAATGAACTCCTTGTCAAGAAGTTCCTGAATCTGCTTCTTAAGCTCTGCCATCTCTGTCGGTGCAAGTCGGTACGGTGCTTTTGAGATCGGAGCCGTACCTGGCATAAGCTCAATGGAAAATTCCACCTCTCTCTCGGGTGGCAAACCAGAGACGTCTTCAGGAAAAATGTCTAAGAAATCTCTGACAATCGGAACATCTGAGGCTGACTGGCTGGGTGCCTCGGGGACAGATAAAAAGGTTGCTAGAAATGCCCGACACCCTCTATGCATGAGCTTCCTAGCCTGAACATAAGGAATAATACGCGGTAGAGGAAAGTACCTGTCTGGCTCAAATAAGAACTGCTCCATTCCTGGCGGTCGAACAAGAACAGATCTCCGCTGGAAGTCTATCAACACTCTGTTCCGCAATAGCCAGTCCATCCCTAGGATGATGTCAAATTCTGGCATCGGTAGCACGATAAGATCCGCATACACAAGATTTCCATGCAGCTCAAGGTCTATATCTCTGATCACATTAGTAGCTGCCATCTCCTCGCCTGACGGCAACACTACTGAAAAGGCTGTGTCTAGCCCAATGGTCTTGATCTTAAGAAAGTTCGCAAAGACCTCCGAAATAAACGAGTGAGTGGCCCCTGAATCTATCAAGGCCTTGGTAGCGGAACCAGATATAAAAATTCTTCCTGAAAGATCGGAACTCTAAGTTGAATCCAATAGCTACAAGAATTAAACTTATAGACATGCAAAGATCAAAGTTCTTCTAGCTTAAATTCCCAAAATAATATTGAGTAGAGCATGCAATCCTATATCAGTTTCTAAGTTCAAGATCTTAATTCTGGTTCCCAAAACACGGAAATTCAAATAATAACTTAAAGCTTAAAGGTACCTGTCAACAACATAGTCTCCGGGTTTGTTTCTGCGGCATGGAGAGCAAAAACTCTGCCTTGGGTAGGCAGATTCCTCTGAGGGCACTGCAGCAACATGTGGTCAGGACTGCCACACTTAAAACACTTTCCAGAACCAGACATACATTCTCCAGGATGGCGGCGTGAGCACCTGGGACAGACTGGGTGCTCAAAGGTCCTCGGGGCTGGGCGTCCCCGCTGCTGCTGCTGCTGTTGCTGGCCTCTGTTTCTGGGCTGCCCATGAAAAGGCCTCTTGTTTTGCTGTTGATGCTGATGAGGAGGAGGGCGGTGTGGTACCTGGGCTGGGCGCTTGCCTTGGCGATCCCTCTCGATATCCCGCAGATCCTGCTCTGCGGCTAGGGCTTTGGAGACCGCGACCTCATAAGTAGTAGGGTCAGACACCCTAACATCACGGCGCAAGATCGGCCGTAGACCCACCAGGAAGTGCATCATCTTAGCTCTGGCATCATTTGCTATCAGGGGCACAAAGTGACAGCCCCTCTCGAACTTACGGATGAACTCCGTAACCGTCATATCACCCTGTCTCAAGCTCATGAACTCGGTAGTCAACCTGGTGCGCACTTCCTCAGCAAAATATTTGGAGTAGAAAACCTCCGTGAAGCGTGTCCAAGTCAGTGTAGCCAAGTTCAGGGCTACTGCTGCTCCTTCCCACCATAAGCGGGCATCTCCACTGAATAAGTAGGTGGCACATCGGACTCTGTCTGCATCTCCAAGCTCCATGAACTCGAAGATAACCTCGAGGGATTTGATCCATCCCTCGGCAATCATGGGGTCAGACGTCCCAGAAAACTCCTTCGGACGCATCTTCATAAACCTCTCATAGACAGCCTCGGGCCCTGTCGGCCTGGCTGCGGCTGCAGCATTGTTCCCTGCAAACTGTGCAAAGAACCTAGTCATCCCAGCTAGCATCTGGGCATTCATGTCAGGTGGAGGTGGAGGAGGTGGAGGTCCGAATCCCCCCTGTCCTTGATCCTCACCGTCTTCATGACGGCGATCATCATTACCTCTCGGGCGTCCAACCTGGCGTCTAGGAGGCATACTGTTCCATACATAACCCATACGTAACTAACATGCATAATTCCATAATTTATTCTAAATAAATACTGAAATACTGAAAAGATTTGATCGTAAAACATTTCATGGAAACATGCTGGCAAAGTAATTCATGCTTTAAGTAAAATGCTGAAATGTAAAACTTACAGACCGAAGACGTGGCTTCGTGAGCTTCTCGTGGTCAGTAGTAGTGCAACCCTTTACAAGATCATAGGCTCTGATACCAACTGTGAAGGCCTAAAAATCCGTGCTTGAAAATTTGCGGAAAAATTAAAAATTTTCTTTTTAAATAATCAAAATGCCTCATTCATAAATAAACCGATAAACAAAGTTTGATATTCAAAATGGCAGCGGAAGAAAAGATTTATTTGCGAAATAACAATTTAAGAGTATCCCACAACTGTTAAAAATTGTTTGAGAAATAAAATAATAAATGCTGAACTGAGGTCCTCGGGTGCCACTACTGCTGACCCAAGCTGGCTCACTGGTCCCCGCCCTCGGCCCTGACCTCATCAGTACCTACAACAATCAAGTCTAGTGAGCCTAAAGACTCAGCATGCATATATCGTAGGTAACGAGTAAATACTAGTAAAATTTTGCATGGGATAAAATATCATGTCATGGGGCATACTGAAAATAACCTGTACTGAGCAATTATAATACGTGCATGACTGAATTAAAATCGTAGTAAAAATGTTGCTCCTTGGAGCCCTGTACTGAAATAACTGGTAATAATTTTCTGTTGAGATTATGGTCTACGCATGTGGCCCCTGCACTGAACTGAACTGATCGGTAACTGGCTACCGGGGGAGTATCAAACTGAACTGAACTGACCGGTCACTGGCGACCGGGTGGTACCAAACTGAACTGATCGGTCACTGGCGACCGAGTAAATAGTGCTCCCAAAATAGTGAATTGACCACAAGCAATATCGCATAAATCTCAAAATAAGTATTTTCTATTTTCATGCACGTAATATAATTAAATTGTATAATGAAATATCCTGTATTATTTTTACCAACTGGATTGGATCGTTCCCAGGCTCGCTGCAACCTAAATATGCCATGAAAAATATGCAATAGCTTCTACTTGACCAACTATGCAATTTAAGTTAAAAAAATGCGACAATGACGCTCGACGACTTCGTATTTAATCATGACTCCGAGCCAACCCGAACCAACACTGAACCAACGTATAGTCATGATTAAAATACACTTAAAATTATGAATTTATGCTCCTAAAATGGTGAGGGCCGAAATCTAGGTGAATGGAGGCCAAAACATGAAACGCTCTTTCGAGAGTCAATTTGGCACATCGCACCGTAAATTCTCGTACGACCTCAAAAATGATCCGAATCACGAACGGCCAAAAACGTGGCCTTCCTAACTCGATGAGGCACTGTCCAGTCCAAGGCCATAGGCTAAAAGCCAACCAAGAACTCAAACGAGCCTCCGAACCGACACAGCAAGTTGCTGTCAAATTCCAGCAGCAGCAACTTCGCTTGCATCGCGTCGTTTGCGAGACTTTTGGCCATTGGGGCTTGAACCACCGACCAGAGCCTCTCCACAACATCCCAAGGAATGATTTGAACCATGGCTAAGGGCCCTAGGCCAGCCACCATTCGAATTATTCCAGCAACATCAGAAAAGTTCCACCCGATAGCACCCTTGCGCGCGTGAGGGGTGTTTTGCTTTGTTCGTTGTCTCGTGTCGTTCCAGTGGCCATTTCATTGACCATGGCACGACCTAGACATCTTGGGGTATGGTATGAACCGTGGCTAAGGGCCATAGGCCAACCAAGATCCATCCCATACCATCAAAAACCGAGGGACACATGCAGAATTAAAAAGGGGCGAAGGGGCTGTTCTTGCTTTGTGTTTAAAAACCGATGCACCATGGACCAAGCCACCAAAAGGGCGACTTAGTCACGTCTTAGACATGCTAGGGAAGTGATCTAACCATGGCTATAGGCCCTTAGGGCAGCCAAGATCAGATCTTTTCCTATGACAGCAGAAACTGAAATTTCGAAGCACACAATGGCAGTGGAGGAAAGCTGCTGTCATTTCGGGTTTCATCATGCATGGGGCTGGTTTGAATGGACCAACATGGTCCTAATGCATCCTATTACGTGTCTAGATGTAGCCTGGTGAGCCTGGAGTCGAGCCAACCACCTGAATGCACAAAAACAAGCAAAACCGTGAACTGCACAAGGAAGGACCGAAATCTGCATGTACTTTTGTTTTTGAAATTTCATGGTGTGTTTCGGTTTTTGCAATAAATGATGATCATGTGATGTTAAATAAATGATAATAGGACTTGATTGAGGTTTGAAAGAAATAAATACATGCCTTGGATTTTTCGTTTGAAAGAAAAACGAAAAGAAGAACGATACGGCGCGGACGAGTGGAACGCTTTCTTATCTTGCTACTTGCTCGATTTTTCTCTCTTGTTCTAGGCTATGAGGGTCACGATTTTTAATCTGAAATGGCTGCTGTTTTCGGTGATGGAGGAGGGGATTAAGTGGTTAGGGGAGTGAGTGGGAGATCCACTAATAAAGGGATACCAAGTCTACCTTTCTTTTCAAATTTGAAATGTTGTTTGCTATCAAAAATTTTGGATGGATAATTTAATGGGTGTGGCCGATTTCTCTAGCTAGACTAGGTTAGGATAATGCTTGTTAATTAATTAAATGGTGCTCCCAAAAATCAAAGAATGATATCAAAGATTTTTCTTGGGGATATTAGAGGTGCATATGGACGATTTTAAGGTCTAGGTGCAAAGGGAGAATTGGTTTAATTAAATCTTGGTAGTGATTTAAAAGTTGGGGAGGATAAATCTATCTAGAATATTTAAGGGGATAAATAAAGAATGAGTTGAAATAAAAATCACAATTAAATCTTTAAAAAAAACAACATGGCCGATTTTTTTTTATCTAGCTAGGTGGGGTGGGATCTTGCTCCATTAATTATCATAGAAGATTTGTTGTGATATAATTATCTCCCAATAAAAATGGATAGGAAGACTATTAATTAAATGGGTTGTCAACTAAACTTTTAAATTGAATAATAGGGGCCGAAAATTATAATAAAGAGGAGGGAAAATATTTATTGAATATTGTATTTTAACTCTTTAATGTTTTATCTACTCATTAAACATTTAAAAGAATTAAGGAATTAATTATTGAACTCTATTTACTACTTATCTCCACTTATTTAAATAATTCCTTAAACCTTCTTTTACAATAAATTTACTTATTAATTATCTTAAATAAATTTTAGGAAATGTTTTCTTAGCATTAAATTTTTATCTCTTTACTCCAACTCCGGTCCGGCCTCACTTAATGAACTGACAAGAATAAAATTTAAACTACTGAATAAAATACTTAGCTTCAAAGAATGCATTTAAATACTCATGCAATGAAGTCAATTTAATAAAAAAAAAATTAGAATTATGCATGGCTTATACGCAGTCTAATTACGGGTTCTACATAAGAAAAGTAAGAGTTTTATTATAAATAAACTCTATTTAACCATTGATAGCATATCTCTATAAATCATTCCAATAAATAACATATCTAGACTACTTTTGAATGATTATCTCCTTATCTAAGAAAGGTAAAATCACATAAAATAATCTACTCAATCAAATTAACAAGGAAAAATAATTTTAAAGAAATACTTAAAGATCTAGGGAATTATAACAATTAAAGTCGAGACTATTATTTCCCTTCAATCTCCCCCTTTTTGCCTTTCTTGGACAAAAATGAGATCAAACCCTTGTATCCTTGATTTAGCTCAAATACACTCCCCCTGAGTTAGTAAGCTTTTCTCCCCCTGAATAAAATGTTGTTAGTAAGAGTGTTGTTAGTAATGTTGGCAACATTCGAGACAACACCTGCAACAGTTTCATTAACAGTTTATAAGACAACTACATCTGAGGAGAGATAACAACCTATACCGAAATATTAGCAAAATAAGAACACAAAACCAAAAACACAAAAATTCTACACATCATCATCTTCATCACTACTGTCCTCTTCCTCATCATCATCCTTAGTCCCTGACGGACCAGTACCCATTTGAGCATCTCCCCCTTTTTGTCCGGGAAAGACATTTACGTCCAAGAGAAACCTGAGATCAGCAGCCAAATCCTCATAATACGCCAAGTGTGCCTCAAGCTGGGATATCTTTTTAATAGCATGGTCGAGATGGGTCTGAACTCCAGCTACAGGAATCGTCACAAAATCAGCAGTTGGTGTATGAGAGGTGGAACCTTGAGAAGGTCCAGAAGCAGGAGGTGCTGTGGTCGGGTCTATCCAGGGAAGGTCAATCTTGCAGTTCCCTTTGAAGAAGGCAGGGGCAATTTTGATTGTTTCAATGGATTCAGACAGTCCCTCACTCACATCTCGAACAAATCCCTGAGATACCAGTATCCCATAGATCAAACTGGGAAACGGCAGCTCGGATGACTTCAATCCTCCATTCGCATACTGTATGACAGTATAAAAGATGAGACGCCCAAGGTCTAAAGTGCAGTTGCCAATTGCAAACAGAGTCAGTGCCTGGGACTTAGTGACCACCGTAGTGTTTGTGGTTGGTGTCCAGTTTCGGATGGCAATCTTGTGCAGCACCGAGTATAGGGACGTGAGATTTGAAGCGGAGACCTTATGTGGATGAGCAGGGAATTCGCTAAGCACGCCACCAGTGAGAACAGAGATTACCTCATCAAGGTCCGGTTGTGGACCTACAGCAATTTCAGGTGTACTGTAACAAGTGTTGATGACATGAGAGTCGAAATTATACAACTTATTGCGTACAAACACTTGACCAAACTTCGCCGAGCTCGTATTACCAACACCCGACGAGAGGTTGCCATAGAATTCAAGCACAACTTTGGGGCAAAAAGGCTGTACAATGGAGATGGTGGAGAACAGTCCGCGAGACTTGAGAAAATATATCAGATTGTTTCCAGAGAAGGTTTCCATATCAGCTTTGCGTTCTTCAATAAATCTCCGGTTGGTGTAAAGATCCCAGTTGGAGAATGATGTCTCAGTATAGAACTTGGTATTGAAGCTACTGTCTAGATCATAGTCACTGAGGTCAGTGTCGTCTGAGGTGTCCTCAACATCCAACACAACATTTGTAGCGGCAGGTGCATCTTCAACTCTTGTAGCATCAGAGACAATGTCCTCATCAGGGGCTCCCACTGAGTGAGGAGAGTGTGTACCCGAGTCTTCACTGTCAGATATGGTGGTGGTAGCTTCAGTCTTCTTCTCAGACACATGCTGGATTGGAGAGACATGTGCAGGAGAGGCAGGGGCAGCCTTTTTTTGCCTTTTTCAAATCAGCTAACACCTGGGCCAAGGATACTTCATCCTCATCAGACGAGGAGTGTTCCTTAGGTGCATCCTGTGTGGCATGAACAGAGGGGTGCGAGTCTTTCATGGATGACGAGGAAGGCTCGGCATCAACCCGTGGTGCGGGTTTTTTGCGGGCAACTAACTCGTAGTCTCCGTCATTGGAATCATCTCCCGACGTCTCTGCCGGATCAATGAATGAAGGGCGAGTGGAGGGTTGTCCCTTATAGCGAAATCGCTTGCCTGGTGTGAGATCAGGGTTATATCCGGCCTGCCTTTTTGAGCGTCTTTTTGGAGGAGATGGTGGATCGAAAACCTTGATGATATGTGGGTTATCAATGTCCAGAGGATTTCCGGGCTCACCAGGCGCAATAATCTCCAGGGATTCTGGCGTAAGAGCAGCGGGGATGATCTGTAAGTTGGAACCCGTGGGTGTTGCATCGGATGTTGCTGGAGATGGGGCAACATCCTCTGCGAATTTCTTGAGGATCAAAACCCTTTCCTGCCATTGATTAGATTGTTAGAAACAAAAATTTGCCCAAAGCGAAGAGTAGAAGAAAAATTTGCAAGCAAGAAAGTTCGTGAAACAATTAGGTAAGTAATGATAATTTAAGCTATGTAAATCAAGAGGATAAACATGAACCTACAGTGCAACGGTAACATGTCATATCAGTGATTGACTCAGTCCAACGGTAAAAAGAAACGGCATACAAAATTTAACCGTTGTTATCTTCAAAATTATCTCGACAATTATGTGCAATTACTTTTCAAAATGAGTCCAGAAATAAAACCCACATCGAATTTTAGCTCCACTTAACATTAAAGAGCACATGATTTCGATTTCCTGCAAAAATTGGTTTTGGATAGAATTTTTATTTGTTTTCATACGAATATCCTTATGACATGACAAAATTCCCCATGTTATGTTTATGCATGACTTATGGATGTCTAATAACAGAATGCAACATAAATAGAAACATGAGAGCAAATATGAGATATGTGTACAGATGAGGTGTTGTCCCAAAAGTTGGCAACATCTTCTGATAACACCTACAATCCCAGAGACAATTTTTAGTTTTTCTTCACACTAACTTGTAAGCTTTCTGAACATAGAAGTGACAGCTCTCACACTAGAAGAACAGTCTTCAATAGACTCTTCTAGGTAGCTTTTTTCATTTTCTTCTATTTCTGTGTTAACATTTAGAAGGGGTAGCTCCCGCACTAAATGTCCAGCTTTCATTGGGCTACTTTAGGCAGTTTTTTCCATCTTTCCTTCTAATCACAGATCCAAAATTTTTATAACAATTTTCAAATTTTTCTTGGATTACTTGTCACATTGGTTAAGGTCAAGTGACTATTCTTCAATTCTTTTGTGACCATTCGCATGTAAGGGTGTGAAGTTTTAAGAGGTAACTAGGAATTGTAAGTGCATCAGAAAGTTATGCTACATAGTTTCAACACAAGATATCACAATATGTAATGCAGTATGTCTAAGTCCTAAAGATGCAAATGCATGGTAGATGTTGTCCGAGATGTTGTAACATCTGAGACAACACCAAGAATAATTAGACAGAACACATGCTGAGATATTTCCTAAGGTTGGAGAACCTCTCAAAATCTAATGCTTTGGTGAATATGTCGGCCGGTTGGTTATTTGTATCAACAAACTCCATTCGAATCAATCTTTTTTCTACAAGATCTCGAATAAAATGATGTCTTATGTCAATGTGCTTAGTTCGAGAGTGTTGTACTGGATTTTTTGAAATGTTAATCGCACTAGAGTTGTCACAATACAAAACCAAAGGTTCACTCTTTAATCCGTAATCTTCTATCATTTGATTCATCCACAAAAGTTGAGTGCAACCACTTCCAGCTGCCACATATTCAGATTCGGCAGTTGAAAGTGACACACAGTTCTGTTTTCTACTATGCCATGATATCAAATTATTCCCAAGGTAGAAACAACCACCAGAAGTACTCTTTCTATCGTCTAAATCTCCAGCCCAATCAGCATCTGAAAACCCAACTAGATTTGAGTTGGTTTCGTGTGTATACCATAATCCTAAGTCAATGGTTCCGGCTATGTATCATAAGATACGTTTTATGGCTTTTAAGTGAAAAATTTTAGGATTAGATTGGTATCTAGCACATAAACAAACACTAAACATTAAGTCAGGGCGGCTAGCTGTCAAGTACAAGAGACTTCCTATGATGCTGCGATATAGGGTGTTGTCAACATTTTTGGCAGCATCGTCTTTGGATAATTTTTCATTTGATCCCATAGGTGTTTTCATGTGCTTGGTGTTTTCATTAGCAAATTTCTTTATCAGATTTTTGGCCTACTTACTTTGACACAAAAAGATGTCATCATGCATTTGTTTGATTTGTAAGCCGAGAAAGAAATGTAATTCACCAACCATTCTCATTTCAAATGTAGTAGACATGCATTCAACAAAATCATTAGCATGCTTTTGAGATGAAGAACCGAAAATGATATCATCAACATAGATTTGGCAAATAAGGATCTCACATTTGGATTTTTGAATAAAAAAAGTCTTATCTACCTCACCTCTTTTGAATCCAATTTCGAGTAGGTATTCAGTCAGTCTGCCATACCAAGCACGGGGTGCTTGCTTCAAGCCATAGAGAGCTTTTTTTAACTTGTACACATGATCAAGATTACGTGGATCTTCGAATCCTTTAGGCTGTCTAACATATACTTCTTCACACAAGATACCATTCAAAAATGCTCTTTTAACATCCATTTGAAACAATTTGATTTTCATAAAGCATGCAATGGCTAGCAGAAGTCGGATTGACTCAATGCGGGCAACAAGTGCAAAGGTCTCATCAAAATCAACCCCTTCAACCTGTGTGTACTCTTGAGCAACCAACCTTGCTTTGTTTCGAATGATGTTCCCTGACTCATCAGTTTTATTTTTAAAAATCCATTTTGTTCCAATTATATTGCCATGATCAGGGGGTGGAACCAAAGCCCAAACATCATTTCGAATAAACTCTTCAAGCTCATCATGCATAGCATTGATCCAGAACTCATCTTTTAGTGCTTCATCTACATTTTTGGGTTCAAGTTGAGATACAAAGCACAAAAATCTAACCTGTGAGTACATGGTACTCATGCACACTAGTCCAACCATTTTTCGATAGTCAACTTTGTCTTTCTTTCTGGTTTGAACTTCTTCACGCATCCCTCCAATGATTTGAGATGATGGATGGTTCTTTTGGATTTTTCTTGAAATACTTGGTCCATCATCTACTGTCTCATCGTCGATGTGAGCATCTTCTTGTAATTCGGTGACTTAAGTGTCACATGTTGTATCAGATGTTGCAGTATCTGGGGCAACATCTGTATTTTCCAGTGGTATTTGATTTTCTAGAAGATCTTCAACATCATCTTCAACAGTTTTCTTCTTGAGATCTGCACAATCATCAAAAACAACATTAATAGATTCCACAATAGTCCTAGTTCGTAAATTAAACATGCGATAAGCTCGACTATTAGTGGCATATCCCAAAAAAACACTTATCACTCCTTGAATCGAACTTAGCAAGTTGATCCCTGTCATTCAAAGTGTAACACACACAACCACAAACATGAAAATATTTAAGGTTAGGCTTTCTTCCCATGATGATTTCATAAGAAGTCATGGTTAATCCACTTCTTAAATAGACCCTATTCGAAATATGGCATGCTGTGTTAAGGGCTTCTGCCCAAAAACGCTTTGAGATATTCTTTGAAGCTAGCATCACCCTTGCCATTTCTTGCAACGTTCTGTTCTTACGTTAGGCAATGCCATTTTGTTGTGGTGTTTTTGGTGCTGAAAATTCGTGTGAAATACCTTTCCTGCTACAGAAAGATGAAAATGAAGTGTTTTCAAATTCTTTCCCGTGATCAGTTCTGATCTTTCTCACCTTCAAATTGTGGAAGTTGGTGATTCTTTTGATCAGGTTTTTGAATACATCGAAAGTATCTGATTTCTCTCTAATAAATCTAACCCATGAAAAGCGTGAGAAATCATCAACACACACAAAGGAATATTTCTTACCTCCGAGGCTTTCAACTTCCATAGGACCCATGAGGTCCATGCGCAGTAACTCCAGACAGCGTGTTATCCCAGATGTTGGTAACACTAGATGCGACACGCGAATCTGTTTACCTTTTTGGCAATCTCCGCACACATATGGTATACCAGAAGAGAGATTAGGCATACCTCTAACAGTATCATACTTACTCAAGTTTTTTAAAGTTTTGAAGTTTGCATGACCGAGTTTTTGATGCCAAAGATCGAGTTCAGTAATTTGTGCATGTTTGCATGAAAGTTCTTCACTTATTTGATAGCAATTATCTGAAGACCTTGTACCTGTCTTAATGCATATATTAGCTTCATCAAAAACTTCACAAGTATGTTTATCAAACTTCACATGCAAATTATAATCACACAATTGGCTTATGCTTATAAGATTTGAATTTAATCCATCAACATGAAGCACATTGTGGAGCTTTGGTAGTCCTTCAACATTCAATGTTCCCTTTCCAACAATTTTTCCTTTAGCTCCCCCTCCATAGGTTACTCTACCACATTTTTGTTCAACATAATCGATGAGATATTCTCGTGATCTCGTCATGTGGCGTGAGCTTCCACTATCAAAGTACCAATGACCTGCAGTGTTAGTTTTCAATGAAGTATAGACAACATTATAGTGAGTTTTTACCTTTGGTACCCAAATTGGTCTTACTGTAGGTCGATGGTTGGAGGTGTTGCGGGAAATGTTGGACAACATTCGGCTCGACTTTCGATTCATGCAGTCATCCAAGAACTTAAAACAATAGGGCCTGATATGACCAGGCTTGAAGCAGTAATGACAAACATACCTGCGTTTTCTCTTCTTAGGAACAGGTGCAGCAGGTTGTCTTTTCGGTAGAGAGCTTCTGATTTGTGACCTGGGTTGTGGTTGTGGAGATGTATCAGCCTTTCCCTTCACAAAAGCAGTCGACTTGGAAGATTCACCAATTTCAAACAAACTGTCTTTGAAGCCTAAGCATTTCTTGTCATCTCTTCCCCTCAAAAGTATGGATTCAAGTTTTGATGTGCTCTTATTGAACTTGGACAAGGTTTCAGTTGCCTTTTGAAGCTCATCCTTAGTCTTGCATAGTTACTTCTGTGTTTTATTAGAATTAGGTGTTGTGCCACATGTTACAACATCTCGAACAACATGCAGCGGAATATTAATTTTTATAGCACAAATCGACTTTGAATAAATAAATGGACAAGATTAAATATGCACAAGTATAAATACTTGTGCGGTGCCTTATGGCAAAAATTAATCGCTCGAAAACCAAATCGTTTACACAACACAAAAATCAATTTCATCAACACTTTGAGAAAATAAAGCTTTCTAAAAACAAATAACCAGAATAAAACTTAAACAAGAAAGCTAAAAACGTGATGCCAAAAGGGAATCCACGAAAATGATCTTCAGCCAACTTCTTCACAGATGTTGTCTGCGGATGTTCCCAACATTCAAGGCAACACGCGATCACTACTCTTCGAAACCAGCACGATCCTTGACAAATTATTTCTTTTATATTCTCGGAATGCACGAGTGTGTGTATGGCTCTTCTGAATGAAGAAGCCGAGAGAGGAGAGAGCCCAACAATGTCTTTTATCTCTTATTTATAGTTGTAGACTTTTATCTTCACAAGAAAACCTATAACATAAGGAAAGTAAGAGCTTTATTATAAATAAACTCTATTTAACCATTGATATTATATCTCTATAAATCATTTCAATAAATAACATATCTAGACTACTTTTGAATGATTATCTCCTTATCTAAGAAAGGCAAAATCANCTATGCGTATTGAACCTCTTCAAAACATTAAATTTCTGAAAAATCTCAAATTAATAATAAATTGGACAGTTTCTTCCTAATTTTTATTGAACCGGACCACCTCGAAAATATGTTCATGTAACACATAGAACAATGATGAGAAGGTTGGCAAAGTCGCTCCGATAGTCAAGTCAGTATTCGGTCAAGAGAAAAAATGAAAGTAGAATAAAGATGAATGCTTTGTATTCTACGTTTATGTGTTGTGCTATGTGTTCTACGTGTGTAGAGGAGAAGGTGGTGGGGCAGATATGCCCTTGGATGGTGCGTAATTTGTGTGATAATATAATAGGAAAGTAAAAAGATATTGTGTATTTATTTATTTATTATTTTATATTTAATAATGTATCTTTTTCTTCTCCATTATACCTTATTTTAATATAGAAAAATATGTTGGTATTTCAAAATATATTGATGTGTAAGACGATTATTTTAAGAGACATCACATATATTTTTATATATATAAAAACACAAATACATATTTAGCTTATTACATTTTTATTGTGGAAACTTATCTTTAAATTTAACATGTTACTTTTCACAATTACTTTCCAGTAAATGTATCAAAATCAGGTAGTTCTTACGACTTCCCTGAGAATTGGAAGAGGCAAGATTAGACTGCTATGAAGCTTCAAAAAAAAAAAAAAACAGTATTAATAAAATTTTGACTTTTTGATAACCAACTAGTGATTGTAATCATAGGTTATGTTTGGATGGAATAATATGAAACTATATATTTTAATATATATTTATTGTGTAAATAACCTATAAAAAAGAAGTTCAAAATAAACCTTCATACTTAACTATAATCAGTAATACTTACTTACTACAATTATACTAATTACAATTAATTTCAAATCCTTAGAATATTGGAGTAATTTGAAATTTATTATGATATGAAAAACTATAGTGTAAATAAGTGGAAGACGGATTAGAGTTCCTCTGTTTAACTTGTTTAACAATAAAAATAAATTTGAAATAACGAATTTCAATTAACTCAACCTAAATGCAACCTAATAAATTTACATTATAGTCGATCAAAAATAAAAACAAGCTAATCAGCAACTCTTTTGAATGTAGTGCATAAGATATTATCTGGTTTAATTTCCCAAATAGACGATGCAATCATTTCGTGTGCTAAGAATTTAGTCCGAAAATACTAATATTAGATGGCTTAAAACAGATCCAAGAACTCATTTTCTTTGAATCAGAAAAAAACTAGTAGTTTAAAAGAAAGAATATCTTTCCCCTTGCATCTCGCAATCTTACAGTAAATTTAAAATTGACAACTCTTATTATTGCTATGCAAAAAGCAGTAATTAAGTATAAATAAAATTATGTTTAGTCAACCAATTTCACTTTGCATAATTTACAAGTACAAGAATAAATCAATACCACTTGTTGAGCCTGTATTCAGAAGGCAGCCTTCGGTCAGTTTGAACAAAGAAGTGGCGGCAACTATTTTGCAAGTCCGGAGATTTCAATAGCTATCCACTTTGAGAAGCGTTGATCACACCAGTGTAGGCTTCAAATGAAATCGAAATCAGAAATTCGCAGTGGAATGGTGCTGGCTATCGTTCTGATTTTCCTCTGTCTCGGAAGAGCTGATAAGAGTATCGTTCTCAGCATCTTCGTCGGTGTTAACTGATATTTGCGTGGTGTTTCCTGAATCTCCCACATCATCACGTAGGGCATCAGAGAAGGCTGAAATGGCCTGCAATTGTCCTCTTAACAGCCTCAACATCATCTCGTGCATAGTACTAGATTTCAGGATTTCAAACTTGTGATCTGAGGTGTGTTGCTGATTAAACCGGCCCTGAAGCTTGGAACTAGTGGAGTAACAAGCTTTACAGAGGTCGTAGCCTATTTCCTCTACACAGTCCTTGCATTTGTATCTATCACCGATTATTGGATACATCTGCACGCAGGACAGTTTTGGAGGATGGTAGAATACATAAAAGTCCGTGAATAACATGTAACAATACAAAGTGTGCTAAGAGAAAAAGAATCAATGAATTATAAACCTTGTAATGTTTTTTGGTAAACAAAATATAGAAGGGTTCCAGGTGAAAGTTCCCAATCATCTTGGCTCCTTTATTTTAGATTGTATCTCTCTTTAATGACTTTTCTTGGTTTGATAAGATTTTTACCATCTTAGAGGTTAGATCCTATCCTCCTCTATGTACATAAACAGATTGGGGTCTGCATAAACCACTTTTGATCGGTGGTTTTGTTAGGGCCTACCTTACTTCTATTACAATTTTAGCTGCTCGCAAAAAAAAGCTAGCTGACAGCAGAAAAAGATTCACAGACTAACAAAGCGCAAATTACTAGAACCACAAATATTTTAATAACTGAATTGAGTTAGCAAATCAACATACCCCGCAAGCGTCACAACCAACCCCAATATGGAGCTTTGAGCTAGCATCCCACAACGGCAAAGGATCCTCTCCAGATGAAAGTGGAAAATGGATTTTCTTTTCGTCAGCTTCCGATGAGCCTGAAAACCACATGTTTATATCAGAAATATTAGTACTCAGATGCGCAGGGCTAGCATCAGGGTCTTACAGTATGTACACAAACAATGAAATATTTTTCAATGGCGGTAACAAAAGATCTCAGAAAAATTTGTTGCCTAGAGACAAATTTAAACTTGTAAAGCAAAAATATAAACTGGAATCTTTCTCTAATTAGAATTCCATAGAAATAGGAAAATTCTGTTGCTAATGATGATTTTATCCACTTTCATTCTACAGATTAAAAATTTCTTTTTTTTATGCATATAGTTATAATAAAAGAACACATGCAAAAGAAAAGTGCAAATTAAACAAAACATTTCTACCATAAGATACCTAGGAACCCAACCAAAAATACTAAAAAGGCAATGAAATCATACAAGCACTTGGAGTCTCACAAGGAAATTGCTCTTGTTTCATCCGTAGACCTTTCCGCAGCCCATATTCTTTAGGGAATTGTTCCTCCAGAAAATGATCAAACTCCAAGCAGACTTTTGGAATGTCACCCGGATGCGGATTTTGACAAACTTCACACATGAGTATCTCATTTGTTCGTGGGGAAATGCAGCATTTACAAAATACTGAAAATATTACAGGTGATGGGGTTTAGACTTTCGAGGTCATCTCAATTACAAGGTTGACAATAAAAAAAAATTTTTCCCCCAAAAAAGATCCGAATGAAATGGTGTCAACAAATCATACCGTGACCACAATTAAGAACTGCAGGTCGGAAGAGCACACGCTTACAGGAACCACACAATACTTCATCGGCTGAAACCGGCTTCCGAGTTCTAAGATTACTATTTCCGGGATTCATATTTATATCTCTGACACTGATAACATCAGTTGTCAAAGTATCTTCTTTGTGAGGTTGTAAGTTTGGCATGCCAGTCTCCAGACGAACTGGATCAGGTCCAACCTGCTCCATCCTCCCTGGAATCTCCTCTTTTCCTATAGAACACGGATTGGGTGATAAATCAGCTCGAGAAATGCATGGTTGCAAAGAATCAGGGGACTGGATCACTGGTTGTAATTTGTCAGTGGGAACAAGAAGTTGCGGCGAGAAGTAGCCCATTAACTTCTCATCTTCTGCGATGTGAAAAATCATCAAATTGTTTAGGCCACTGGCTGAACTTGCATCAATTATTATCAACAAGTACTAAAGAACTATAATACAGTAAAGCTGACCTAAAATTTGGTTTCCTCTTCTCTCACATGCAACAGGATACATTTTCAAGAGCATCAAATGAAGTGTCTGACAAATTGAAGGAAAGTGATAATACCGGTTCCTACATATCGGACAACGGGACTTGTGCAGACCACTCATGGACTTATGAATACACCAGAAACAGGAGATATGACCACATGCTGTGACATATTATAGGAAATAATTAGTTACAAGCTCATATACCCGGGGGTTCTTTATATCTATAACAGAACAAAACTTTACCTAACACAACTGGCTTGTACAGAACATCTCTGCAGAAGAACATGAAAAAAGGTTTAATTGCCAACAGAACACATTGAGAAATTTCTGAAGCAAACAGGGATGCATACAGGTGTAAGGTATGAACATGCACTGTAAAAGCAATATGAAATGTCATCGGAGATTCTTGGAAACTTCAAAGACTACATAAAGACTTAAGCGTGATATACAGACCAAGATGGTTTCTATCCATTCATAGCAATAAAACTAGAAAGAACAAACGGAAATAAGTTCACAACAAAGCAAATAGAAGACCCCAATAGCAAAAATAAAAAAGCGCAAATCAACAAACGAAGCGAGATAAAAGCACCAGAGTAGCTCTCTCCTGATTTCGCACCATGACAAAGTACGCATCACTAAAAACATAGAAACACAAGGAGCCGTCTTCAAAATTGTGCATCAATTCTTAGACCTGTTTCCTCTCAAATTAAGATAAATGGCAAACCGAAGATGATTGCATCGATAAATCGGAGCAATGAATCTCAAACTGGCTCTTCGTGCAAACAAATTGGCAAATGAATGTTGGGAAAAAAACAACGAAATGCCGTCGAAATTACCGGCAAACACAGCAAATAAATGCTTCGTGTATCAGCTCCGATCCATCGTCATCGGATTCATTCGCCATCTCTTGAAATTTGTCCGAGAATTCCATATCGGGCCTGCGTGACTGAGAGGTGAATCCAGAAGGCCGAAAGATGATGGAAGAAAGTCAAATTAAGTTAAGAAATATATATGACGTAATTTAGAGTTTTTGCAAATCTAACTAATTATTCCTGTTCAAGTTTCACTTGAGCCGGCCTTCGTTAAAAACTAGTTTATATTTTTTTTATTAATAATTAAAAAAAAACAAAAATTTGTGTGAGACGGTCTCACGGATCGTATTTTGTGAGACGAATCTCTTATTTGGGTCATCCATGAAAAATATTACTTTTTATGCTAATAATATTAATTTTTATTGTGAATATCGGTAGGATTGAACCGTCTCACAGATAAAGATTCGTAAGACCGTCTCACAAAAGACCTACTCATTAAAAATTTATAAGTTAGTATTTATATATATTTTTTAATACGAAATTGTAGATAATGATAAAAATATTATAATAATTTTAATAAACTGGATGGATGTTGTTATTATAAGTGAATTATGAATTTATTGAAAATAGGGGTTTATGTAATTTTTTATTAGGTAAAAAAATACTTTTGATTGTGTTTTTATTTTTATTTTTTTGAAAATTAAAACATGTTATACAACATATTATAATCAGAAACCATCACGTGAGTTATTATTCAAGAACATATATTTTTCAATTTAATTAGTAATCATACATCAGTTCAAGGATCGTGTTTCGATTGTTCTACCATGTTATAATCATTATCTCAATAATTGTACTTCTTGCAATCAATAAGAATCAAAATCTTGATCTTGACTCTGAAATTAATTGTAGGTTGAATGTTTAACGTTTTTCAAATAGTTAAATTATCTGATGGTAATTACGCAAATCAAAGTTTCTAGACCGTACATTAACTCAAACAACATATTTCAAATAATCTACCAATTATATATAATTATTACATTCAACATAATAAAACATTCTTTTAGTAATTTTAAATTTTTTTAAAAATGAACAAATAAGGTATGATACTTATAGGTAAGTTGCAGATTTTTTGCAACAATTTTTTTAAATTTTTTTGTCAATTGAAAATAAATTTTTTTTGATTTTTATATTCAAAATTTTTGTAATTTGAAATGTATATTTTTTTGTAAAATTCAAACCATACCATACCATACCATACCATACCACTAAGAGTCTCAAGAATTATAACACTTATATTATAAGAGAGATATCAATTTGAAAAAAAATTAGATAGATTAATTCTTAAAAATAATTAAATATTATGATGTTGATCACTATGTCTCAAATGTTCGAATATACAATGTCCATTTTATCTAATATCTGAGATCTATCATCAAATATAATATAGTTTATTTGGTACAATGTTGATAATTGGATTCATAGATACCCCTCATCCATCGATAATATAAAGCTTATTTGGCACAATTTCGATCGTTGGATTTATAGGACGCCCTCACCCATCCAAATGGCCGTCATCGTGAAGGAGCCAACGAATTTTGATAATGGCTGACCAAGGCAAGGGTACGTTGAGGTTTTAACCAGAAGTTAGAAAGTTCAATTTTGATGTCTTAGAAAGATAACGGTCATCTTTGTACTCGAGCAAAAGGAGAGGACCAAAAGTAATATCAGATTTCAAGTTGCTCTCGAGAAAATGAGTAAAGTCCGGACATCATCAGTTAATCAGGTTCATGTCACCCGACCGGGATTAATCTAGCCCGGCCAGGATTTATCTCTCTCGCCCAAGGTCATCTCGTCTGACCAAGGTTCAGGTCATCCTACCAGTATGGGTCACCATGTATAATTAGAATGATAATTATTACCCATGACAAGATCAGACCTGTATGGGTCATCATGCATCATTAGCATGACAATCAGTGCTCATCACAATATCAGACCAGTACGGGTCATCATGCATAATTAGTATGACAATCAGTGCCCGTGACAAGACTAGAACAGTATGGGTCGCCAAGCCTACCGACAGAGGACATGGCATGGACAGCCTTCAGAGGACATGGATTGAGCATATGTCTAATCAGGAACAGTGTACATGCACTATAATTGAGGTAAATATCCTGGTTTGCTCATTTGGGAAAGATATATTGTATTATACTGCATTCAAAAAATTCTCTCTCTACTTAGTGAACCTTGTACCGACTTAAGCCACTCATGGCCACGCCGAAAACTTTTTCGACGCTCCACTGACATTTTCTTGTTGAGTGTGGGCAGATCATCTTACCCAAAGCTCAGCTTACCATGTCAAGGGTACTCACAGACCATACCACTTGGGCTTATCCTGTTAAAACATGTCAAGCCACTCGGGATTATCTATCAGGCAGGCCAGACCACCCGAGATCATCCCATCAAATTAGGCCAGACCTCCCGGACTCATCCCATTAGGTCAGGCCAGACTCATCCCATCAGGTCAAATTCTTCACAGGAAAAATACAAATCTCTGCTCGATAGATTGCTCACCCATCTCACCCAATCTATTCGGGCATCATCAAATGTCTTCTTGTCTTTACCATCCTAACTTTGAGCAGGACTTGTTTAATTTGATTTACCTGATCAGCTTGATTTACAAGTTACTGTGTTGATCTTTTGAGTTTACTCAAAACACACAAAAATTAATGAATACATATTCTAATATTTACTTGATGGATAGGGACAAATACGGCAACATTTTACAAAAAAAAGTTTTAGGAAGGTGAAGCCTAACATTTTCTTCAATATCATCGACCGAAATGCGCTACCAGTACGAGTACACTTATAATTTTTAAATTTTCATAGGAAAAATAAAAGTAATAAGTTATAAATAACTTGTAGATATGATAATCAAGCAAGATAAAGTTTAAATATAATTTTGACTTAATAATTTTTGAAAGTGCACTTTTGAAAATTGGACGCTTTTTTTATTTATGAGTGGAATATAAAAGTAATCTTTTTTAATCAAAACACCATAGCGTCATAATTTGTGATCACAAATCTTTCTTCTCTTTTGGACACTTCTATCTTTCCTATTTGTTTTTAATTATATTCTTTTTAATTATATTCGTTCAATTTGTCAGCTCATCCATGCTGTAAAGAATAAAGTTACCCGAATGGAGTGGCTTCAGGTGATCAGTCAATTTGTGTGGACAAATGATTATCTGATTGTTGGGTTACAAAAATATTAATAATATTGTTGTAGCTCTTTTAATCGCAAACAAATTTAAATTGTTTATTCAACTCTTCTAAACATATTTTCGATCTCAAAAAATGATATCAGATTCGGTTGTTCTTGAAAAAACATTTGAAACTTATTTTGGTATTTAAAATTCAAATTTTAAGATTTTTCTACAAGTCATATTCAGATAGGTCTGGTTAGTTCGGAATCTATCTACGCTAACGTGATGCTGAAATATCCCGCTGGAGGTCAACATATACAACAAACAGCTAGATTTGAGTAGCTATAGTGGTTTGGCTATATCTCTTAGCTCAATTATTGTAATGCAAATCATTTTCCAAAAGAAAGTCTGAATATAAGCTTAAAAAGGTGATATATCGCGATGGAGTTGATTATTCTGCTACATGGATCCAACTGTCGGCTAAACATGAGCAGTTATAGTATTTTCAGTTTATCTCTCTTGTAAAAACTCATTAATTGGGTCTCAAATTCTAATTATGTTAACTATAATATAATTTATATATTCCTAATTTTAGATTAATTAATCTAAAAATAAGTTACTAACTATCGAACAACTTTGATTTATGGATTCTAAAAAACACTTCAATTTATGGGAGGTGATCGACAGTAGAAATTCAACTCGACATCCATGTAGATGTATTAAGCTTATACATTAGATATAATATAAAAATTTGATAAAAATAACACACAAGATTTGAAAATAAAATCTAGACAACTCTCATCTCACTCTCCAAAAATCGGCCGCCCTTTCTCTCCATAAGGTAGATCCCGGCCACCACATTGGAAACGACACCACCGCTCTGCCTCCACACCACCATCTGTAATGTCCAAAATTAAGTAGACGTAATCCAACTGCATGCAAATCTAAGAATTTTGAAAAATGAGTAATTAATTATTTTAATTGTTTAATTAATTATGTGACATACATGCTTATATGTTAATTATGATTTTATTATCATCATACATAAAACTGTATTTTTAAGGATTATTCAAGTGACGATTGAGGAACGGGGACCGAAGGCTGAGAAACGAAAAATGTTTTTATTAAATAATTTTTTTTAATTATTTAAAATATGAGTGTTGCTTTTTATTATTTTTGAAAATATAGGGTTTTGAGGTTATTTTATACGCCGGGACATAAATTTTATCGGTATTGGTTTTTCAAACAAAATACAAGCTTTTTAGCAATCCGGCTTATAAATTCACAAATTTATTTTACCAAAACTTTGTAAATATTTTATTTAAATCCTAATCAAAACTAATGGGCTTAAATTAATGGCTTAATAGGCCTAAGCCTAATTAATAAATTAATTAGCTAGTTTTATTATATAAAAACACTTGAAACCCTTCACTTTGCATCATAAACTCACGCCACCTACTTTGAAAAATCTGAAACACTCCCCACCCCACCCTACACACACACGTCACATATTCATACCCTCCAAAGAGATTTTCGAAGGGGTTCTAGTAGAAGCAAGCCAAGGTTCGCGTCCCGTTCTTCGTCGTCAACGGATTTTCGAGCGTATAAAACGCAAAGGCACGCCATATATCTCTTTTTCTCATTTATCACATCGTAGTATCGTTTTAAATATCGTGTGCATGAAAAACATGAAATTCTTTTGATTATTTTCGGAATATTGCACATACATGTATGAAATCCATGAATTTTGATCCAAAAACTTGTTCTATACATGTTAAGGGGCTGCCATGATGTTAAGTTATGTTCAAGCAAAGTTTTTACATGAACTAGAGTCCCACAAACACACCAAACTCTCGGCAACCACATAGGAACAAGCTGGAATCGAGTTGTACTGTCATGGGGTTTAGGGGATCGGGTTTCTTGTTGAAGGGGGTTGGATTGGTCTTGGCTTGGGACCAGGGCTAGCCAGTGTCAGTTGTGAGTCGAGGAAAGAGTCCTAGCCATGCTAGGACTCGAGATAAGGGCTGGGTCCCATTCGAGAAGTGCATGCTGCGCGGCTTTAGTGCAGCAGCACGCAGGGAGCCAGGGTCTGGTTTAGGGGGCTCGGGATGGGCTAGGTCAAGAGTTAAGGGTCCTAGGTGGGTGCTCAGCATGTTGGTTCAGGGGCGGGTGCGTCGGCTGGAACCTAGCAATCAAAAACGTAGAGTCCATGCACCTTAGGAGTCTCGGCCTTGCTTGTTGCTGGAGCTGGGCTTCGGTTTCAAGCTAGGGGGCTGGTTCATGGGGTCAATTCTGTCTCACTAGGGTCCTTAGAGGGTGTACAGTAGGTGGGTTCAGNGGGTGTGAGTCGAGGGAAGAGTCCTAACCATGCTAGGACTCGAGATAAGGGCTGGGGAAGGAGTCCTCCCATCCGAGAAGTGCATGCTGCGCGGCTTTAGTGCAGCAGCACGCAGGGAGCCAGGGTCTGGTTTAGGGGGCTCGGGATGAGCTANCGTAACTCGTGAAAGTCGGAAGTTGGCTCGGGGTCGAAGTTTAGGTGTCAATTAGGGTTTTTAAATAAAGAAAAATTGGAAAACGGCTCACGGGGGTCGAGTTGTGGTCCATAAGGGCTAAAGTAATATAAAAAGACTAAATTTAGAATTTAGGAATTTTATATTAAAGTTTGGGATTTTTCGGGATTAAAACACCGTCAAAACAATTAATTAATGATAAATGAAAAAGTCTAATATTTAAGATAAATAAAATTATGGGAAAATTAATTTAGGCTTAAATAATTATTTGGGACATGTTAGAGTCAATGAATTCAAGAAAAAATCAAATTCAAAAAATGTCGAGTCCAGGGGTAAAACGGTCTTTTTACACCTGAAAATTAGTAAACGTCATGACAGTGCCCTAAATGCTATTTTCATGATATTATGATTATNTAAGTCAAAATCAAAAAATGTCGAGTCCAGGGGTAAAACGGTCTTTTTACACCTGAAAATTAGTAAACGTCATGACAGTGCCCTAAATGCTATTTTTATCATATTATGGTTATTTTTAAATGTATATGAGATGTTCATGATTTAATTATGATTTTTAAATGTCCATGGGATTTTTATGATTTAAGAAGACATTTAAAAATACATGTTGCATGCTTGTTTTCAAAAAAAAAGAAAAAAATGTAAAGGCTATTCATGATTTTTCTAAAGTGATGAGCATGAAAAATGTTGAAGGAAGTGAATTGATTGTGACTAATTCGTTAATGGTGGGGATATCGTGAGGGTTATGGTCCCAGTGGGAGCCCGACGATCGTGTTTCCATCATTGCGAATATGTGGTAACGGTTATGTGGTAAAGGATTTGTGGTAACGGTAAGAATGAGAATGTCGTGAGGGGAAAAGACCCCAGAGAGAGCCCATTTATGGGAAAAGGCCCCAGAGGGAGCTCCGACGATCGTATTTCTATTCGAATCATGATAGGCCAAGGCTCAGTTGACCGGTGAGAGTGTTGCTGATGTCCCCGCCGCTCAGTACTGTGGTTACATGTAGATGGATCCATCGACTCTTATGATCATGATCAGGAAAGTCATAATTAACGATCTGAATTCAACAAAGGAAAAGGAAAAAGGGAAAAGGAAAATATTATGATCATGTTAAAATGTTTTTATGTCATGATAAGAAAAAAGAGAAAAGATTAAGATTTATTTATGCATGTCATGAAATGTTATTTTTACCTAAAAGTATTTTCACTGTTGCATGTGTTTTATACGTATTATTTGTTATAAAGATTATGGTGTGTTGAGTCTTTAGACTCATTAGGTGTGATGGATGAAGGTGAGTTTGAGGGAGGTCTTGACGGATGATCTGACTAGACTGAATGCGCACACAACCCGAGGACCAGCGCTTCTACTTATTTCCGCACTTATGACTTATGAATCATGATTTATAATTGAATATTTTAAGACTATTTATTTATGCTTTTTGAGAGATTTTTGAGAGGTTTAGTATGGGCTATTCTTTTCGAATTATTGCTTTTTAGGTTTGGTAAAACAAATTGACGATTTCATTTTTATGACTATTTCATTGATTTCTAAAAATGTTAGTTGGTTTATGTTTCATTTTAAAGGGTAAAATATTTTCATGGGATGGACGAAATTTAGTAAAAAAAAAAAATTTCTAGCACTTTTAAAGAAATAAAAAGGGCAGGACGTTTCAGTTGGTATCAGAGCAAAGGTCCCGTAAAGGATTGTGCCACCATCAGCGCCGGAAAGATCAGTCGTCAAGCCTCAAATTGTAAGTATACATGCTTTATATGATTTTATGACGTTACCTGCATTATGTCATGAATAAGGTGTTTACGTTACATGTTTATTAGCTTTTTGAGTATTATTGCTTTTCATGCTTAAAATGCTAATTAAGTTAGGGTATGTCACATGATCAGAGAACTTAGATTTAAATGCATGTTGGTTACGTTAGAATTTGGAAAACATAGAGATAAAAATGCTTCCTAGACGTGCCCCGTTAATGGAAACCAAGCAGAGAATAGTGTGAATCACCAAGGAAACGGACCTCCACCACCACCACCACCAGGGGATGCTAATACTCGTGCTTTGGAGGGGATGGCTCGACTTTTCGAGCAAAAGTTACAGCAGCAGCAGTTACAACAGCAACATTTACAGCTACAGTTACAGCAGATGCAGCAGCAGCAGCAGCAGCTACAGCAGCCACTTAGGCCACATCATGATATATATGACCAGTTCCGGAGGCTAGGGCCGAAGGAATTTTCTGGCAATACCGATCCCTTTGTTGCTGAAAGTTGGATCCGTTCACTCGAGGTACACTTTCGATACCTGGATATGGGAGATGCGGATCGTGTGAGGTGTACCACTTATTTGTTTAGAGATGACGCTTCTTTGTGGTGGGAAGGAGCCGAGCAGGGTGTGGACCTCGCTACACTCACTTGGGCTCAATTCAAGACAAAATTCTATGAGAAATATTTCATTCCGGATGCTAGGAGCCGAATAAAGAGGGAATTTATGGCCCTCCGTCAGGGTGATGCTACTGTTGCTGAGTTTGTGAAGAAATTTGATAGGGGTTGTCACTTTGTACCCCTTATTGCCAGGGATGCGGAAGAAAAGCTCAGACATTTTATGGATGGCCTACGACCTACCATTCGGGATAAAGTTATGATGATGCGTCCTGGGGATTATGCTATCGCAGTTACCTATGCATATCAGGCCGAGCAGTCTTTGAAGTGAAAGGGGATTGGTTACGGTGACCGGAAGCGCAACGGAAGTTTTAAGAAATCAAATTTTAAGTGAAAATTTCGGCCACCATGTAGAAAGTGTGTAGCAAATACAACAAACACCAAATAACATACATAGGGTGTTTATAGAATTTTTACCTATCAACCTCTTAAGGTTGATGATGGCTCCAACTTTGTTGTTAAACAACAAAGCTCTTGAATGGATGACAAGTCTACAAGCTCTCCTTCCTTCAAAAAATTAGGCCCACCACTTGCTAGGTAAATTCCCTCTTAATTTGCACTAGAAAATTAAGAGGATTTTTCAAGGAGAAGAATATTTCTTCCTCAACACTTGAAGAAGAAAAGAGAAGAAAAACTTGAGAGAATGGAATTGAAATTTTCGGCCAAAAGCATGTCTAGAATGAGGGAGGATGAGTTGCCTTGGACTTGCAAAAAGCAAAAAGCAAAAGTAGCATGCCAAGCTTTGGAGATTGAAAAAATAGTCTTCAACTCTTCACCTCCCATGCATGCAAAATCTTATTTGGTTTTTAACAATTAAAATCCATGGACTTAATTTAATTATCTCAAACATATTTGAGACTAATTAAACATTACTTGAATTTAATCAAGCCCACTAGTTAAATAATTTATTTAAATTGAGCTCTACAAGACTCAATATGATTTAATTAATTCAACACTTGAATTAATTTAATTATTTGGACTCTACTAGGTCCACTAGTGTTTAATTAATTCAACACTTGAATTAATTTAATTTAGTCCATAATAATGTTTATGAAAATCACAATTTTCAAATACATTATTTATTTGGCCAACTTTTAATTTAAGAACACATTCATAAATTAAAATTACATTTCTCTCATAGAAGTCATACTTC
>NC_133319.1:7186083-7214368 GCF_012295235.1 Primulina huaijiensis | reverse complement strand
GAAAAGATTTAAAAGACATTTTCACCGCAGGGAGGATTATCATTCAAGGTGTAGCAACCTATGCACTTTTAGACTCGGGAGCTACACATTCATTAATATCTGAAACCTTCATCAAAAGACTGAATATTACTCCTCAAGATATGGGTTTGGGTTTCAAAGTTTCTATTCCATCCGGTGAACAAATGCTCACGTCTAAAATTGTCAAGAATCTGGAGCTTCATTTATTCAAGGATGTTGTTCGGGCAGCTCTTATTGTGCTTCCTATCCCCGAATTTGATATTATATTGGGATGGATTGGCTATCAGTAAATGGAGCTTCGATTGATTTCCGTCAGCGATCGGTATCTATTAGGCCACCTAGTGGTAAATCTTTTGTCTTCGAGGCGGCGAGAAACAAGCAAATGCCGTACATTATCTCTTGTCTATGTGCAAGGAAGCTTATTAAACGTGGATGCCAAGCTTATTTAGCATGTGTCACTACTGCACAGGAATCTATTAGTCAGAAATTAGAAGATGTTGACATTGTGAGAGATTTTCCTAGCGTCTTTCCCGAGGACGTTTCTGGTATTCCACCTGATCGTGAAGTGGAATTCTCTATTGATCTTATGCCGGGCACCGTTCCTATATCTAAAGCGCCTTATCGTCTAGCACCCGCTGAAATGAAAGAATTGAAAGATCAAATCCAAGAATTTCTAGACAAGGGTTTCATTCGCCCTAGTTATTCTCCATGGGGCGCACCGGTATTATTTGTGAAAAAGAAAGATGGCAGCATGCGTCTATGCATCGATTCATTTGCCCTAGTTATTCTCCATGGGGTGCACCATCATTCGCCTCTTTTGATCTCAACGCAAAGTATCATTTTGTTACTTAAGTGCGATATAGAAGATGAACAAAGCTATAAATCGTGAACTTGATTTGACAATTGAAGAAATACGATTACTCAAGTTGATTGTTAGTAGGAATTGACAACAAGATCTATATCTGCTAATCATAGCATAGTTGATGTCAAATGATTTATGCACTAAAAGTAAATAAACAGTAAACCCCCCATTCATTGTTGGATTAAAACCATAGTGTAGAGCCCAAATTCAGTACATGTATAACCCATGCATCTACTTAATTATTAAATCATTTATTTAAATTTGAATTGAGTGTTAACCATGCATGATTTATTTAATTACATTATTTTAAATTATCCATGTTTATGTGATGCACGTTAAAATATTTCACGAGTTTCATGTTTCAGGCAATTAGTCGGGGCGGGATCGAGGAAAAGACCGATGACGACATTTGGCGAAAATTTTAATGCGATATTTTATTTTAAGCTAAGGATGGGACATTTTAATTAATTTATGAAGTGTTAGTCTTTTAAAGTCTAATTTATTTATTAGGTGATTTTAAGATTTTAAAAAACCTTTAAAGATTTAGTGCTTGCGCTCTTTATTTTAATTAGGGGATTATATTTAAAGATTAGTAGGGATGATATTTTAATTAATTTGTTAATTGAGTTAAAATTTTAATTAGTATCTTGTTTAGCATGGTTAATGGTATAATTAAGTAAAATCATCCCCTAATTATTTCTAAACACACGCGCACACACGCTTTTACACACACTCACTCACGTTTTCACAAAACACACACATACACATCCATTCATTTCATATTTTTGAAAAGAAACCTAGGGTTCTAAGAGTCCTTGCATCCGCCCCCTTTCCTCTCCATCTTCCAGCAAATTTTCGTGTGTTTTCTTCAAGGATTTTAGTGCCACGTTCGTCCCGGATCAATCCTCGCGCCATCTCCGCTTCGGTATCGCTGTGTCGGTAAATTTTAATTCAAAAGACACATATATTCTTTCGTTTATGCATCGATCTCGTCATATTATGCTTCGTGTTGTAATTTATGCGTAAAAATACATGTGTGATGTGTAGAAGTTTGAGCAATGATATTTGGATCAATTTTGAAACGGTTTTTGGATCACAAGTCTCAATTTTTGCTGTCATATTTAAAACTGTGATTTTTCGGTCGTGATTTTGAGAAAACTTTCAACATATAAAACGTAGAATTTTTGATACCTTCGATTTGACAGTAAATTCGAATTATTTGGATAAAAATTGAGTGAGTTATGGTGTTTTTCGTGGGACTGCTCGAACTGCATTTTTCAGAAAATTATGTATTGATGTGTTTTTGAAGTTTTATTGTTGCAGGCTTTGTTGGGGATCGACGGGTGATCGTTGCTACGTCTAGATATGATTGGTATGATGTTGAGTTGGTATTTGGTATGCCGGTTAGTGTCGATAGGCACTTGAATTCATTAGAAGTCGTAAGAAACGATTGGTGTCAATTTCCGTGTTTTTGAATTGTATGTGTCGTAGGGGGGACGTCGTTTCTTTGGGGTGTTTGTACGAGGTTGGTTCAATGTTAGGGTTTACTAGGATGGGTCTTGGGGTGCCGGTTCATGGTCCGTACAATCGAGTCTAGAATGATAAGCATCGCATGTATTAAATTTTCGTGAGTTTCCGATTAGCGCAGGTACATGGACCCTTTCACGGACCCTAACACAGGGTCCGTGCCTTTGTCTCCTTCGAAATGTCATTTTTGCGAGCCGACACGGACCCCACACGGATCATGGCACGGGGTCCGTGCCCTTGTTTTCTTCGAAGTGTCAAATTACAGTACCTACACAGACCTGGACCCGGAGGGGTGCACGGGGTCCGTGTACTTCACTTTTTGGGAAAAAAATTATTGAATGCTTTGAGGTTCGGTGTCTTGGTTTAGTGCAATGATTAACAAGGTCGAGTCACAGGAATTTTAGAAGTCCTAAGGAAAATGAATGAGCTTGGGGTGTAAGCACGACTATCTACGTCTAAGTTATGCAAGTTAATTATTTAAATTCATGTTAGTATGTGCAGCAGTAGCCCCAAGCGAGATCTAACGAATCCCTCAACGCCAAGTAAATATGTTCGACGTGCAAAAAAAATATTTTCAAGTTTTTGAGGTATGCTAAATGTCTTGTGACCAAATTATGTATGGGGTTGGAAAGCGGTAAAGCATGACCAGGGACCAACCCACCCCGTTAAAGCATGAACGGGTTTAGATCAGGATTGGAAAGCGTTAAATCATGAACGGGGCCAATCCACCCGTTAAAGCATGAACGGGGATCTCACGTATGTGGCAGTGGATTTTTCCCTATCAGCCCAGTACTGTGGTTTAGTCTGATCAGGCGATTATGTTTGCTTTGAAATATGCCTCTACGCAAAATGATGAAGTTATGTATGTACAAGCATGCAAGCATGTTTATGAACAGATTTCATGTTATGGCACGTCTATGTTATATATGTATGTTCAAGTTTATTGCAAGTTCAAGTTTCAACTATGTATGCGCTATTTTGAAGTTGCATGTGGTTTTACTACGTATTATTCGTTAGTCCCAGTTTGTACGTGTTGAGTCTTTAGACTCACTAGATTTGATCGGTGCAGGTGAGGATGCTTTCAAGGAGACTAGGGTGGGGACCAAGGAGCAGACTTGGACTGAGCAGGAGGCTAGACCCGAGGACCGCCTAAGTTTTAATGATATTTGAAATGTTGAAATATTCTTGTTTTATGTTACGATTTTGAGGTTCAAGCAAATACTTTTGGCAGACATTATTTTGAGACGTACAATTTATTTTATCAAATTTTGAAGGTTCATTATTTAATTAAGAAAATTTTTAATTTTTCGCAAATTTTAAAAAGTAGTAAAAAGTACGGTACGTTACACATAGAGTGCTCAAGCACGATTTCGCATGTCAAAATAAAAATTTTAAATTCCCGCCGTATCTTGAGTATGATAAAACGATACACTAACAATGGTATCAGAGCCTACGTTTCTCTAAATTGTATGATTAATATGTGTATTTGTTTAAATCATGATTGCGATAATTGTTTCTAACCGCTTAAGAAGTTTTTCCACAAAATTGCAGCACGTGAGTAGCATTGCCCGATGCAGGCGGTGTGCTATATAATTGCCCTATATCTTTGGACAATCTGCGACGCATGGTAAGGCTGTACGAGATTGTCTTAAGAAGTCCCTAGTTGACGGGCCCAATTTTTTGGCCCCAGGCAACTTTACAATTTTAAATCAGTTATTAGAAAAGTTGAATTTTTGTGAAACTTTGACTAATTTACTTTTAAATTAATTTTTTATTAATTTATAGAAATTTTTTTACAAAATAAATAATTAAAATATAATTTTAATTATATATAGTAAAAATGTGTTTTTACAAAAAAATTTAATTTTAACTATGACGGTTAATAATAAATTTACAAGATGTATGATTTGATAATAAGATGTATGGAACCACAAATTGTGGTCCCAAGACAATCATGAATGAATTGGACATCCAGTCGAGTTATAGGTTATAGATTAGAAACTAATTTTTTTCCTTTGTAATTTTAATTTTCACTTTCCTTTTCACATATTTTTTTAAAAATTTTAATTTGTTTGTTATTTTATTCTTAATTTTTTTGTTTTTTAAAAAAATAGTGAAACAGTTTCCTCGTGTTAAGACGATTATTTTCGGCCATCCCAGGGCGACAACCTTGTCCCAAAATAAAATTTTACACAGACTCGTGTTAGGGCGGTAACATTGTGCCGCCCCAACGCCATACACTTTATTGGGCACCCTGAGGGACAGATGAAGGCGTGTTAGGGCGGTCATTTTCGATCACCTCAACGCGCAACACTATATAAATTTTCTTTTCTTTTCTTTTCTCTCTCTTTTCCCCACGTTAAATCCTACCCCATTCTCTTTGAAATTTCTCCAGTGCTTGACTTTTGTTCCTCAAATCTCAAGCTCTTCATCTCGTTTTGTTGGCCTAATATTATCTACATCACTCACCTTGTAGGCACAATAAAAAAAAATCAATCTCTAGCTCGATTTTTCCGGTCACCAACACTCATTCTCCGCGATTTGAAGGCATCAATCTAGTTCTTCTTCCTCCTCTCATCCAAAGCTTCATGCATGGCTCTAAAGAAATCAAAGGTAACTCACGCTGCCTCTTCATCATCATTTATGAATAGGAGAAGTAGGTTTGTGATCAAAGAGGCTAGAAATCGTTTTGAGCGTGCAAAGATTAATACATGCTCTATAAAAGAGCGTGAGTTCAGTATTTCCCAAAGGCGGAGAGTGTTGCGGTGGATATCGAAATAAGGGGTGGGAAAAATCACTAACCCGCTTCACAAAATTATCCACCAAATGCCTCAAACAATAAGCATGATGACTACTAAAAAATAATAACTGAACAATCTTGATAATGTCAGGATGTCTATCGGAGAATAAGTGAAACTGTCAAATCACATGATATGCTGTGAAAAAAGGACACTTATCAAATTAACAAAATCATTCTCAATTACAATAATTCTAAGCATCCACCACTGAATACACCAATGTTAAAATACCATCACTGGAATCATTCGCCACAACAAGTAGAATACTAACTACATCTGTACTGATTTTTTTTTATATGAATGTCATCGAAAATATCATCAATCTACAACTAGTACCAAAACCAATTGCGCATAAATTGAAACAAACGAATAACAATTTAAATTTATTAGTTAATGCATAATCTTGCATTCCGAAACACTATCAAGATTAATCTCCCTAACAAACCTACAATATCATCTCAATCTATCGTAACAACCTTCTCTGTGTCGTGGATATCATGCATCACTAATTCCATGTCCTTAAAAATCTCGTGGTACTCTAAATCACTCCATAATTCCTATGTATATCTTCATAATTGATCATGAACGATAAGATGATTCTCTTCTCAATTTTTCTTTCATCAAATTAGCGACCCAAACGGCATCGGCTTTTGGATGCCTTCTACCACGTAAGTTTTCCTCCCAACATTTGTGTTTGTCATTATCATTTTTCTTATATAAATATGAGCGTCTTGTAGCAACATAATAAATTATAATGTTTTTTCTAAATTCTAGAACATTCTTGAATGTTTGTCCCTCGTGGTGAATGCAATAAAACCAAGAGTCAAGGCAATTCTTTATGTCGCCTCTTCAACCTCGTTATCATTTCTGGATTGTCTGTCATCTTCCTAGACCCTTACCATTCACATCCATAACTTCAGTATTCGACATATTGCGACTAAGGTATATTGTATGTAAATAAAATTAGTACTTTGAAATAAAAGATCCACAAACAATTTAATTAGAACTCTCATTCTTCAGAAAGGACTAATCACCCAAAACAGAGTACTCATTTCATTACTGAAAGACATTGATTATACAAAGTCTTAACATAATTAGAAACTGCAAACAATGATTCTTACTATAGATAACACACAAAATATCAAAATCTCCATCAAAGTCATATATGAATCAAAATTAGAGATTTAATGTATTTTATCTCTCCATATTTAGGTCTCCTCCAATCTCGCTTTTTTTTCTTTGTCATAAATTCAATAATAGCCAGCCTTGTACACATATGAAGATGTATCATGTTAAAAGTTCACATACATCTTGTACTGAGGAGCTAAGTATCGCAATGCCACATATTGAGATTAATTTTATCATATTTTTTTGGAGAGATTAAGAAATATATCCATCAAAATACGTCCATTGCAAATTGAGATAAGAAAATAGCTGGCCATTACAGTTGTAGCTACCCAAAAACGCAAGGTTGGAAGAACACCCAGCTCCATATTCTATTCTACAACAATATGGGTTCTTTTGGGTCCATCACCAATTATCGATCGAAATACAAGCTACAAAGTCTGCAGAGAGCTTAAAAAAATCCATGCTCTTAGATAAATTGGCTTCGAAGCTTTCGATTTTCAAAACGAAGAAGGCTTCGAGGGTTTTGAATGGTGTTTCTTCGAAGGAGAAGAGAGATGCAACCGACGTGGGAAGAAGTAAATAAAAGAAGTGAAGATCAACTTTTTATGCTCTTCGATAATTTTTCTTCCACAAAAAAAAAAACAAGATGGATTGAAGGGTTTCGAATGGTGTTTCTTCGGAGGAGAAAGAGATGCAATCAAAAGTGAAAAGACGAGGTGAAGGTGACGTGATTCTCGGAGGGTAAATGAGTCAGTTGGTCCAAAAGTTATATGGGTCGGGTGGAACTGTCCCCAACCCAAATTCGAATTTGGGGACCCTTAATGGATCCGTTTCTCGTGCCGGTTCTTTCTCCAGCCCAATTAGTATCCGGGTGTATCCAATTCAGAGTTTTGATGATTTTTAATGACTTTTTCAAATGATAGACTTTTATGGATTTGGTAGATTTTTATTGAATTTTATGGATTCTCACATATTTATGTGGATTCATTTAGATTTTTTTACAAGATTTTTATAGCTTTTTGTGAAAATTTTTTTTTATAGAATTTTATAGATTTTGTACTTAATTATAACATATTATTTTTTATTAATTTCTTTGAACCATTAATTAATTGACATATAACATATTCAGTTTGAAATAGTTTTTCAATATTTATATTAATAAATAAATAACTTATTTAAAGTTTAAATCATTTAATCCTTACATGTGTATATATGCGGGTTTGTATGCATGTTTGTAAATTTTTTAAAATACATCAATTGATTAATTTATAATTTTGTTTTTGAATTGATAATACACATGTGAAATTATTAAGAACTAAGCAAGATTTGTTGGATCATCTTTTATTATTATTAAATATTACAATAATTTATATAAATCATAAATTAAAAATCAAAAAATCAATTCTAGAATTCAAAATTTCCTATGATATTAAAATAAAAAATTATTAACTGAACAATCAACCAAAAAATTGAAAAATTTGAGAAGGAAAGATGAAAAAATATATAAAGATACACTTCGAAAATTTGAGAGAATGATAGAGATAGTTTTCTATAGATTATGTAAAAATTTTAATTAAATACATCTAAGCGTTTAAAATCTACAAAAGTAATTAAAAATCAATAAATCTCCAACGTGAAATACGTGAATGGATCCTCTACTGTAGGCATACCCACATCAAAGGATGCTGTGGGGCAAAATTTTTTTAAAAAAGTTTGATTTTATATTTAATTTATTTTTTTGGGGTTTTTGTTTTCATCTTTTTCTTACACACCCTCAAATTTTCATTTTTAAACATTTTTAGTTTTGCTTAAAATATATTATAATTCTTTCTTTTGCCGTTTTTGGACTTTTTGTTTCCCTCTTTCTTTTTGTCACATTTTGTTTATCTCGTTTGTTTTAAGAGTAAAACGTTTTTATTTTTCAATTTTAGTTTTTTTCACATGTTTGATTAGTCCATTTTCTTTGTTTTCTCATTATTTTTTTTAAAAAAATTACAATAAGAGAAGAAAAGACTTGAATATAAAAATTTCTATTTTCTTGATCATTTGCATGTCTATTTCTTTTCTAATTTTTTTACTACATAATTTATTTATTCTGGGAGTAAAATGTATAATTATCATTTTTTCTATATTGAAATATTTAATCAGTTGGTACATTACTATATAGTACATAAATATAAATTATAAGAAGAAAAAACCTTACAAAAAAATTGACAAGATAAAAAAGGAGTAGAAAATACTTAAAAAAAATTAGATTGTATACAAAAAAAAGAAAACAAAAAGACCAAAAAAATGTAATAAAAAAAGTATTAATTAAAATATATAAAAAGTCAAAAAAAGAAAAGAAAAGTGTAAAACGACGCCACAACCCCTGCTGTGAGTTTGCCCACAGTAGGGGATCATTCCTGTGAATTACAACCCCTAAAACCTTTTAAAAGATTTCTTCTTTGACAAAAATCAACCTAATTTCTTCTCCCACTGTGATTTCCCCAGTCAATCTGCAATCCTCTGAACTTGTTCACGAAGAACGCCGACAAAATTATCAACGGAGAAAGCGAAATGATACTCAGATTTGGACTTCTAAGACGTATTTTTCGATTTTCGCCCTCTCCCCTAACTTATTCCGTTAAAGAAATGCAACTCATTAAGAACTGTACGTTAACAAGCCCTCCTTTTTTATGTTATTTGATTTTCTTTTTTCGCGTATTGAATATTGGACACTGGTATCTGCTTTTCCCCCATTCTTGGCTAAAGGTTATACATTTCGGTTAACTGCAATCGGCAACAATCTTTTGGCTGTTCATACGGTTGAAGTGAAATCTGGACTCCACGGGAGGACGGAATTGGCGGGCTGTAAGGAGTTGGACTTCTTGAAATTTTCTTTACCTATCTTTGTATAGCGGAATACGAGCATATTTTCTTATCTTTACGTACCAAATTTTACTCCAAGATCAAACCTTTTCCTTTTGTGTTCTCGCGATCTTTATGTGTGCTTCTGGAAGTGAAATACGAAGCCCGGACAGCTTATTGCAGGTATTCATCTGTAGCCGAAACGAAACATGAGCTGCTTTCGGCCGTAGATGTTTTGTCCTTTGTCCAATCATCTCTTCACAAGCCTAAAGGTGAGTGCGACTGCATTTTTCTTTTCGTATTTTAAACTCTTTTAAAGGTTTTTTAGTACTCACGTTGTTAATATGTATATTTTTTAACGTGGCTCATTTAATCAGACTTTGATGGCTTGATTCAGGTCTTCTTACATTTTGCACTCTATATGATTCTATTTCTCACGGCAATCAATTATCGATAAGAAAAGTTTAAGGTTATGGCCACAACCATGACAGCTTTTGGTTGACTCTGAATTGCCTTATTCGCGTAATACGCTTAATTTGACTTTATCATGAAAGGCTAAAACCTCGTTTATCGGACATCAGCACTTTTGTTATAGTAAAGTTTGGATTCAACTTGACCTTTATACTTATAATTTATGCATGTAACTTATATTTGCCTACACACTAGATTTTTTTGATACCAACATAAGAGTGCTCATGCAATTATTATGTAATTTGAGGACATGGATAATTGCACTAATTAGGAGATAAAGCTCGAGAACACATTTGGCAGAAGGGTGGAGTAAAATTATATTAGTATGAAAAAAGTGTTGGATGAAAGAATAGGTTCTAGTGCTGGTTGGATTCTGAATGGTGTTGTGGTGTTTGGAATTTACTTAGTGAGTTGAGAGCCAGATTTGTTTTTCCTTGTCCCTTTGATGTGTTTTTCCTTCTCCCTTTGAACTCACTCTTTACATGCTCGTGTTAACCTTGAACGAAGTTACTTGTTGATCGGAAATAACTATTGTTTGGATTTTGTTTTTGCGATTGCGGTGCATGTAGGAAAATATATAATTTATATGGTACATTTGCAATAGTCCTACTTATCATTGACGGTTGATGGAAATGGCACTGTCACTGGCTAATACTACTGCTGACATTTATGACTTTCGTGACATCTTCAAATGTATTGGTGTTTCATGCAGTAATCCTTTACGAATTATGTGCAAAATGACCCTCCAATATAAATGATTTAACAGGTTCTTTGCACTACTGGCTGAATACCGTTTCGGATTGCAAAAATGCGTTCAAGGAAGATGGACTTTTACTTGTTCTTGTTAGTGATTATGTTGGCGATGATTTTACTTCAAATCCAAATACTTTCAAAATGTTTGAGAATGTAAAATCACTTCACCAGAGGTAATGGAAATTTTATGTTAGATAAATTCGTTATGTGGCGAACATGCTATATTTAATATTTGATAGTGCAGGTACCCATTCCTTCAGGTTCTGGTTGTGCAATATGGCAGGTCAATAAGCTTCAATGATATTTCTACAAGCTTGGTTCAGATCATCTTCAAAGAATATATTAATTTCCCTATTCTGCTGTCCAAGTATAGCCTTGAGGTTTGTGATGTATATTTGTAGTTGATCTAATTGAATCGCTGGTGCTCGGGACCTGGCCTTGCTATTTGACATTTCATATAGATTTCTTAGATTTGTTTGTGAATGGTACAATCCCCAAGAATTTAAATTTAGTTTGGTGATGAAAATTCCAAGAAAGATTTTCCAAATTTGAATCACTAATAAATTCCTTTGAAATAATGTTATCATTCATTTTTGTAATAAGCTACCGATGGAAAGATCAGTCCATGTGCCCTTGCTTGATAAGAGAAATTAAAGAAATTGAAAAATTATGTGTGCCAGCTTTGTGTAAGATCCACATCATCATCCTGAACGAGCAAGTTGCACTTTACTTTTCTAGATTTTCTGCTCTGTCAGTTTTTTATTCTTAGTTGCAAATGAATTATTTAAAGCATGTTTATATATATACGTACATTCAAAAATATAATGAGTCGTTTATGTGGCTGACTTCAAAGGGTATTAGCATGCAGATGCAATATATATAGTCTGTTTTGTATTCTAATTAGGGAAATCTTCTTAATTCATTTTGCAACATATTATCTTTTATATCTTTCAAATTGATGCATGAATTTCCTTTTGTTTAGACAGTTTTCTTTCCAAGTCCTTTACTCTTGCTTTGATATATTTAGATGGTAAAGGGGCCATGCTACATTATATCTAAAGGCTTTCGGAATCCTTTGGTCTACCCTGCGAAGAATGTGGATCTTGAGGCACTTGATCAAGGTGATAGTACTTTTTTCTTCATTTCTTTACTCTTTGACAAAAAAACATAAATCAAATGAATCGTTTCATAAGTCTTAAATATGTTTCATTCACATGGTTTTTATGGATTTTATAGAAGCAGTTGGGTGATTTCTTTAGATATTAACTCATAGGAAGCTCAGCAAACCTAAGGGGAGTAAATAGGTGTTTTACCGTGAGATGGATCATTGAACATGAAGATTGCTTTCTTCATTCTGATGTGATTGTTTCATTTGTTAGTTGTTACAATTTCTTTACTACTCCTGCAAGTGTAGTAACTTGCATTAAAACGCGATTTGAAAGAGTAAATATGAAGACCTTTTTCGTCGGGATTTTTATCAAATTGTTTTCTATAGCTGATGATCTTTGCTTGTATTCAACTACTAATTAAACGAGATGCATTCATTCGAAATACAATGGAAAGGGTAAACAGAGTTGGAGAAAGGAGTTATGCAGTTTTACCTCTTTCAATTTGCTTGCATGAAATTGATTTTGATGATTTTCTAGCAATATTACCTTGTTAAATTTTGAATGTGGCAATTGGTTAGTTTTTTTATTAGTCTTTTCTTCTCGTGGTGTGTTTTTGGTCTAAAAATAGTTGGCTGACCACGGGGTAGGGATGGGGGTTGGATAACAGTCAATTTGTTTGCTTCATTGTTTTTTTTCTTGTTTTCTGTCTTTGATGATTTTTTTTTTTGTGAAATTGGAAATATGCTCGAGTTTTCCATGTTGGGGATCATCTCATACTTTCAATTTGTCGTGTTTGGCAGCTATTCAAGAGTTGAATGAACAAAGTATTCAGGGAGCTATTATTCATGACACAAAAAGTACTTGGGTAAAGCCTGTTGAAGTTGTTAAGGAACTAGATGTTTGTTCCTCGTCACAAAATTTACTTTGGTCTTTCCCGGGTAGAGGCTTCTTCTGCTTTCTGCAATTTATCCCTTATAAGAGGTTGGAGGTCTGGGAAATCAATAAATGATAGAGTTCGTGATTATTATGCGAGTAGAGTGCTTGAAGATATTCATTCGTTTATTGTTCAAGTGTGTATTTGTTGAAGGGGTCTCTTTATATGTTGCTTCTTTTCTTTCCTTTGTTTTTGTTTTGTTTCCTTTTTGCGCTTTTCGGGAGGGGGCTGGGTGAGGAGGGAGAGACGTTGTTTACTGGAGGTTAAGTTGGTTGGTGATATCAGGTTCTCGGCTATTTCATTACCATGGTAGGATGTTAGTTTGTATGCTAGAATTGACAGTGGAGGTTAATTTTGTTGGTGATGACATTAATTTACTGGAATAAATTGTTGCACATTGTTTCTAATTGGGTTCTATAACTGGAAACAGAGATTGTGATTCAGCGCTGAGGTAGAGTGTATAAACAGAGAGAACTCTCAGTGTTTAGCATCTCACTGGATGGGGAAGTATTCTGCTATTCCCTGGCAGCAACAGTTCTTGTGGAATTTAGACATATTAAGCATTTTATCTTCTTTTATATCTGTATGACTTTTAATTAACACATGGGTGCTAAAAATGTAACTTTTTTTCCATGTGTCCAGGTTGCATTTCTGTTGATGAGTGTGGCGATCGCTTGTTCCTCTCTGATGTCAATCACCATAGGATTATTGTGTTTAATGGCAGTGGGAAACTTCTGGATGCTGTATGTGCTAGATTTGGGTTTAATAATTTTCAACTTGTGAACTAGTTTTGTTGAGATTTAAATATTTGGTATGAATAAAAGAAATGCATAACTGAAATGATAAACTCTTAGATTGGTTCTTCCCCTGGATTTGAGGATGGAGTGTTTGAGAATGCCAAGTTACTTCGCCCTGCAGCTTCCTTTTATCATGCTTTTGAGGATTCCATATATTTTGTGGATTCTGAGGTATTACCCTACTGCTGCTCAATATGATACATATATAAATTCTTTCATAATCTCATATGTTCCGCTAGGTTATCGGGTGCTTTTTGAAAATTATAGATCATTAAACCTGATGAATGTGCTGCTATATATCAGAAATTTTTCTTTTAATCTTTTTTAAAGGGGATGAGCAGAAGTAAAGAATCACCTATTATACAAAAGCACAAATAAGACTGAGTTGTGTATAATGCTTTCTATTATGTAAAAACTGAGTTCTAATAAAGAGAAGTAACAAAAGAAGTTTCAAATGAAAAATAAAAAAAAAGTTTCAAATGAAGAATGAAAAAGTTTTATTATCCGTATCTTGGAAGATCTCATTGCAAAAGAAACCTCTATCTATTCTAGATAATATTATTATTTTTGCCACCATGAGCATAAATGGTTGTGGAGATGAACCTGTTAAATTATGTACAACTCATCTTTTTCCTACATTGCCTTGACTACATTGTCTTAATTCGATTTAATTTTTCTCCGAATGAATCCTAGTTCATTCTCTGGGAAAAAATGGGAGAATTCCTGTGCAGCACCCACTTCTACCTTTGTCGTGACACCTTATTTTGTACTCTTTTCGTTACCTGCTCTAATGATTTAGTCTTTTGGTTGGTATCTTTCTGTTTTTTTGTCAATCAATTATCTTTTGCTTTCACATCAGAACCATGCTATCAGGAGAGCTGATTTGGAGAGGAGGGTCGTGGAGACGGTTTTTCCGGCGACGACTGATGGTAACTCTAATAAAAGTTTTTGGAAATGGATTCTGGATAAGGTATGGCCTGGAAAGTTGAAGTCTGAAGCATTGAATTCCGAATCATTTTTGTTTCCCTGGCATATGCTGAAGGCGTCAGATAATTGTCTCTTTGTCCTTAATCAAAGGTAGAACATATTTATTGCTTTCATTAGGCAAATTGTAGCTTTTGTTTCTTTATTCACTTAATGTTAATCGGATGTCTTTAGAAGTATGTAATTACTTCAGCATTTTAGAATTGACACCTTCTTTAGTCAACCATTTTCTTGGGTCTTCGTGGGATTTGATTCTTTACACTTTAAATGCACAAGTGGGACAACGCATGGAGGATAGAGCCTGATACTACCATATTACAATAACAACACACAAGCCTTCATCCAACTAAGTGGGGTTAGCTATATGAATCTTTCTACGCCATTTTGCTCTCCATCTCTTATTATATTCTCATCTTTAGATAGTACATATCATGCTTAATCGTTAATAACTTATTATCCTAGTCTTTTTTAGTCTCTCTCTTTGTACATTAATGGGGATACTAGTCATGTTCTCGAATCTTCTTACTGGATCCTCTGTTGGTCGCTTTTGTACGTGTTCATACCATCTCGGGAGTGTCTCCCTCAAATTTTTCTTCACCAGGCGTAGCCAACCTTTTCACTAATATACTCGTTTCAATGCGTATTCATTTTATATCTCCGTACATCCACCTTATCATCCTCATCTCTGTTACTCTAATAATCCTCATCTCTGTTACTTTAATATTTTGTTCATGTGACCGCTTTACTGCTCAACATTCCTATCCATATAATATGTCAGACCTGACCATTATTCTGTAGAACTTCCCTTTTGAGTTTCAGGGGTATCTTACGATCACATAGAATCCTAGATGCAACATATTAGTTTGTAGAAAATTTAATGAAGTATCTCGAGCTTTCTTTTGCCAACAAGTGTTGGAAGGGAGGATTGCTCAAAGCACAATAAATACTTGGTTGAAAGTTTCTACTGTAGAAGCTCTAAACTGGACTTGAACGAGGTTAGATATGATGATTGGATATTTTTCATGTCAACTGTGGTGTATATAATTTAAAAAATGCATAATAGTGACTTGGAGGAATGCACCAAAGCACGCCAATGGTTCGCAGTACAACCTACTATGTTAGAAGGGTTTTGCTTTTCTCTAGTTGACTGGTCTATTTTTGATTTCTCCACAACATTATTAACTGAAAGAAACAAACAAAATTAACTTTCATAACTTGTACCACTTTCGTGAACAGTTTTGGAACTCTTTGGGTTATAGACTTGGAATCAAGTTCTATCAGGGAAACTGTGAAAGGTATCGACTTATTTTTCCCTCTCAATTTGCGTGCTCAGAATAATTTCGATTTATTGACTTCTCAGTGAACTGGCAGAATCTTCAAAGATTTTGGAGATCTGTGGGCAGATGATGATGGATAAATCTATTTCTGTGAGGCATGTGCCATCTGATTGGTTAGAGCAGCAACTTGCTGCTAGTTGTTCATTCGATGGAATTCCGTATGCTGGGCTTATGTCTTCTATAGCAACTTTCCAGGACCATATTGTATTCTGTGATACGGGTACCCAATCTTGTTGATTCTGATAAACTTTATATCAAGTTAAATTTTGGGTCTGTGTTAATGACTTTATATGCTGAAGTCGGTCAGACAGTTGTTAAGTTCGATAGAGGAACTGGATCAGCAATAAGCTTTCCATTCTCAAATTTCGGAGTCCTTGGGCTTCCTTATTGGTTTGTTCCCCCTTTAGAACAAGTTTATTCTGAGTAAGTATGAGAAATTTGCTGCAACCTTTGAATTGCTTTCCTCTGTTATGGTTTTGTTTTTAGCTTAACTTATATTTTATTCATATTATCAGTGATGGAGTGCCAGGACTGGAACTTGATCATTTACAAGAGTTTAATTTATTGCCAGGTATGCTGAATATACTTCTTTCCATGATGAACAGGCACAATTTCCTTCCATTGTCAAGTGATTTTTATTCTTAATACTCATTTGTTGGTTACTTCCTATTGATCAGCAGTGTTAACTTGCGCCCTTTCCCATTCAAGAATTTCAGTTGTCAGTTATGCAGCTGTATTTCAAAGCCCTTTTGTTGTTGGGAATCTGAAACTAAAAATAAAATGAAAGGTCACGAGGATGTTTGCTGAAACTGTTAATTTTTCTTGCTGTTACTATAAAAATACTTTGATGGTTCGGAAACCGTCTCGCAAATTTAAGTCTGAAATGCCTACCGTGATAAATAACATTCCATGTTTAGCAATTTTGTATGTGAAGTACTATATCAAATCTTGTGCTTTTTTACTGTCGATCTCACTTTTCTTTTAAATTTTGAGGATATTCTAAAGTGGTCACATAATAGGAGAGGAATCATATTGCAATTTTTTAATGTTCGAAACAGACATCTCTTTGGAATATTGATTCTGATTGGACCTAAAAACTAAAACAAATTTTTTTCTTTTAATTCACGATAGTATTTATTGTCTATTTGGAAATTTTGTGTTACCCCGGAAGAATTTTTTTTGGTCTTTTAATTTAACTATTATTTATTTATTTTTATCATGGTTTAAGTATGAGAAAACCAGGATTTAACTGCTGGCAAGTTTGATGTGCAGCCACTGAGATAACTGGCCTTTGGCACCAAAAAGGTCATATGATTTGTTTAAGTTGATTGTTTGAACTCTTCGTCAGTGTCTATTTAAGTGCCATTTTTACATTTCCTCTGCATTCGATCTTTTTAACTCAAAATCTCTCTCGTAACTAACCTTTCATCATGAACATGAGATTTGTTAGTATGTGCCTTGTTTACTATTTCTGGTGGTTAGGTAAATGAATCTCATGCCTGTATTCGTCAGGCAGAGTTGACATAGAGTTATATATCAGTGTGCCACAACAAACTGAACTAGTAGAACAACCACAAGAAGGATGTATATGGCGTCTAGCCAGAGGAGCAGCTGCTGAAGTCTCTGAATTAGAGAACAAGGCATTATCAACAGAAAAGGTGTATAAGTTGCTAAATTCTGGCACATTTTATATTTTATTAATCACTAAGTTCACCTTTTTGGAATTGCTAGTTGCTGTGAAATTTATGCAATTGGCTTTTTTCAGGTTGGCATTGCTCAGCAATGGTACGATGAACTCGACAATCTTTGTTATTCAACATCACTAGAAGAAGAGTCGAGCACAGAAGAAAAAAGCAAGCCTGTCGTGCAAGAAGGGGTTGCTCGCATTGGTTGCACAATCAACTCTAGTCCTGGAACAAGTGAGGTAAGCATTCTCCAATTTCTTTCTACAACTAGAAATTGATCTATTTATTCAACTCTACTAAAATCGAAAAGGAAGAACCACGGTTGATGAATTCACCCACAAACAAGCCCCTATGGAAAAAATTTGAATTTTAGGTTGAATATTTTATAGAAATGAAAGATGTATCCTCTAAATCGATTGAGTCGCCTCTCTCGTCCTGTCTCGCGACCTCTTTCTGAATCCCAGCACCCACATATAAGAGCTCAACACTATATAAAACCTCTTTTCTTATAAAATTTTATGATATATACAGGTTATAATTTTAGCTGCACTTTACTTGAGGCTGAAAAAGAGCACAATTTCAACCATTGAAAGTTGTGAAGACAGAGCGACAAAAATCGTCTCTATTATGGACCCGAGTAAACGGTTCAAAAGAGATCTACTTGTTAAAGTCCTAACAGCATCAAAGAGAGACTTAGAAGAACTCATTTTCTTGAGACATCTGCATGTGAGGCTTAAGATCGATTCTTTCGACCACCCGAAAGCAGATAATTTAAGAGATATAATTGTGTCCGAATCCTCGGTGAAAGTTCAGGTTACCTTGTGAGAGATTCTTTCCCTTCAAACTTGTTTGACGTGAGCGATGGAGGTGGATTCATTCCAAAGTTCATGTTGCAATGTTGGACTTTTAGAGAACATTGGGATGATTTTTGTAGAACAGAAACATCAGTAGAAGTTTCATTCAAGAATATTGGTCCACAATCTGCCATTTTGATTATATGCATGCAATGATGAATAATGTCTTGTCCTGTTTAAACATGTAAAACAAAATGAAAAAAAAGGAAGAAAAGGAACCGAACTTGGGGGATCCATTTTTATAAAATTAAGTCAAATTGGGTATGCAGGTTAGCTGACACCATTGGACAACAAACTTTATTCTACACAAGATTCCACAATATTCACTGCCTGGTATTTATGGTGTATTCATGTTTCGATGTGTTTTTTTTAATTATATATATTTTATACATGTTTAGGTTTTAAAATTTTAAAATAACAGTACAAGGATATTACAATAAAATCAACTTAACTCAAATATAATTAATCGATTGATACACTCAAATTTTTTCCCAAAATTTTAAATCAGATCCTGAAATAAACTCCACATCAATTATTCAAAAACGATAGAAATTACACAATTTTACATTCTTTTAACTTGTCATTATATTGTATCACATTAATTCTCAAAATATTTCATCCAAACAACTGAAATTAGGTAAAAATAAATAAATAAAACATTAAAAATCAAAGTATAAATCCAAGATATGTTACGAATAGATTGCCCCAGCCAAAGCAAATTTGCGAAAAGGTTTTTTCCATCAATAATCTTTAGCCCACGTGAATTTCTGACACCCCTCATTTAACTATATATATATACACTAGAAAAATGTACGTGCGTTGCACGTGAGAACCAACTGCTGAAAATATATGTACGAAATTTTGATCATATTTAAATTAATTAAACATGGCTAATAGCATTTATCAATTGAAACAAACAAAGTCACCAAAAATAAAAAAATCATGACCATAGACGTTATATATATGAATCGGATAAGTTATCTTATCCACTTGACACACTTTTCAATATGCTTCTTGGTTGATTTTGACAGCTCAACACCTCTTTGTCGTATTTTGTTATAATATGCATATAACCATTTTGGTATACTCAACAAGTATCTGATCGTTTTTAAAATCTATTATGGTATTCACAATCCTCATCTGTGATCTGACATGCTCGTAGTTTGCTTCCTTATCACGACATTTTTTCGGTTTTCTACATTGTTTTTATCTGATAATCTTATTTTTCCGACTATTTGTTTTGTTGTTAAATGATTTTTCAGTTTTTGACAATCAACTATAACTCTTAAGAAAAAATACATTTAGTCGTGATATATTTTCACTTGTGACTAAAAGTATGCATAACATGTATATTCTTCAACAACATAATCAATTAATAGTGTTGCACCTTATTCAAACATTGTGATATTTGTGATATCATTTTTATATATTTAGTGTCAATATTGTCAACATATAGCTATAATGTTAATAAATTATTAACAACTATTTCTCAATCACTGTGACAAAAAATACTTGAAGATCTCTTTAAATGAATATATTTTAGAATTGTGTCCTCGTTTAATTTGACGCAATTCAGGAAAGTCGTCTCGTTCGTAATTTTTTTGAAAGCTTTAGAACAATGATTGTGTGCATCATATCATGAGGATGATATAGTTTCAATCTAATTTATTGAGTCTAGAACATAATATTATATTATTTATTTAAACAAAACGAATTTTCTTTTATTGAGTTGATATTTTGTTTTATAATATTTTATATCTTATGGAACGACATACAAAATTAATAATTGTATTTAAAAAATCTTGAGAAAAGACACAGATAACGTAATTAAGATATGCGTATGAGATATCATTCAAATATATGTCAACATATTTGCTAGCATCGTATATCATATTGATTACTTGGCTAGACACTTTAACTAAAAAAAGAGACAAAAACAACATTTTAGTCACCACGAAATATATCGAAATAATATTGGAGGAAATAAAGTGAAACTGGCTCAATGTCTCAACAAAATGCATAAAATCGATCTATTGTGTCCACAACGCTTTAGAATTATTCTCATACCATTATGAATAGAATGAGAAATATGCACATTTTTTTTCATGTATTTTTTTTCTGAATTAAGAAATTTTTTCTTTTTGAAAAACTATTTTATTGTTTAGAGATATTGACATTTTATATGATAGCCATATATCGCAAACCATGAAGTAGCAACATAATCACTATATAACACTTACGTTAACGTACACATACAATTCTTCAATTTCTTCTTCATTGTGCTTCATTGAAATTTAAATCTGAATCATTCTTGATCTTAACATTTTGCTTTAAATACGATTTAATATATATGTATATGTTTCATGTTGCTTAGTTAGACCTAATTTCAAATATCTATAAAAAATGTGCCTGAATTATATCATACAGAAATTAGGACATAGTAATATGTAACATTATTTTTTATTTAACATGTCTTTTATTCATCCACTATATTTGTCTTAACTTTTTTGTTCAAAATCTGACGCATTTCGTAGACTATATGTATGAAGAACCAATAAATTACATATTTCACAGAAACCATCTATTATCTTCTTTGTAGGACAGAAGACCCAAAATATGTGGCTTTGATTGGTGTACTCTCATACTTATTTTCATACAAACAACAAGACACATCATATAATATTAGAAAAATCAATTACCGCCAACAATATTAATCAAATGAATAAAAAAATCATAACACAAACAACCTCGATAAGAGAAAAATGATAAGTCAAAGTTTAAAAATAATTTATTTAGTACAATAACACAGAAATGGAAATATATATGAACAACAAAAAGCATAAATCACTCTCAAATTAAATACTAACTTATATTATTCACAATTTGTATAATTTTTCCAATATTTTTTTCAAATAAAGAGAAATCATCTTATTAACGTCATTATTTCATAGATATTCCACATTTTTTTTAGGGAAAAAAAACACACTAAGGGAAAAATAGTGCCTGGAAATTATCATAAAAAAATCCTTTAATAAAACCATTAAGAAAATAGTCGTAAAAATATAATATAAAGTCACACAATTTTTCTTAAACCAAAAAAATATTAGACCATTGACAAAATATATCTAGCAACAACAAAACATGCGTTAACTGGTGATATAATTAAAATTTAGAATCATGCATAATCATTGAATTAAAACAAAATCGCATGCCAAAAATCTATTGGATGTTATATCTTTTAATAATTAATCTATGTTTGGAAATACATTTAGTCCACCTAAATGTACCAAAATTTTTTAGTCCACCTATTATTTTCACAATAAATAATACTACAAAAATAATATAAGCAAGCACATAAAAACTCAAATTCAAATACCTTCTATAAATATAAATACAAAAATTTTGAATAGACAATACAATAATGTAGTAAAAATTTTAAATATTGATTTATAGACACGAGTCTGGAAATACATTTGCCCCAATAAATAAAAAATATTATCTCTTGATATTCTGAGACATAAGGTAAAAACAAAAAAATATTTCGGCATTTTTAATATTTTCTAAATCACTTCAAACTATATAATCTAAGCAAACAACAAACATGCATTATGTGTTTAAAAATTAACAAAATATCTCAACAATAAAAAATTGAAAAATAACCAATTTTGTGTGATATGTGGCCTTTTTTTCTATTTTCTTTCGGTGAACAAACAAATCACATACACAATCCAAACACAACATGATCAATACAAATGACGTATAATAATAAAACATGTTAACTCTAGGCTAAAAAAAACTCATCTCATTGCAAGAACACAAAATGATCAAATGGATCATATTATTTAGTAATATTTATTTAGCAGCACATATAACAAAAAATTGACTAAATAGCTTAAAAACGGTGTTTGAAATCACTTACATACAAACATTTCTCTCAATCACGTATCTCTATTGACACATAAAGAGTCTTAAAATATCTCTATTCTAAATGGGAGAAAGAAGTTTTATATGACCTTAATATTTATTAATAATTTATTTTTATTCAATCCGACTCCTCTCCCTTCGTCTTCCCATTATACCCTCAATGTTTGTAATATCAACAATTTATTTAAATTTATAACATTATGATAGTGATTTTATATGAATTTAATGTCAATGTAAATATTAAAGTAAATAAATTTAAAAGTAAAATTAAATTGAATTTGAAAATAAAATCAAAATTATAATTATATTGTTTGAGTTAAGTACATTATTAATGACTATATTAAATCAACATAGAAAATGACTTAAATAACCTCATGAACATGATAAATTGTAAAACAAATAAAAGGGTAAAATAGTAAGTTCACATTTAAAACTCATATATTTATAATAGTATTTATATTTATTATAATAGTATTAGAATTAAATCAACATAGAAAATGACTTAAATAACCTCATGAACATGATAAATTGTAAAACAAATAAAAGGGTAAAATAGTAAGCTCACATTTCAAACTCATATATTTATAATAGTATTAAACATTTCTCTCAATCACGTATCTCTATTGACACATAAAGAGTCTTAAAATATCTCTATTCTAAATGGGAGAAAGAAGTTTTATATGACCTTAATATTTATTAATAATTTATTTTTATTCAATCCGACTCATCTCCCTTCGTCTTCCCATTATACCCTCAATGTTTGTAATATCAACAATTTATTTAAATTTATAACATTATGATAGTGATTTTATATGAATTTAATGTCAATGTAAATATTAAAGTAAATAAATTTAAAAGTAAAATTAAATTGAATTTGAAAATAAAATCAAAATTATAATTATATTGTTTGAGTTAAGTACATTATTAATGACTATATTAAATCAACATAGAAAATGACTTAAATAACCTCATGAACATGATAAATTGTAAAACAAATAAAAGGGTAAAATAGTAAGTTCACATTTAAAACTCATATATTTATAATAGTATTTATATTTATTATAATAGTATTAGAATTAAATCAACATAGAAAATGACTTAAATAACCTCATGAACATGATAAATTGTAAAACAAATAAAAGGGTAAAATAGTAAGCTCACATTTCAAACTCATATATTTATAATAGTATTAGAAATAATGCACGTGCGTTGCACGTAGAAAACATATGTTGAAGTAATTAAAATTTGAAATAAAATTAGTTAACTCAACAAAAGATAATGATAATAGTATTGTAAATTTTGACAATTCTTGTTAATTAGCATATGTAACTAATTTGAAAAAAAAACAAACATATTTTTTTAATTTTCAAAAAAGATTTGGACTACTAAAATTTTTCTCATATCTTTTTTTATCATATTGTTTTCTTTTGTTATTTGTCATATTCTCTCAAGAATGCATATATTTTATTATAATATTCAATTATTACAATTTTTTTGACAATCAATGATAAGCAATTTTTTATTTACAATGTTGTTTGATTATTATTCTTTTTCATGTAAATTGACAACAATTTCTACTGGATGCTTTTACTTTCTTAGTCACCTTTAATTTATTAGACACTTATACTTGATAACATATAAACTACACATTATTATTATGGGTGAGCAAAATTTCGGTTAAACCGAATTAACCGACCGAACCGACTCAATTCGGAAATTCGGTTTTCAAATTAAAAAAAGTCGGTTATATCGGTTAATTCCGTTCGGTTACGGTTTTCAAAATTTTGAAATCGGCTAATCGAATTAATCGATAAAATAAATACTATTATTTAATAAACTTTTATTATTTATCAATTTTAATATATTTTTAAATTTTCACTTTTTAATTTTAAAATCAGCCCTAACTCTAAAGAAAAATTTGTGATGCATGTGATTTTATTTTTTATGCATTTGTGTAGACTGTAGTGTTAAAAAAATTACATATATAATTAAAGTTAAATCACTAATTTTTTTAAAACTAATCGGTTAATCCGGTCACCAACCGAATTAACCGATTTTAATTTGGTTCGGTTTTCATTGGTTATGAAAATTAATTCGGTCGGTTCGGTTATTGCTAAATATTTCGGTTCGATCTGGTTATGACTAATTCGGTTCGGTCGGTAACAAAACCGACCGAATGCCCACCCCTAATTATTATAACAATCTATCATCACATAAAAAGTACTGATGGATTGATTTTAAAAAATATTGATTAAATGTTGTCATTTATTTGCACTTTATAATAATAATATTTTTGACAATAAATCATCTTTTTACTGACTCTTATGACACTTATTTTAATATTGCATATCAACTCATAAGTATAATTAGCACAATCAAATTACTAATGTCATATTGATATTAACTCAAGAAAAATAATATATTTAATTTTTCTAATTGTTTAAATATCTTAACGGGAACATTTGTGTACTCTTATCTTGAGAAAAATTCATTGCATTTATAAAGTTTGAACGGTAATATAACTTTATAGTATACATTTAATTTGAAAACTGAATTCATAGTATGACAAACACTTCTTTCATTTCTATTTTTATGTGTCACCCAAAAGAGTTAATATTTTTTCTCTTTTATCTTCTCCAACTCATTGTAAAAAGTTTTTGAAAAATATTTATATCTAAAAAAATATTTTTATTTATTGTTTTTCTTGTGTATATATTTTGTTATATGTGAACATTTATTCTACTTCATTGTCTTAAATGTCATATATCTTTACTATATAATTTGTGTACATTGAAGATGAATAAGTTTATTTTGTAGTTTTTTATTACCTGGACTTAGGTTGATATATTAATATTTGATATACATAGATATAATAATTTTTAAATTCAATTTATTCACAATGATTTTTCATAACAAAAGCCAACTCAAAATAATAAAATTTAAGATTCATAATTATTTTAAATATGATATAAAAATAATATGTTGAGATTTTTTTTGACATTTTAGTTGCAAAATACAGTGATAAATGCATGTAGGTGCACTATTTCATTGTGGCAATTATAACTTTATTTAAATATCTTATTTCTCACCCAAGGATCAAAATTTGTTTATTTCTTATTTTGATTATCGACAAATCCAATATTTCATTTAAATGTTTTTGTTAATAATATTTACATGAGTTTTATTTTATATTTATCCAATTTGAAAGGGATAAATTATAATTCAATATATAATAATATTTGAAAACAGTAGAATGCTTCTAAATTTAAAAATCGAGTAACATGTAAGGGATCAATTCAAAACTAAAAGTTGATGCAACATGTTTCTTCTAGCTTTACAATCGAATAATATAAGATCGAGCGTTTGTCGCTTTACCAAAAGCTATAACTGATTATAACTATGCAAGTCAAATCTTTAATTGAATCATACAACAGCTCAAGCGACTACCCATCGTGGACAATTATTGTACCAAACAATCTATCTCCTAATAATTGCACCAATTGCAATCAATGAAAATCAAAGTCGCGATCTTGGCTCTGATACCAATTGTAGACTCAAGCGTTTACTGTTATATCAAAACCTATAGATTATGGTAACAGTGCAAATCAAATATTTTAAATAGTACAACAGTTCAAGCACAATATTTTAATTACTCTACCCAACATGATCAATTATTGCACTCAACAAATAAGTTCATGCAAATAACCTTTTAGTATATCATATGAATTTATAAGACATTTGAGTAGAATATATACTTGATATTCTACATAAGTAGTATGAAAAAAAAATCATTTTTCATTTATTTGAAAATTTAAATTTTAAAATAAAAAAATCATATATACACACACACACACATATATATAATGATCTCATTATTATTACGTTACAATGATAAATAAATTATTATTTTTAGTTTATCATCATAGTCTTTATCTCAATAAACACATTTTTGAATGTATGATGTTAAATTTAATATTGACATTAGATAATTATAGTATTAATTCTAACATTCTTTTTTTATTCTTCTCAATATATTACTTTTTATATTTTCAAAAATATTAATCTATTTATTATTGTATACAAAGTATAATAATTATTTGGTTAATTGATCACATTTAAGATTATGAGTGAGTCTCATGTGAGACCATCTCACGGATATTAATCTGTGAGACGGGTCAACTCTACCCATATTCACAATAAAAAGTAATACTCTTAGCATAAAAAGTAATACTTTTTCATGGATGACCCAAATAAAAGATCCGTCTCACAAATACAACCCGTGAGACCGTCTCACACAAGTTTTTGCCTAAGATTAAATGTTTAGAAAAAATTCTAATATATCTTTAAAGACCAATAGATGATGAAATTAAATTTGAAATCAAGAGAAAAATTAAGAAAATGTAGAACACTACAGTGCATAAACTTTCGCTTTGTACAGTGACAAAACATAAGGTGAGACCAAGTGAGATACTTATATATATGAGTCTCATTCAACTTAGTCTCATTATAATATTTTTATTAACCAACTTTGTCCTTCGTTTTTATTTAACTAACTTTGCAGTGTGACTCATTCAAGCATTAACTTTTTATTTTTTTAGTACATAGTGGCCTCCACTCTCACCGACTTCAATATTTAGAAGTCGTTATTAATAGTTTATAGGTAATAGACAATTATTTATTTTTTATTTCCTGTCTTTTGATTAATTGTGTAATTTTTTATGTTTTACCTAATTCATTTTTAGAATTTTTATTGAATTTTTATAATCATGATTAGAAGTGATGCACGCAAATAATATAAAATTAATATGTTTTAAAATGTCAATATTGAAGTGTCGAATAAATGTATTAAATCATTATTTAAGAACTTTTAGAAAAACAATATACATCATAATTCAGATTTAAAGATTAACATACAAATAAAGAATTGCGATGAATATCTCATAAAAATAAATTATGTTAGCCCAAAAAGATTAAATATGATTATTGTAAATGAATTTTTCTTAATTCATTAGAAAATTTTTAACAAATGCGCCAAATTAATTAGAATGTTTTCAATATAGAATGTCGATAAATGTTTTTTTATAGGAGTTAGTGATTGAGTCCTTATGAACATTTAAAAAAAAGTGTCTTTAGTTATAGTAACGGTGTCTTATAATTTAAAATATTAAATGAAACAAATTTTCAAGATAAAAAATTAATTAAGAAATTCAAGAATATGTGATTACTCAATTAGTTTAATTGACACGCTCTTTAGTTTGCTGATTTAATAGATGTTAAATCCACAATCACTGAGTTTGACAAGAATTTTTGTAGAATAAAATGCAATTAAAATAAATTACCTGATTGTATATGTTATAAAATTTTGTATATTTCATATATGTATGATTTATTTCATTTATAAGGTTGAAATTTTATATATTATGATATAAGATTTATTATGCATCTTAACCTCGATAAATTTATTAAAAATTTATTTGTTTATATTTTAATTCTTGTTACCACATAATTTTGGTTTCGCACCAGACTTTGTGTATTCGTTTGCTTGAATCTACTGTTCCACATTTTGCTAAGACTCAGAACACGTCAAACATGAAAGTATATATTAATTTAAAGATATGATAATACTTATTTATTTCAATAAACGTGTTTATTATTCACAATACTGATAAAAATAACTTAAAAATAATATGTTGACGAACATATATATTGTCAGGAATCCAAAAACACATTTCAAATGTCAACTTTGACACTCAATTTTCAGTGACTACCAAAATATCTTAACAACCCACAATTTATGGACAATATATTAACATCTTAATTTTAAAATCAAGATGATATTCTCCCTTTTACATGAAGAATTCATAATTGAAAATCGACAATATTAGATATATAGATATTTAATATAAACTCGTGTGAGCTCATTTAGGCCCACCTTTAAATAGGTTGACAAATTTTCAACCCAACCCATTTAAATTGGTTTGGTAGTGTTGGCCAATCGACGGACCCAACTCAAATTGATGGGTCTAATCACAACGATCCTTTACCTTGTTTTATTCAAATAATTTATAAATATAAACCGCCAAAAAATGTTGGTTGAAATTTTTTTTTATTTAAACACATAAATTCTAGCCAGCGATTATAAGTAAAGAGATTTAAAAATTAGAAACTTTTTTTTTATATAAAAATGGTATATTATAATAAATTTTTTAACAATATTTTATTAAATAATTTTAAATATAAATCTTTGCAAAAAA
>NC_133319.1:7183064-7184109 GCF_012295235.1 Primulina huaijiensis | reverse complement strand
ACACACACACGTGTCAGATTTCATAAATTTATATCCATGAAAAAAAATAGATTCAATTCATATTTTCATGAAAATTAATATTTTGAAATGAAAAAATAATATTTTTCTTTAATTTGAGCCGGTTTGAAAATTTGTCTCATAAAATTGATATGTAAAAATTTCATAAAAGTTTTTGTACACATCACATTCTATATATGATAATCAAATAATTAAAGAAGCTACTGAAAGATCATTCACAGAAATATTTAAAATAGATGAATTCATGCACAATATTAAAAATTATAGTATACATGTGAATTGAACCAACTTCATGTCCTTAATTAATTCTTTCCTCAAAAAACACCAAGATTCATCATTTAAACGTACATATAAATGACAGACTCCATAACATCCAAAAAAGAAGAAGCATATAGATATGTATACTATACGGGACCGGACCAATATATGCAATAAAATCAATAACAAAAAATTAAGAAACCCGTAATTTTCCGATCGTCTTCTCCACGTACGGCAGCTGCATCATCATGGGCTAATTTACCTGTTGGAAATAGGGTTTGGTCCACTGGGAACTTCGTGATCGCTTGCTTCAATCCGGTTATGGTCTCTTCCTTTGGGATTCGAATAAGTGCCCCCTTTTCTTGTGTGGAAATCCTTCATTGTTTTTGCAGATGAATGATCCGAGAAAAGGGTTTCATAGTCGGCACTTGAGGAGCTCACAAGTGCAGGAAAGATGAAGAAAATGTACAAAAGCACAAGGAAAAAATGGTGGGATTTGGTGGATATATCAAGAATTGATGATGAGGAGTTGATTCTCAGAGTTGTTGCCATGCAATTTGGAAATAAAATTATAATTCACCCAAACTCCCAAGAATTCCAATATCCATTTAAACAAAATGAGGATTTGTTAATGACTTTTTTGTTCCCCCGAAACCAATCAACAATATTTAAATTTGATTACAGAAGCACATTTATGTATATTTTGCTCGGCCATGTGGGTCTACATGTATAATGTAAGGGAAATTTATATTTTTTGTCTTGTTTATAT
>NC_133319.1:7182787-7183028 GCF_012295235.1 Primulina huaijiensis | reverse complement strand
ATAATAAATAAATACATTATCAAAATTGAAAACTGACAATATACATTATTTTGAATATATTAGCCGAAAAATACATAATAAATAAATACATTATCAAAATTGAAAACTGACAATATACATTATTTTGAAAATATTAGCCGAAAAATACATTTTCCTTATAATTACATTACATATATAGATCGTGTATGTAACGTATCGTACTTTCATACTTAAAATTTGCGGAAAAATTAAAAATTTTCTT
>NC_133319.1:7136181-7182687 GCF_012295235.1 Primulina huaijiensis | reverse complement strand
AGTTTCTTTTAAAATATTTATGGATTTTTATGAGGAAACGATAACATTAAAATATATGTTGCATGCTTGTTTTTTTTAAAGAAAAGGATATTAAATGCATGATTTTTATAAAGTGATGATAATATGAAACGTTGAAGGAAGTGAAGTAATTGTGACTAATACGATGATATGTTGGAAATGTCGTGAGGGTGATGGTCCCAATGGGAGCACGACGATCGTGTTTTCTTGGATACGGATATGTATATGTATACGATAATATGTTAACACGTAAGGCCAAGGCCCAGTTGACCGGTGAGAGTGTTGCTGGTGTCCCCGCCGCCCAGTACTGTGGTTACATGTAGATGGATCCATCGCCCAACACGTAGACGTAGACGTAGATGAACACGAAAGTCACAATTAACGATCTGAATTCAACGAAAAGAAAACGGAATACTTATATGTTGATGATAATATGAATATGTTGAGGATGACATGAATATGTTTATGAAAATTTTTATGTAAAATGATCATGAAAATGTTTTTAAAGTTTATGCATCATGAAAAGGTTCACGAAAATGTTCATGTTTAAAGTTTATGCATCTTAATGAAAACGATATTTTAAGTACAATTATTTTTCACTGTTGCGGGTGGTTTTATACGTATTACTTGTTATCAAGAATATGACGTGTTGAGTCTTTAGACTCACTAGGTGTGATTGATGCAGGTGTTTATGATAAAAATGTTATGGGAGGTCTTGATGGTTGACCTGACTGGACTGAAGGTGCACACGACCCGAGGACCAGCGCTTCTAGCTTTCCGCATTTACGATTACGATTTATGTTAAAGATTTTTACGACTTTTTATTTATGCTTTTGAGTGAATTTTTGAGAGATTATAGTATGGGCTGTATTTCTCAAATATATAGTTGGTTGTGTTTATTTTAAAATGATGTCCAAAATATTTTATGTAATTTTTGTGGTTCGGCCGATGCTAGGGAGGTTTAAAAAAGAAAAAAAAATTCTAGTACATTTTAAGAAAAAGAAAGGCAGACGTTTCATTTCACCTTCAGTTGGTGATACCCTGATCGAAGATCTATCTTAGAGAACACTTCAGCTCCCTGCAACTGATCGAACAAGTCCTCGATCCTTGGAAGTGGGTATTTGTTCTTGCTCGTTACCTTGTTCAGCTCTCGGTAATCGATACACAGCCTCATGCTCCCATCTTTCTTCTTCACAAAGAGCACTGGCGCGCCCCATGGTGAGAAACTAGGGCGAATAAATTTCTTGTCCAGAAGCTCCTGAATCTGCTGCTTGAGTTCTAACATCTCAGCTGAAGCTAATCTGTATGGTGCCTTGGAGATTGGCACTGTGCCTGGCATGAGATCAATGGAAAACTCAACCTCTCTATCTGGTGTAAGACCTGTGACGTCGTCAGGAAAGACGTCTGGGAAGTCTCTGACTACCGGCACATCTGCTATGGATGGAGTGGGCATATCAGGCGTTGAAATGACACTGGCTAAGAAAGCCTAACACCCCTTGGAAATCAGTCTCTTCGCCTGCATGCAGGAAATCATGCGAGGGAAGCTTCTCCATCTGGCTGGTTCAAATATGAACTGTTCCATGCCCAGCGGCCTAACCAATACTGATCTTTTCTGGAAGTCAATCAAAACCCTATTCTTTGTCAGCCAGTCCATTCCCAAAATAATGTTGAACTCTGGCGTCGGCAGTAGAATCAAATCTGCATATACTAGATGGCCCTGCAATTCCAGATCGATATCTCTGATCATGCTAGTTGCTAACAACTCTTCCCCGGATGGGACTGTCACCGAAAAAATCATGTCTAGGCCAATGGACTTGATGTCCAGATGATTAGCAAAAGTCTCCGATATAAAGGAGTGAGTGGCTCCTGAATCTATCAGTGTCGTTGTGGCTAATCTCTTTATGAAAATATTTCCTGAGAGACGTTAGCACAACAAACTAACTTATATCCCAAAATTACTAACATTAACCTCAAACATAGCAGAAAATTACTATTTCAAATCACTCAAAATATTACTAGCACCTTAACAATCCCAAATAAAATCCACATGCAAGGCAAAATAATACTGAACTTGGGTAGAAAAGGTTTACCGGTCAGCAAAGTCGTGTCTGGATTCGCCTCTTGTGCATGCATGGCGAATACTCTGCCCTGAGTCGGCTGCTTCCACTGTGGGCACTCCTTTAGCATGTGGTCACTGGCTCCACACTTGAAGCACTTGCCTGATCCATATAAGCATTGCCCTGGATGCTGGCAGTTGCACTTAGGACATACTTGGAAAATTACGGGCTTCTGAGGTGTCCCTTGCTGCTGAATTGGACCCTTGCCCTTCGGCGGTCCCTGATAAGGTTTCTTCCTTGGTGGCCCTTGGTACGGCCTCTTGTGCTGGGGTCGCTGATGCTGATGCTGTGTGTGAGGCCCGGGGCCGAAGAGGGCGGGGGGTGATCGCCGGTGCCATCAGTTGCACGGACAATGAGCGGCTCCTGGCAGGCTTCTAGGTGGAGGGAACATGAATGAACCGATCCCACACGGGAATGAGAGGGATTCCGAGACTGTTCAATGTAATGGACTGTACAGTTGAAGAGGGCTTAAAAGATTTGATTTGTACTACTCATATCACGAAGGTGCATCTTCTTTTCGGTAGCTCATCACATAAGAACTCCAAAGTTAAGCGTGCTTGACTTGGGGCAATTTTGGGATGGGTGACCTCCTGGGAAGTTTCCCAGGGTGCGTGTGAGTGAGGACATAAGCACGCTGGAAAGACTCGTCTTGGTACAGTGAGGACAGTCGTCGAATCTGGGGCGTTACACTGTGGCTGTTGGTGCGGTGGTGCCTGGTAGGGCCTCTTGCCCAACCTGACCCTATCAGCATCGGTCAGTTCCATAAAATCAAAGATTACCTCGATGGACTTAATCCATCCTTCCGCTATCATCGGGGTAGTGGTACCCGAGAACTCCTTTGGACTCATCCTTCTGACCCTCTCGTAGACAGCCTCAGGCCTGGGCCTCTCCCCTGCACCCACTGCTGCAGCCTGGTTCCCCGCAAACTGCGCGAAGAACTGCGTCATACCTGCAAGCATCTGCGCCTGCATATCCGGAGGTGGACGAGGAGGAGTGACCCTCTCCTCATCACGATGCTCTGTGTTCTCATCCCTAACTTCCCGGTTAATCACACGTCTGGGAGGCATACTGGTCCAACAATTTACCCAACACGTAAACCCAATATGCATGAATAGAATAACAATATCATAAGATGCACGAAATCTAAACTTAAAACATTGACATGCTGAAATCATGATTCAATGCTTACTACATACATAATGCAAAACTTTAAAACTTACAGACTTGAGGTGTGACTTCGTGAGCTTCTTGCGACTAGCAGTAGGCGTAACCCTTTACAAGAACACAGCTCTGATACCAACTGTAACGTACCGTACTTTCATACTTAAAATTTACGGAAATATTAAAAATTTTCTTAAACATAAAATAACCTTCAAAATTTGCCATAAAATATCTCAACCAAGTCCCCCATAAGACATGATTGTTCAAAATAACTACAATAAAATTTGCTAACAAAAGGTTTGCTCAAAGTGTTTCCATCAGAATGTGAAATCAGAGTAATTTAACTTTTGCATAAAACTTAAACATGGCGGTCCTCGGGTTAAGCCAACCACTCAGTCCAAGCCTGCTCCTCGGTCGCCACCTCCTGTCTTCTCATCAACATACTCACCTGCATCGATCAAGTCTAGTGAATCTAAAGACTCAACACATATAAACTGGAAGTAGCGAATACTACGTGATAAAACCACATGCAACTTCAAAATAGAACATACATACTGAAAACTTGAACGTGCGTATTAAAACTTGAACATACGTACATACATACTTAGACGTGCCATAACTTAAACTTTTCATAAACGTGTTGCATACTTGAACATACATAGCTTCATCATTTTTGCGTAGAGAATGTTTCAAAGCAAGTGACCCATAACATAATTCGCCTGATCAGACTAAACCACAGTACTGGGCTGACAGGGACGTATCCACTGCCACATACATGAGATCCCCGTTCATAATTTAACGGGCTGGTTGGTCCCCATTCATAATTTAACGCTTTCCAACCTCGATCTAACCCGTTCATAATTTAACGGGCGGATTGGTTCCCGTTCATAATTTAACGCTTTCCAATCCTAAACATAATTTGGTCACAAGACATTTAGCATATCTCAAAAATTAAAAATATTTTCTTGCACGTCATACATACTTACTTGGCGTTGAGGGATTCGTTGGATTTCTCTTGGGGCCGCTGCTGCACATACTAAATGAATTTCAACACTAATTTGCATAAATTAGACGTAGGTACTCGAGCTCACCACCGAAGTGCAGCTTATGTCATTCTAGATCACTCGGGACTTGACCTCGTTTAATCATACGAACCATGACATTAAACCCCGAAACAAACTCTAAGGTGTCGTGTGAACATGTCCCAACCATAAAAGACTTGAACTCACTATTAGAACTTGAAAAAGAGAAAGAACGAAAATATTTTTACACATGGGGCCGCGCTCGGGCGGTAAAACTTTACCGCTCGAGCGCCAGGTCTACTGGAAAGAACACTCGGACAGAAAGGGTGGCGCTCGGGCGGTCAAAAGTTACAGCTCGGGCGCCGAGCAAACTGGACTCCCCGACTCAGAAACTTGTACTCTCCAATTCCGATTACACGTACAGTGAACAACGCCTCTAGACTCATCCTAGGACACTATGATCCAAACTCGACTCCATAAAAATGTCCCAAACGTTCCCAAAGAAGCTACGCACCACACGCAACGCGATAACTCTCATAACTCGAATTTTGACACCAAAATAGTTTTCACGACTACTCGTTCTCCCAAATGCCTAACGACGCGAACCAAAATGTCAATTACCATCCCAACATCATTAACAACATACCTAACGCAGCAGCGATCACCCGTCAATCCCCAACGAAGCCTGCAACCACAAAACTTCAAGAACGCATCAATAACATAATTTTTCAAAAAAACACAGTTTGAGCAGTCTCACGAAAAACGCCATAACTCACTCAATATTTATTTAAATATTTTGAATTTTATATCAAATCGAAGGTATCAAAAAGTTCTACGATTTTTATGTTGAAAGTTTTCTCAGATTCACGACGGAAAAATCGCAGTATTTAAAAAAAACAGTAAAAACGAGTTTTCAGATCTAAAATCTATTTCAAAACTGATCTAAATCATTTTCCGCTCAAACGACGAACGTAACACATATATTTTACGCATAAAACAACGCAACACATAATATGACATGATCGATGCAGCAAAAGAAAGATTATACGTGCCTTTGATATTTAAAAATACCGAAATGACGATACCGAAGCGGAGATAGAAGCGAGGTTGATCCGGGACGAACGTGGTGCGATTTTCTTTGAAGAAAATTCGACAAAACTTTGCTGGAATTGAAGGGGATGGGGCGGCTGCAAGAACTTGTAGAACCCTAGGTTTTCTTTTCCAAAATATGAATGGATGGATGAGTATGTGTTTGTGTGTGTTGTGTGATACGTGTATGTGTGTGTGTAGAGTGTGTGTGCGTGTGTTAGAATTATGTAGGGAGTGATTTTTGCTTAATTAAACCATTAACCATGCTAATCAATATACTAATTAAAATGTTACTCAATTAACCAATTAATTAAAATACTATCCCTACTAACCTTTAAATAAAATCCCCTAATTAAAAATAACACAAACAAAATGCTAACTTTAAAAGTTTTAAATTCTTAAATCACTAAATAAATAAATTAGACTTTAAAATACTAATAACTTAATAAATTGGTTAAAATGCCCCATTCATAACTTAAAATAAAATACCACGTTTAAAATCGCCAAAATCGTCACCGGTCTCTTTTCCTCACTTCCGCCTCGAATAATCGCCTGAAACATGAAACTCGAAAGACATTTTAACGTGCATCACAATAAAAATGACTAATTTAAAATAATACATTTAAATAAATTATGCATGGCTAAGAAAATCATTTTAAATTAAATAACTGATTTAACAAATAAATAATGCATGGGTTTTACGTGTACGAATTTGGGCTCTACAGTGTATGTCAGTATATGAGCTCTCTTAACTCAAATGAACACTTCTGAAACAAAATTTTGAGCCTACGTATCTAAATTGCGTATCAAAATTGCAATAGTTTCAGAAAACCGATCTTTTAATTTTTTTTCAAAACAAGATTGAAGCCATAACGTAAAAGTAATTTTTGTGATTTCATAATGTTGAATTTTAATTTTAATTTTTTAAAATTTCAAACATCTAATTTGTATGTAAATATACATATTTTTTAAAAAATCGTTATAATTAAAATATATATTTCTTATTTTAATTGTCTTTCAAGATTTCAGAGCTCTTGATTAGTTCAATCTATTCAGACAAGTGCATTAGAAGATCAAGTCGTTATGGCAAGAAGACAAGCTGCATAATGTTTGAACTCTAGTTGCAAGATGCATATGAAAAACTAACTGGCAGTACATGTGTTTAAACCCATTGAAGATCTAACAGCACTCCACCAGCCAGAAATAAGTTTGTTTCTCTTGAAAACTTGTAGGGCGTGTCAGGCACGTGATCGTGCCAAATGTGAAATGATCTGACTTCTTTTATTAAGCGTTGTGTGTCCCGATTCAACCGTTAATTCTAATATCTCGGTATGACTTCAAAGCTAAAAATATAAACTGGGGAGAGAGAATCCATGAACAATATCAAATTTAATTATATTATTATGAACTCGAACAACATTTTTTACAAGAAAGTTGGAGGAATATGCAAAATTCTGAAGAAACTAGAACGCTGGAAATTGAAAAATATACATATAAACTATGAGAGAAATTGAAGAAGCTTTGATGCTGTTTTTGTTGAATGTTTGTCGAGAGACTTTTTCTGCTTCTTCCTTTCAGTTTTTGTTCCACTCCACCGAGCAGTTACAGCCACCTTCCACGATCATCCATAATGGGTCATAGATCAACTTCTCCCATCGTGCTCACCAACTGACTTCTTTACTGGATTGTGAAATAGGGTTCTTATATTTAACGGACTTCCATTGCTGGTGAGCTTTACACAATTTGGGCTTTCCAGAATTTGGGCTCAACATAGTTATTCAAACAGGATATTGGAAGTCAAGTCATTCAACTTCTGACGTATTTAGAAAGATTACACAAGTATCCTACCAACTCCCAAATGACAGAAAGTTACCTATTTCGGACACTGTGTGTCAACTTTATGAGCTTAAAATCGCAAAAGCATAAGGAACATTAAATGAGAATTTAATGATACATACGACGACTGAAAGCGACATGTCCATTTTGTCCGGTAATAGTACAGATGATTGTTGGAAAACAAATCAGACCGTTAGAGCATTTCAACTACAAAAATACAAAACTTCTAAAGAGAGTGATCGCGATCGTTCTCACATAAACTAAACTATTCTCAAGCCTAAATTCTTTAAGATCTACAAACATCCATAAAAATACTTGTGTTATTTCTTTACACACTTTATATTTTTGTAAATCATATTTCTAATTGTTTCTTGCTTAAACTTTTAAATATAGTTCATCATTTGTCAAGTCGGACCGTTCCACGCTTATTCACATTTTAGTGGTTCAACTAATCTAGTTATTCAAAAAATATTTTTTAACAACCTAAAAACTGTTAAGAATGATACACATTTTAGATATTTTCTAAGATCCCCTATAAAATCTAATTTGATCCCAATAATATCTTCTCACTTCCAGTCACCGATGTATATCCAACAAGGGACAAACAATATGATAGGTTATTTCTGCTAAAAAAATGAATCAACTCAAATATTATATATTTTTAAACGTTTTAAATGTAATTAAAATATATTACATTGTCTATTACTTGTAGAGACAGACTCCTCAAATTATCTGTTAGTATCGCTTATGTAAGAAAAAGAAATATGTATATATGTTGAGATAACGCAAGAAAGAGAGACCATACATAAAATGCCCAATGAAAATATATNTAATAGTTTTAATATAATATCTTTTATCATATGAAAAATATTTAATAACAACAAATATTGTAACACAGAGAAAAATTAGTTCATATAGACAATATTACATGATTATTAAATATTATGGCCCATATGGACTCAATTCCCAAATACCGGAACGGATAGAATTGCATGCATCGGTCAATTCCACGCACCAACGAATTCGTACATCGCTGATACTTATTTTTTTGCGTGGAAACTCACTATCATCATCTTTTTATGCATATTCAATAAATTTTGAACTAACACAATAACTTAAAAACTACGTTAGTAAGATAAAACAAAACGATACTTTAAATTGAAGAATCAGAGTTAATATATTATGTGTTATAAATCTTATTGACCATATTAAATTCATAACAAACAAATAAAATGTGAATACTTTTCTTTTCAAGAATTAATTTCGATGTAATTCTTCTTCATATTTCCCTTATTTTTAAGAAGCAAATTTGAATTCTTTCTTGATGTAAGATTGTAGTGGAATTATTCATTACCCTTTTCCTTTCACTTTTGGCTTGCTTTTGAGGTTTTCCTTGTGCAGTCAACACAATAATATCACTCATCTTCATCAAGAACCTTCCTTCTACTTGAACACATATGGTCATCAAGTTGTTGATTGACCAATTTTCCTTATCTGCATTATATAAATTTTGAAAGGTCCATCTCTTTGTGGAAGAATGCATAAAATCAGTGTTTTTAAAATCCGATTGGACCGGTCAGTCTGACCGAGAACCTGTTTCGAACCGACTGGACCGACCGATTCAGTAGTATTATTTGAATTTTGAACTTTGTAAAAAAATATTGTTTTAGTAGTATATTAGCGCTTATTTTGATTTATTTTTTTGTTTAAAAAATATAGATATAATTATATTTAATTATATGATGTTTTTTATATTTGAAATTTTGATAAATATACATTTTATTATTATTTATATACACATTTAAGATCTCTAGAATTTAAAATATAATACATATTATATTACAGTATCTTGTTATATGATATAACAACTTTTCGATCTGTACATCCAGTTAAATCGGTCCAATCGGTTGAACTTTTTTAAAGGTAAACCGATTCGATCACTGGGTTATGAAAACAATGAATAAAAAGACTTGCACAAGAAAGTTATCATATATTTCTACCTCAAATGTTTTCAATCGAGCCTCTATATCCCCCATCTTCATGATATGCTCTCACACACTTTTCATACTGGTAAGCCTTAATTATGAGAATTCTGTTATCAGGGTGCTGACTTGTCCGAAGTTGCAAATTGTTCACTAATTTTTTTTAAGTAGTTCCTATACTTTTTCATATACCTCAATAGAATCACTGATACCAATAAAGTTTTTTTGCCTTTATGAACATAATGTAGAGGCGATTAGATAACTCTCCTTTTTCATAAAGTTCGACATCATTATATTCGATGGCTTCAGTTATAACAACTGGTTCGTATTTTCTTATGGCATAGTCAATTTTCATACACCCTAATTGAATGATTTAATTTTCTTCCGACCTTATGATTATCACCCATAAGCTCGAGAAGATCACATTGCATATCAGAGAAATTAGCCGGCTCTGCTGCATAAATTAAATAAACATACTTATTACATAAAATATCTTGAGGAAAATTTTATGTTTTACCGATGTAAATAATTGAAAACATTTATTAAAATTAAGCTTTTCTATTAGCTAAAGTTTTAATTCAGTTAGATGTAAAATAAAACTATCAAAATAATTTTTCTTAACTTTGTAAACAAATTAAGAAAAATTTAATTTGATATTTAACCATAATTAATCACATAATTTAATACATATCAATGTAAGATAAAATTTTTTATGTTCATATAATTAATTACAATTGATATATGTCCTTATGTGACACAAGTCCATTTAATGTATCATTTTTTTAGGCAAAAACTTGTGTGAGACGGTCTCACGGGTCGTATTTGTGAGACAAATCTCTTATTTGGGTTATCCATGAAAAAATATTATTTTTTATGCTAAGCGTATTACTTTTTATTGTGAATATGAGTAGGGTTGACCCGTCTCATGTGAGACGGTCTCACATGAGACCTACTCCTTTTTTATAATTAAGGGTGGTGTAATTAAACCTTAATTACTTAAAACTATATGATTCATTTGGAAAAAAAATTAACTTTACTTAATTCTTTGTATAATTACTTTCAATTACACAATTAATATTTTCCAAGACTATTTGAAAGAATGATAGATAGAGATAATGCCACTTTAAAAACCCAGCTCTTTGGATAGAACAAAGTTTTCAAAAAGGTCAGCGTCAAGTCAATACAATTTAAAATAGTCTATAAGAACTCAATCATATCGTAATTGTATATGTCACCTCATAATTATTATTTAATTTAATTACATATATTCTGAATCTTTATAAAACAAAATTTAATCAAAAAAAATATGGAATCTAAATATAATTTTAATATGAATAAGCTCATCATTGCATGTAAATAAAAATCAAGAATAATATTAAATTGCCTGCAGAATAAGGAAATAAATCACAATATTTAGCATACCACACCCAAAATATATCTTAAACAAGTAAATATCTATAATTTTGGAAATATAATATTTCTAAAGGCTCAAAATTAAAAATTTTGAGAAATTAAAAAATATTACAGCAGCCAAAACAATCCCTTAAATTGAAAATTCTTCAAATTTAAAAAATTCCCAATTTGAAACCCTAATTACGAAAAAACCCTAGGCCCAAAAATAAATCAACTCCATGTTACCTCTTTCGCCGAAATTTTTCAGTGGACGACGATCGCCGAAGGACTGCCAAATCCCGTCACACCTTCGCCACCATGCAATTGACCAACAAATTTTATTTATTTATTTTTAAATTGAAAATTGGACAGGTCGCGAATTCGTGTTCTACAATTAATTCCGACCAATCTATAGAGTGGGAAGACCAGTTATCACTAGAGATTGCAATGGGGCAGGACGGGGGCGGTTTTGCATCCCCATCTCCTTCCTCAAATTTCATCTCTACCTCCATACCTGTATCGATCCCCGTTTTTTCGAGTTCGGTTAATATATTTTATTATTAATATCATTATCAATGATAATATTAATAATAATATTATTATTATTAATATTTTAAAAATTAATAATCATATTATTATTTTATTAATATTTATCATATTATTATTTTTATTATTAATATTATTTTCGAAGCGAGTTTAGGGATGAGGACAATATTCTAATACCTGTTTCAAACTCGAAAAAATCGGAGATCCCTTTTTTGTTTCGGGTTTTCTCCGCAGGTCCTCAACTAATGGAGAAAATTGTCATATCTAATTATCACCTCCAATACGTCGTGCTCACTTGAACGACCTTTCACCTCAATCGCCACCTCCTACATGGTCGAAAATCACAATGGTTTTTTTTGGAAAAAATGGGTTAATTCGTGTAGAACATGCCATGATTTTCGGACAAAAATTCTAACAGTATCTTCTGGCCAGCGGTAAGTGGTGATGTGGACTTTTAGCCAATATCCATAATCTTTGGATCGGAGTTCCATACAACCACCAATTTTGTTGCTTTCAAATCTAGGTTTTTTTGTCCATTTTTTTTAATGATTTTCGAAAATTGCACAAAAATGAACAAAATAGGATTTTACAAAAAATTTCTAAATCGTATCAAACAGAGGTAATTGTGGCTTCTAACACTCCGGAAAAGATACGAATCGTATGGAGTAGGTCTCTTGTGAAACAGTCTCACGAATCTGATCAAACTTACCGATATTCACAATAAAATGTAATACTCTTAGCATAAAAAATAATATTTTTTCATGGATGATTTTAAACCAAACTCAATTTAATTCATCGGTGTTAACATTCTTAGAACACGAGCTATTGCAACTCATTGGAGAATATAATGTTCGAAATGCCTTCAAAGGGACTAGCACACTCGATCCTTCAATAACCACACAACGCTAAATAATATTCTTTTCACATGTATATTATCAATTCAAAAATAAGATTACAGATTAATCAATTGATGTATTTTAAAAAATTTACAGACATTCATACAAACACACATATATACACATGTAAAGATTAAATGATTTAACTTTTAAATAAGTATATTTAATTATTAATACAAATATTGAAAAACTAGTTCAAACTGAATATGTTATATATGTCAATTAATTATTTGTTCAAAGAAATTAATAAAAAATAATATGTTATAATTAAGTACAAAATTTATAAAATTCTATAAAAAAATTTCACAAAAGTCTATAAAAATCTTGCAAAAAAATTTACATAAATCCACATAAAATCTGTTTATAAATCTGTGAGAATCCATAAAAATCAATAAAAATATATTAAATCCATAAAAGTCAATAAAAATCTATCATTTGAAAAAGTCATTAAAAGTCATTAGAACTCTGAATTGAATACAACCCACTAAATCTTAATATATTCATATTTAATAAGGTAAGCTTTGATTTCTAAATAAAGTATTTCCAACAAAACAAACTAAAAATTGCCATCAAATTACAAAAATAACTTCATGGAGTGGGTCTCATGTGAGACCGTCTCACGGATCTTAATCTGTGAGACGGGTCAACCATACCCATATTCACAATAAAAAGTAATACTATTAGTATAAAAAGTAATACTTTTTCATGGATGACCCAAATAAGAGATCCGTCTCACAAATACGACCCGTGAGACCGTCTCACACAAGTTTTTGCCAACTTCATGATATCAAAAAGGTTTTTTGTATTCACCACCTTCCATGTATTTAATTAACTTCGCTTGCCATCATGCGAGTCGTAATTTTTTCACGCTATAAGTATCAAATACAATAACAAAAATATTAATTTTCTGTAAAAATATCATTTGTTTTTAATTATGTTATGAGAAAATATTGTATAATATATGCAAGTTTGAGTGAAAAATATTACTTTAATGTCAAACATTATTGTATAATAAATGATGATTTGAGTGAAAAGTATTATGATTTTATGTCAAAAGTATTAATTTTTCACTGCAGATATGAATCGAATCGATCTGTTTCATTGATAGATCCGTGTGATCGTTGCACGTGAGACCTACTTATAAAATAAATAAAGGATATGCGAATGCAAAAATCCCGATATTAAAATAACAAAAAAAATTGAAAATTAAAATTGTCATCAAATCATATTAATAACTTCATGCTATATTAATTAACATTAAAAAAAAGGAAATACCTCAAGAACTTCATCCTCTTGTCAAACAAAACATAAAATTCATGCCAATCTCCCTAGATTGTAGACATTCATCACTTCACTATCAGCAAAAAACAATGTATCATTTTATAAACCATCATTTCTTGAAATTTTCTTTACCATTTTTAGTTTGAATCACCTAAAATTAGGACTTTGCATGATCAAAATGATGAAAAATAACTGGGTTGGGCCGTTAGAGATTAAAATATGCAGGAAGCTTCAAATTACTTGGCCCAAATTACCTTCGGGCTGTTGACTTTAAGAATCCGATCCATTTGAAAAAAGGCCCGATCCAAATTTTTGGTTCACATGGACCAGCAGCCACTTAGCACTTTGATTATTCTAGAATATTGGTTTTGGACCAATTTTTTCATTACGCGAGTTTATATTTAATATTATCCAAAGATAATTTCTCTTACATTCCACTTAAAAGAGGGGCGGCAGCCAATATTGCAATTCTACGAGGTTCGTTTACGTTTTCAATGTCCACGTGTAAAATTTTATAACCTCAACAATGTAATTGAAACATGTTCTTAAAAGGTGTCTTTATCCGTCCATGGAAATTGTTCGAAGCTCAAGCTCGAGATCTCGTTTCAAATTTAATGTTTAAAAGATTGACAATATATTATGTTATTGGATAACTAATTAACCCAATAATTAGTGGATATTATATACCTTAACAATAATTCCATGTTGTAAGTTTATTATATATCTCAAAGTTTAATAAATACTTTTGGTATGTTGTCATACCAAATTTTTCCTTCCAAAATACTTTTATAAAAAAAATGATTTTTTAAAATAAAACAAAAATAACAAATTAGAAATTTAAGCATTAATTTTAAATAAAAATTTACTCAAACCTTATTATATTTCAAATATTTTTTTATATATAAATATTATAAAATATATTTTGGAATAATATTTGTTTTTTTATGACTCGAGAATTCAAACATCCTGTGGGAAAGTATACTTGTATATATTTGATTTGAAATGCAGAACAGTGACGCTTTCTTCGCATTCTCTCGGATTCCTCTCTCTTTCTACAAGCAAACCCACTTTGATTATCTTCTCTCTCTCTCTCTAATTTTCTCGTCTACGTTTCAAACACGAAATTATACCAAGAAAAAAAGAGGGTAGGGCCTAGGGTTTAGCGAGGAGAGAAATGGGGCAGCAGTCGTTGATCTACAGCTTCGTAGCGCGTGGAACTGTGATCCTGGCGGAGTACACCGAGTTTACGGGGAATTTCACCGGTATAGCGGCGCAGTGCCTTCAGAAACTTCCTTCTACTAACAATAAGTTCACCTACAACTGCGATGGTCACACCTTCAATTATCTTGTTGAGGATGGATTCAGTAAGCTTCCGCGTAGCTGATCTGTTTGTTCTTTTATTTGTTTTATTTTCGAATGTTTTTCTTTGGTTTTTAGTTCTCTCTTTGCTTGGGTATTAGGAGTGTTCATGATTCAGGGTGGGGTTTTCTAATATTCGGTTGTGTTTTCACTGTGAGTTAGTATTTAGGAGCTCAAATCTTTGTGGAATTTAATATTGATATTTTCATTTTCAAACTAGTTTCTTACATCGATGCTTTTAAATTTGACTTTTTAATTTTTAAAATTTGTAATTTAGTTTCAGTGGATGTTTTTTTTGTTTTTGATTTTTAAAAAATTGAGTCTATTGACGTATTTAGTTTAGGCAAACAGGTTGCATGAGCAGGAAGGGTCTTCAGTAAGCGAAACAAAACATTCTTGATTTATCTTACCGAATTAATGATCACGTTTTTTTGATTTTTGGTGAAGAAACTGACTCTTGTTGATCATCATGATCGGGGATTGGGTGTTTGATGGTTTAATCATTTAACAGTCACATTGTGTCTAGTCGTGGATTTGTAATGATCATGCATAGTACTCCTTGGTTTAGGACTTTAGGCCTGCACTTTTAGTTCAATGACTTCAATCCCTTGCTTGTGACTTTTTTTTTTACTCTATGCAAACTTTTGTACCTCTTAGGTTAGAATCTTATAAGGTTGATTATGAGAGCATTACATCACCGATCTTCTGTTTCACATTTTTGAGTTATGGTGGTATACTGGACCTGTAATCTGGGTGATGTAATTGACCCCTTTTTTTTGTATGAGAGGTTACATGAACTATAGATTAATGCAATGCTGCCCAATGTTTTAATCCGAAAACATTGTTTGTTGCAGTGAGCCAGTAATGTTCCACGACACATGCTAATGGACTCCTCCATGTTATATTTTTTTAGCTAATTAAGCAATAATACATGTTTGTTCCTCTTTGATTTTGAGTTTTTTGCTTTCGGGGGACTATAAATCTGACTGTATGTGTGATATAATCGAGAAGATCTTTTTGCACCAGTTTGCAGTTTGCATCAACTTAATGGATGCTTCCGGTGCAATGGTGGAAACTTTTAATTAGTTTGATTTAAGTTTTCATAGAATCAATTTATCCAAGGTTGTTTGGTATCTTTTACTTTTATCAGGAACTCTCATTCATGTGTACCGTTCAATATGTTCATGGTGTATGCAGCCTAGCTTGTTTGTGCGTGCTCTTTACTTTTCTTGTTTATCTTTACTTTGTTTTGTTGAACTAACAGTTTGTGGTTTTGAATAACAGCATATTGTGTTGTGGCTGTTGAATCCATTGGGAGACAGATTCCTATTGCATTTTTAGAGAGATTAAGGGAGGATTTTACCAAGAAATATAGTGGAGGGAAGGCTGCTACAGCTGTGGCCAACAGCCTGAACAGAGAGTTTGGGTATTATGTTTTTGCTTACCACTTTAATTTGTCTTTATTTCATTAGATTCATTCTTTTGTCAACCAGTATTTTTTTTAATTCAATGTTCACAACGTAGGCCCAAAATGAAGGAGCAAATGCAGTACTGTGTGGATCATCCAGAGGAGATCAGCAAGCTGGCAAAAGTGAAAGCTCAGGTTTCAGAAGTCAAAGGGGTGATGATGGAGAACATTGAAAAGGTGAAGCATTTTCAACATATCTGATTATTATGTTTTTTTTCAGAAAAGTTTTAATTCGTTATCAGATAATCGGAGATTATTCCGGGTCTCGATTAATCGTGTGACTTAACTGGAAGCTTTCCATGTCTGCAGGTTCTTGACCGTGGAGAGAAAATCGAGCTTCTGGTTGATAAAACTGAGAATCTTCGCTCTCAGGTATTTGAAATTGCCATCTGCCATTAATATCATCACTCTCAGGTGTGGAAAATAGTATTCTGATCTGTGTGACAGGCACAAGACTTTAGAGCCCAAGGAACCCAGATGAGGAGAAAGATGTGGCTGCAGAATATGAAGATAAAGCTGATTGTTCTGGGAATTATCATTGCCTTGATCCTCATAATAGTTTTATCGGTTTGCGGTGGATTCAAATGTCATTAGTATGTGTTTCATAAGCTGGTCATGCATGGCCGATGGTGTTGCCTCATAGCTTGTTTCCTACAAAAAATTTTGGTGACCTGTTTTGCCCTTATGGTATTAATTAAATTTCGTCAGACGATGTTTATATAGTCTGTACTTCAGAATCCTCTGAATATATCACTTTGAAGAGTCAGAAATGGTGCCATTGATGACACAGAGCTTTAACTTCCATGGTCACCCTCCCACCCCATAGATTAGGATCTCAAAGAAAAAAAAAGAAAAGAAACGGTGCCTGTGAGAGATTGAAATGTTCCGATTTGTTGCTCGGTTAAAGTTTACTGCAGATTGTGTATGGTGCTTGAGAGATATTTTCATTCGGCATTTAATAACCATGGATTCCCGGTCATACTCACATTTAGCATGTCTGTCGATTTCTCCGTAAATACGTGCGTAGCTTGGACTTGGAGAGGGCTAAAGTTTTAGGGATTTCATTTTAAATAGAGACACAAATATTGCATAGAATGTATTTGTTTGCAAGTGATTGAACAATCCATCCTGTCCCTCTAGATTGAAATACATTTGTGCTAAATGTTTTAATATCCAAGTTCATTTATTTAATTTCCCAAGTTCATTTATTACCATCGATATATGTGTGATAAAAGGCAGATTAGTTAGTGACGAACCCTTGTCATTTGTTTGGTGGTAAATTATCGTAAGATCCTCAAGCCCAAATTTAAATTTAAATTTAAATTTAAATTAGAATCAGTTCCATGTCGAGAGAGAATTTATTTGAATTGCTGTCACAATTTATTGCTCATGAATTAGTCAGAGGCACCTCTAATAACATAATTTCACATCTCATCCACGTGTGATAGATACACAAATCCTTGCTTTTTTCACAAATAACTTATCTCCTCTCTACATTGACTCCCAGTGTACGATTTTTCTCGCAGTTGCTAAGATTGTCGTTCTGGTGTATGATTGTCCCAAAAGTTCTTTGAACTTTGGATAAATTGTTTAGCTAGTTTTTCTCAATGTTTGGAAGAAGGTCATTATACAGAAGGAAATCAAGCCTTTTAGCCAATAATAATAAACAAGAAGTTTGATCTAAAAACTAATTTTGTAATTAATTTGGGGCAATTAATTAATCTGGTTCCGATCAATTAAGCATATGGGTGGAATACTGAAAAAAAACTCTGTTTGGCTACGAACCTACGTGCCTATGACTTCGTTTATCGGGAAATTCGCGCAACAGATGTTAGGATCTGAAATGTGGGTCAAAGAAATCAAAGTAGCTGTGCACAACATTTCCAACCCATGTTTAAGGTAGCGAGGCAACTGGGTTTGGTACATCAGCTCGAGGAACGTAGGGTGAAAATGAAGAAAAAAAGGAAGAAAGAACTCGCTCGAACACTCAACAAACAACAATTTTCTAAAATCTCTACAAATTTCATGACATATAATTTTAACTTTGTTACCAGATTTCACTATAAATCGTAGATCATCACCTCTAGTTTTTTTTCCCCCCAGTTTTCATCAAGTTTAATAAACTTTTATCTCCTTTTAGTTGTAAATTTATGTCTATTTTCAATCATAATGGCAATAAACTTTTATCTCCTTTTAGTTTAGTTTTCTACATTCAATGTTCAACAAAGGATATTAGAACGGCTAATCAAACTGAGGCTCACATATTGCTCGATTAGAAGTCATTGTTCTTCAATTTTTACATTTTTGGCACTCGTGCCTGAAACACTCACAAACCCGAATTTTTTGCAGACATATTTTGGCAAATCCCAATTAGGACAGTGTGGATGATCATTGCACTCCACGTCATGAAATAGAGGAAGAAACATGAGAAAAAATCCACCAATTCAGGAAACTAATGAAAAGACACCACTGGTTCAAACTGATGAGATTATAAATCCAAGTACGCAACAAAAGGCTTACGAGGAACCACCAACCCGAGCATATGCTACTGCTAACGCTCCAAGGGCAACTAGTTACCCCCATCCATTGCATATTGCACCAATTGTTGTAGATCATGATATGACTTAACAATAATTTCAATTACAGCCTCGAAGCCAAGTTAGCAACAAGTTCATTTTTGATATGGCCAAAATAAAGGAGATTTTCCATTTGCTCGGGAAGGAGAAGTTTGTCACATTTCCACCTGATCATCAAAAGCCAAATAATGAGCAACTGAAGGGGAAATAATACCTTAAGCATAAGGATGATAATGAGTTGAGTTTAAGCTCTGCCCGCATTAAATCTTCTTTGTTTTGAGAGAGTTTAAACCCTGTCAATAATGTTGCGGGACGGGTTTAGACCCGATCAATGAGTCTAGATATGGGTTCGAGACAATTAATGAGTTCAAGTTAATCCGCTCTAGTATATATTAAATATATAATTTATTGAATTTTTTTATATTTAATAATATTGCCTACCCAAATCTCTAACCCAGCTTCCCTAAAAACAGCTTACTCTTCTGCAACCGTTCGTTAGCATCTCTTTCTGTCCTAGCCTCTCACCGCTCCTTTTCAGCTGGATCGCCGTCGTGTGCTCCTATTTCTTTTATTTTAATAATATTTTATAAATTATTAATTTTGATATTTACTTTATTTGTATATTTATACAAGTTGCATATATAAAGATTTTAAAAATACTACAATAGAATAAATATGAGATTGTACGTATGATGACGATCATGAAATACATATCTTAGTTACAGTTTATTCTAAAAACGGTCATACTCGATTCAACATTCTAAAAGAAGGTTAAATATCGCTCGAGATCGAGAATAACATTTGTGATGTTGTGAAGTACGCTTCATCGGCAGGGAAATAGATATGTTCAAACATACAGATGAGTGATCATATGATGAGTTCACCCTCGAACTTTCCAAGTAGTTATAATTTATCGAAAATGTTATGGTTGTACACCATTATTCCATACGACTCGAGAAAACACTGAGGTTCTACCTGCTAGTGCTATACTTTGACTTGTTTAATGGATCCATGAGTCATAAAGTGGCGAGATTGAGTGCAGTGGCAACACACGTCCAATGCAATGTTGGGGATTCACCGGTCGTCTACGTGTATAGATATTCTATGTGATCTGATGAGTTAATAGTGCATGAAATCTCAGGGTAGAGTATGAGATGTATTTTAAGGTAAAGTGGTTCCTAGTTGCATATGCAATGCCATTATGATCACTCAAAGATATATAGCATCATTATCAAATTCATGTAAAATCTTCGATATACCAATAGTTGCAGATCCGATCAAGATATATGAGATGAAAGGACTCTACTGTACGTTAAACATAATATACTGGTTGTTGCAGGCATTATCAGTGATACCTAGAAAATCATGGGGCAATTCTACTAGAATCTCTTAACATGATTTGATGGGTGCCAAAAGAACCGAGTTGGACATTCTTATTATCAATGAGTTGATCCATAAAACGGGGCTAATTAAGGTAAGTCAGGATAAATGATAAATGTTATCCTAAATCACAATGAATTGTGAACCCACAGATAAGTCCGGATATTGATTTCTTTGTTCCTATTAAGATAGTCAAATTCAAAGAGCGAAATTTGACTACTGGAGTTTGATATGATCAAACACCATTTACTTATGAAGGAGTTTATTAGTGTATTCCATTGGTTGACTATGGAGAGAAATACCAAAACTGGTAGAAGCAGTTTTTAGAGTACAAATGTCTAATTGGTGTGTAAGGGTCCTAAAATTGGCAGTCACCCTGAAAGTGTTTAGTAGCTTGAAAATCAAATCACATATCATAATAATGAGCTATTTATAGTCGTCACAACAATGACATCTGTTACAGTAGGTTTCTAACAAGCCAATTTATGGCTTGAACTTTATTAACTCTTATGTTACTTTGTTTTAATAATATTTTACGTTTTATACATAATTACATTTACTTGATCTGTATACAAATACAATTAACATAGATATATACCTTGAATATACTATGCTATGATAAGGTCGTACATATGATGACGATCATGACACTCATTTAAAAGTTAATTTATATTCTAAACATATTCCTAATCGATTTAGCCGCCTAAAATCAGGTTAAATGTCATTTGAGCTCGAGATTAGAATCTATGATGTTATGTATCACACTTCATAGACAGGGATATGAAAATGTGCAATCATACATGATGAATGCTTATATGATATCACTGAACAAATGTATCATACTCGGACAATAATTAAAGGAGACTTGAAAATATTAATGACTAATGATAGATCGCAGTTTGGTTTCTTAGCTTTTGCCCTTACAATAACTGCTGAGATTGAAGGGGGGGAGATGAACCACTGACTTTTAAAGAAACTATCAATGGAAAGAACTCTGAAAGATGGTGGAGAGCAATGCAAGATGAAATGAGGTTACTTGGAAAGAACCAAACATGAGAATTGGTGGAAAAACCAAGTGGACAAAGAGTTGTTGGTTGCAAGTGGGTTTACAAGGTGAAGGAAGCTATTCCAGAAGTTGAGGCTGCAACGTTTAAAGGCAGGCTAGTGGCAAAAGGATTCACACAACTTGAATGAATAGATTACAATGAACTCCCATGTGATTCCATTCAGATGCTAATGTCATTGGCAGCCAAAGAAGACATGGAACTAGAACTTGATGTAAAAACGACATTCAAGCATGGTGAGTTGGAGGAGAAGATTTTTATGGCACAACATGTATGTTTCATTGAAGCAGGAGAGGAAAAAAAGGTGTGTCTGGAAAAAATCTTTATATGGTTTAAAACATTCCCCATGACAATGGTATTGAAGGTTTGATTCATTTGTGCTCAAGACTGGTTTCATCAGGAATGTATTTTCTAATTGTGTATATGATAAGAGAAGTGAAGATGAAGTTGGTATCTATTTATTACTTTATGTTGATGACATGTTGATTGCGTCTGAAAGCAAATCTGATAATGAGTTGGTAAAGGAACTACTAAGAGGTGAGTTTGAAATGAAGGATATGGAGAAGGCAAGTAAGATTCCTACGATGCAAATTAAAAGAAATCGAAGTGCTGGTTTGCTTTCCATTTCTCAGGGAAGTTACATCCATGAAGTGTTGAAGAGGTACATCATGGAAGAATCAAAACCAGTCCTAACTCTTTTAGCACAACACTTCAAACTATCACTTGAAGATTCACGAAAGCAGATGAAGCGACTGCATATATGGGGATGATTCCTTATGCAAATATTGTGGGTAGCCTAATGTACACTATGGTCTGTGTTCGTCTTGACCTAGCTCATGTTGTGAGCCTAGTAAGTCAATATATGAGTAGACCAGGAAAGAGTACTTGGGAGGTTATGAGTTGGATTTTTCGATATATCAGAGGAACAATCAATGTAGGACTGGTGTATGAGAGGAATGACGAGAATGCGAGGGCTGTAAATGGTTTTGTAGATGCTGATTTAGATGGTGTCTTTGTAACGCCCAGATTAAACGACTGTCCTCACTGTACCAATACGAGTCTTTCCAGCGTACTTATGTTCTCACTTACACGCACCCTAGGAAACTTCTCAGGAGGTCACCTATCCCAGAATTGCTCCAAGTCAAGCACGCTTAACTTTGAAGTTCTTATGTGATGAGCTATGCATCTTATTGGTATGAGTAGTACATATCAAATCTTTTAAGTCCTCTTCAGTCTTGACTCAAGGGAGTCATTTACATGATATGTGTTTAAGTATCATAAAAACATAGTAAGTTGGAAGTGCAATCTACAACATGTGGTGAATTTATCCACAATAGAGACTGAGTTTACTGCCTTGACAGAGGTCATAAAAGAAGTCAGTTGGATGAGTGGATGGGTGGAAAGTGGAAATGAAACAGGTGAAATCTTAGGTGTTTTGTGACAACCAAAGTTGAATACATCTAGCTAAGAACCAAGTATACCATGAAAGGACAAAACACAACCATGTCAAACTCTATTTTGTTAGGAATGTAATTGCAAGAGGGGAAGTGTGTGGAAAAAATTGGTACAGAGAAAAATCCGGCAGATATGATGAAGACTAAGGTGCTTCTGTTGGATCTCGATTTTTCTCGTGCCCAAAACGCAGCGGAAATTTTAAATTTTATTTTGACGTTCAAAATATTCTTTGGACACTCGTATGGTTTAAATAAATAAACATTCATAGGGAGTTGGTAATATACCTTTATTGAATCAATTCATTCGGCTCCAACTATTCCGGTGTTAGCGGATATAGCTCTTGTTGAAATTCCCTACGAACTTTCTTCGATCTCCTTCTTTAATCTTCGAATCAGGTCCGCGATCGGATTACTTGTTCTCGTTCTAACTTGCACTAGAAAGTATAGAAGATTTTTTCGTAGAGATAGAACACAATTTGGTTCAAAACCTTTTGAGAGCACAAAAATTGGAAGAGCCGAAAATTTTCTTGCAAAAGAATAATAATTTTCGAGAGCCTTTTATTTTTTATCTTGGAAGAGCCGAAAGAATTGTTTCTTTTTCCAAAACTTTCCACTGAATGCATGCATTTATTAAGGATAAAAAATCGTTAATTTTATACTAATAATTCCTTTACTTAATTAATCCAATTAATTAAGTTAATGAAATATTCTTATTGCATGCCAATCATGTTTCTCGAATCAATACATATATTTTGAGAATATCATGTATTAATATTATTTTGCTTTGTGTGCAAGTTTTATAAAATTATGGTATCATGAATATTTTCATATTACATAAATCAATATCATATTTTATAAAAACTTAATGGACAATATTTTAACTCAATTAAAATATAATTAATTATTAAAGATCATTTGAACTTTAATAAATTTGAATGATGAGCTTATACTCTTACAAGCCCATGATCCATGCTCACATTACATTAATCTCATCATAATCCCGATCGACGATTCAATATCATCGATGTGACAAATTCAACTTATTTGTTATTATGATGCACACTTTAATTTCGAGATCACCAATATTTAAATAAGACATGTGCACTCCCTTTGACGGTCTTTAGTAGTCATGCTCTCAAAATTTCTATAAGCTTTTATAAACTTTATTTATAAGCTTATCGATTGATCATATCAAACTTATTTATTACAAATTCAACTAATTGAATTTATTATCTCAACGAGAACAAGTAAACCATTGCTTGTGAGACCCTCAATGGTTCAGGGATACAGCTAGCCGTGAGTTCATAACTCTTTGTGATTCAGGACATAATCTTTTATCCGGACTTACCCTAATTTGCCCCATTCTATGTATCAACTATTGATCTTGAGAATTGCCCCATTCTATGTATCAAGTATTGATCTTGAGAATGTCAGAAATCATATTTCTGATTAAACCAATCGAATAATGTTAAGAGCGTCTAATAGCATCGCCCCATGATTCTCTAGATATAACTGATAGTGCCTGCAAAAACCTGTCGATTATGATTAATGTACAGTACGGTCCCTTCATCTCATATATCCCAATCGAATCTGCAACCATTGGTTCATCGAAGGTTGCATAATAATTCGATAACTATGTGACACATCTTTGAGAATAAATAGTGGCATCGCGTGTACAATTGGAGAACTCATTCTCTAACGTACATCTCATACTCTGGCAAGAGATTCCATGCACTATTATTTCATCAGATCACATAGGATATCCACACCCGTAGGTGAGTGGTGAATTCCCGACTACAATGCACTGGCTCCTACATGTGTCGCAACTGTTCCCAATCTCGCCACCTGATGACCCTCCTGGAGTCGGTAAACGAGTCAAAGCACAGCCATAGCATATAGAGCCTCAGTGTTGTCCCGGGTCATAAGGACTAATGTTGTACAATCATAACCACGGACTTATCTTCTCGATGAATGACAACCACTTGGAAAGTCCGAGGGAGGATAGTTCGGTATAATCATTATATGACTACCTATTGGAACTTTTCAAATTCGCAATATTGATTTTGATGTTAACAAAACTTGTTAATTTGTGTTACTAATAATCTACCTTAGTGTGCAGAAGTTAGGATCAGTCACGAGCTGTTTACATCGCAAACTAAAGACCTAACTTATCGCACAAACTGAATCAGTCTAACTGTTACGTCAATTGATCAGTCCATCTGATTATCCAGTTGATAGGTGGTTCAGCAGGAGAACCTCAGAAGCCTGGCCAGCCGAAGGAGTGTTCAACTGATGAAGAAACCCAGTTAATCAATTGAACTGAACGAGAGTGAAATCAGTTTAACTGACGAGTCAACTGATTTCACCAGCCCAACTGAAGATCAGTTCAGCTGATCAGTCCGAAACATCAGTCAGAATCTTTCAGTTGTAGATGAAGACAAACTCTTTCAGTGGATTCCAACTGTGCGTGAAGGTACAAAGTCATTGTCCAGTCAAAAGACAACAATGGACGTTGCATCAGAGCATTAAACACAAAACGTTTCAGAATGTCAGTCGAAAAGTCGAGATACAAAGTCCAAGAAACGAATTCAAGATGCAACAGATACAATAAATGAGTCTCTCTGTATGATCAGTCTTTCCCGCCTATATAAAGAGAAGATCTGTGAGGACTCAAGAAGAAGAACAACAACGCAAATAAGAGAGAAAAGAAAGGCCACGCATATTGCAAATCATCTTTCAGAAGCAATCAGCCTAGAGGGACACTTCAACGTGTTATCAGCTTAGTATAGAAGCCTATACCCCTCAGTGTGTGAAAACATCCTTGTTCAGTTCTCACACACACACACTCTCAACCACCCAAATACCGTCTTGCACAAAGACGTTAAACTTGTGTATGTAGTCTTTGAAACATAGACGTTAAAGAAGTGTTGGCTGGAAGGTGCTGCCTTCAGTCGTAACTAGGAGTCCAGTTTAGACTGTAGTGTAAGTCCTAGCTGAGTGGGTTTGTACAAAGTGTTGTATAAATCAAAGTCTTCTAGTGGATCCTACCCGTGGTGGTAGAAAGAGTGACGTAGGAGCAGTTGAAGTCTCCGAACATCCATAAACATATCTTGTGTATTTAACTGATTCACTGCTGTTTTCAAATTGTTTTGATCTGTTAGAGTATCCGTCAGTTCAGTTGTCACCATAACTGAAATGAAGAATGCAAAAACTAATCTACCATTTCTCAGTTATTCAGTTTACGTAAGTTAAAATGTTTTCTAATGACAGTCTTCTTCACGAAAGATTACGTCGAGTTTCTTCCGCTTGGTTTTTAACCAAACTCGGTTTAATTTATCGGTGTTAACATTCTTAGAACACGAGCTATTGCAGTTCATTGGAGAATATAGTGTTTGAAATGCCTTCGAAGGTACTAGCACACTCGATCCTTCAATTGGTATCAGAGCAATTTGTTCTAAGAAGAACATTTGAAGAAAACTGTGATTTAAAATTTGTTACTTGAAAATAATGTATAAACTATTTAAAAGTATTTCATACAATTTTCAAAATTATTTTAAAATATTTATATGTCGCTCTTTAGCAAATGTAATATCATAACCTTTTAGCATTTTATTGTTCATGATATTATTTTTGGTTGGGTGTTTAGGAAATATGGTTTTTGGATATTTATGGTTTATTATGGTAATGGATATTTCATATGGTTTGATGGTTGAGATTATGTGTAATGGTTATGTTTATTGGAATGGTTAAATATGATCATTGTTTATGGTTATTGTTTTGGTATTATGTTCATAGTTGATGATGATTAAAGAAATGAATGGGTAGAATAGAAAGTTGATTTTGAGCCAAATAGGAAATGGAAGTGCAGAAACGGTATAAAAAATGTGGCAGTTGTTGTGGTTTTTAGTATAATGTTTTGTTTATTGATCCAATTGATGTGAGGCCAATTTCATTGAAAAGATAAGGTATAAGGCTATAACTTTCATGTTTTGAGTTTTGTTCAAATCATTAGGGAAGACGAGCCAAAAGTGGCCCGAAGTGTGTCGTGTGTTTCGTTGTTCCTGCACTGACACATGTTGGGAGAATGAGCATAACTTTTTACTCAAACCTTCAAATGACATGAAGCCAATTGGAGATGCAAGGAAACACATAGGGCTACAACTTTCATGTTTACTACTTTGGCTAATTCGGAAGAAAAAATGCAGTTTTGGCCCTTGGCAGAGGGTACACGGACCTGTACACGGACCCCTACACGGGGTCCGGGTCTTTCCATGCAAAATGAGCGATTTCCAGTGTGTACACGGACCTCTACACGGAGGTGGGCACGGGGTCCGTGTCTATGGCATAGAAAACACGTTTTTTGAGGGAATGAAGGCTTATATATGTCTTTTCTAGATGCTTCTACAATATTCTTCCTTCCTCCATTAGTTTCCAACGGTTCAAGCTTCTCTTCTCCCTCAAATTTTCTCTCCAATATTTCTCCATTTCAAGGTCAAGGATTTTAGTGAATTTCTTAAATTCTCTTACTAAGTTTCTAAGCTTCAAGGTAAGGGTTCTATCTTTTGAGTTTAGAAAAGTTTGAAGTAATGAAGGTTTAAATTGAATTTATTAATTTCTATGGTTATTGGTGATGATTGTTGGTTGTTATTATGTATTGTGTTGTAGGAATTCATTCAAAGAACATCATAGCAACCAAAGTGATTGTGGGTTGTAAGTAGAAGCTTTTTTTCAAGTGCTCACATGATATATATGTATATAAGTCATGTTTTGATGTCTAGCTCCTTCCATTGTTAGATTATTGATGTATGTATTGTTATTTGTTCATCGAGCCAAGAATACCATTGAATTCATTGATAAGGAGCTAGTACTTTAGTGTTACCTACCAAATATTTGTTAAAATGCCCAAATGAATTTCCCTATGATTAAAGCCAAGGAATGATAGTAATTCATGCATGTCATTGGCCAATCACATGATTATGAGTATCTCTCACAGTTTTGATATATTTATATATCAAAGAGATACTATCCACAGGTCACAGACTATCATTTCCTTTCCTTTAATTCATGTCATGAAATACCCTCTATACTGTTTTGTTATATGTTGTTCATTGAAGATGGTATTGATTCATTGTTCATTGCCACTGATTCATTGTTCATTACAATTGCTATAGCCAGGTTCCTAGCCAAGCCTATGTATATAAATTTGTTATGTACAGCTTTCTGCTTACTGAGTTTTATCTCATTCCAGTTAATGTCATGTGATGCAGGTGATAAAAAGGATTGAAGCGGATTGTTCGAGGAGGACGAAGTCATATAGCTATGGAAGGAAAACTTTTGAACTTTTGTTATGAAACTTTTAGATTGGAAATTATGGGGTGAATGATGTTGACTTTTGGTTTTCTTTTGAAGGATTTAAAAGTGAATGTTTATGTATACGAATTTTTGAAAATGCTTATGATGTAAATGATTTAATGTTTTTTCCAGTTTAATTTCAAATGCTTCCGCGTAAGTTTTTCCTTTAAAATTAAATGTCATGATAGGGGGTTGTTTCAACTGGTATAAGAGCGAAAGTTCTTCGGACCATATATGACTTCTTCTGCCTAGGACAATCCGGTATGTTTTCGATCCTGCATCTATTGATTTTAACTTTGAGAATTGATTCCATTTCATTGCCATTGATGTACTCTTTCTTCCTATCTATGTTAATGTGAGCTTATGTGAAGGATATGCCTCCCAAAAAAAAGAATATTGAAGGGGAAGATAGGACCTCTATGACCGATAAGACTGTGAAGGTTGTAGATGAATTTCGTAGGCTATTGAAAGAACAAGCGAAGGTTCATGGTGAGCAAATCCAGCAGTTACTGAGCATGCATACCTCGACTCAGGGTCATGGTCGTGGAAGAGTGCAAGGCACAATGGAAAGTTCTGAAGATGGTGCATATGATCGTTTCAGACGTATGAACCCTCCAGAGTTTATAGGTGGTGCCGATCCACTCGTAGCTCTTGAATGGGTCAAATCATTGGAGGCTATATTTGATTACTTGAAGTTCATTTATCAAGACAAGGTTAGTTGTGCTGTCTTTATGTTAGTCAAAGCTGCTCGCATCTGGTGGGAGCTACGAAAGTCACTGTCAATGTTCGCGAGTTAAAATGGGATGAGTTCAAAGAGTTATTTTACGCTAAATACTTTTCACGTGAAGTACAAGCCAAGAAGGTGAATGAATTTCTGGAATTGAAGCAGGATGCTTTGTCTGTTACTGAATATAAGTTGAAGTTTGAGAAAGGATGTGTTTTTGTTCCTTTTATTGCTGAGAATGATAAAGATAAAGGAGAACACTTCCTTCGTGGGTTGAAGCCAGAAATTCGAAGGGATGTGCATATGTCCAATGTAGTCATGTATCAAGATATCGTGGAGCGAGCTTTGCTTGCGGAACATGATGAGCAAGAAATTGAGAAAGAGAGGCAATTAAGAAGGCAAGCTTTCCAGGTTAGAGGACAAGGTGCAAATGCAAATGTTCATGGTGGCCACAAGGGTAAGGGTAAGATGGAGCAGCGCTCTAAACTTCCTGTGCCTTCTTCTGATACTGAGCGACCGGTATGTCCTAAGTGTGGAAAGCCACACAAGGGTGAGTGTTTGGTGGGTAGTGGACGATGTTTTAGATGCAAGGAGATGGGGCACACGGCACTGAGATGTCCTCTCTCCTCAGGCAAAGGAAAAGTCCAGGGCAGAATTTTTGCTATGACGAAGGAAAGTGTTAATCCTGATTCTTCTGTGATATCAGGTAATATTTTAATCTACGGTAAAGAAGAAATTACATTGATTGACACTGGTGCAACCCATTTTTTTCTGTCTGAAGTGTTTATGCATTCTATATCTGTTGAACCTACTGTTATGCCATTACATTTCAATATTGTGTTGCCCTCTGGGGATGAAATTTGTCCCACTAATATCATTAAGGCATGTCCTGTACAAATGGGTACTAGATTATTGTTTGCTGATCTTATTGTTATTCCGATGGTTGCATTCGATGTTATTTTGGGTATGGATTGGTTATAAGCTTATCGTGCCATGATTGACTGTGTGGAAAAGACCGTGAGGTTTTTGACTGATGATCATGAGGGTGATGAATTTTTTGGGCTAGGTTCCTTGCTAAGTATTCCCCTTATTTCTGGTCTCCAAGCTACGAAATTATTGAATAAGGGTTGTACTGGTTTTCTGGCCTTAGTATCAGATGTGAATAAGGGCAGTAATGTACCATTACAAAATATTGAAGTGGTTCAGGAGTATCCTGATGTTTTTGCTGATGATGTGCCTGGTTTACCACTTGATCGAGAGGTGGAGTTTGTTATTGACTTAATTCCAGGTACAGCTCATATTTCCAAGGCTCCATACAGAATGGCTCCTACTGAAATGAAAGAATTGAAGACTCAATTGCAGGAGCTATTAGATAAAGGTTTTATCCGACCTTGTTCCTCACCGTGGGGAGCTCCGGTTATATTCGTGAAGGAGAAGGATGGATCATTGCGATTATGTATTGACTACTGAGAACTCCATCGTGAGCATTTGAGGATTGTGTTGCAGCTGTTGAGGGATAAGCAATTGTATGCCAAGTTACAGAAATGTGAGTTCTGGTTAGAGCAGGTGGCATTTTTGGGCCATATTGTTTCGAAAGAAGGAATATCTGTTGATCCATCCAAGATTGAGTCCATCAAGCAATGGTCCATTCCAAACACAGTTTCAGAGGTAAGGAGTTTTCTTGGTTTAGCAGGGTATTACAGACGGTTCATAGCGAACTTTTCGAAGATAGCATTGCCACTGACGAGTTTGACACGGAAGGCTACCAAGTTCGAATGGACCATCGAGTGCCAAAGAGCATTCCAAACATTGAAAGATAAGTTGAACTGCTCCTGTTTTAGTACTTCCTTGTGGTACTGAAGATTTTGTTGTATATACAGATGCTTCAAAGCAGGGGCTAGGTGCCGTGTTGATGCAGCGTGGGAAAGTGATAGCATAAGCTTCTCGTCAGTTGAAGGAATACGAGAAGAACTATCCCAATCATGACTTGGAGTTGGCGGCGGTGGTTTTTGCTTTAAAGATTTGGCGGCATTATCTATATGGTGAAAAAATGTGAAATATTTACAGATCACAAAAGTTTGAGTTATTTGTTTTCGTATAATGATTTGAATATGCGGCAGCGAAGATGGTTAGAACTGGTGAAAGACTACGATTGCACCATTAGCTATCATCCTGGAAAAGCTAATGTGGTTGCGGATGCTTTGAGTAGCAAATCGAGTTTTTTATTGGGTTCCATGATTTCTAAACCTTTGCTGCTTGATTTGCAAAGAAATGAGATCAATTTGGTATCTTCAGGTACAGTTGCTTGATTGTCTGCTCTAGTTATTCACTCAACTTTATTTGATCTAATTTTGTAGGGACAACAGCTGGATGCTCAGTTATTAGAGTTGAAGAGGAAAAGTGATCTGACAGGAGTTTCTGAATTTGGGTCTAATCGTGATGGGTTACTGACCTTTCGAGGCAGGATATGTGTTTCGATGGGTGATGACATTCGAAAAGAGGTACTTCTTGAAGCTCATACAGCGCCATAATCTGTACATCCCGGTAGTACCAAGATGTACCAAGATCTTCGACGTCTTTACTGGTGGCCGGGTATGAAGCAAGATATCATGTTATTTGTTTCTGAATGTCTAACCTGTCAGCAGGTTAAGATTGAGCACCAGAGACCGGCGGGATTGTTGCAATCCTTGCCCATACCGCAATGGAAGTGGGAGCATATAACTATGGATTTTGTTGTTGGGTTACCAAGGATGCAGAAAGGTTTCAATTCTATTTGGGTGATCGTGGATCGATTGACCAAGTCATCTCATTTTCTTCATGTCAAGACGACGTATTCTATGACTCAATATGCCGAGAATTATATTCAGGAGATTGTGAGACTTAATGGGATACCGGTATCGATAGTTTCTGATCGTGATCCAAGGTTTACAGCAGAGTTTTGGAAGAGTTTGCATTGAGCCTTGGGAACGAAATTGGCTTTCAGTACTGCATACCATCCTCAAAGCGATGGTCAATCAGAAAGGGTAATCCAAATTTTGGAGGATATGTTAAGAGCTTGCACGATTGATTTCCCGGAAAGTTGGGATTCTAAGTTGCCTTTGGTAGAGTTCACATATAATAACAGTTTCCAGTCTTCAATCGGCATGGCACCTTATGAAGCTTTATACGGAAGAAAGTGTCGTTCTCCTTTGTATTGGGAAGAGGTAGGTGAAAGAAAGATGTTGGTCCCGGAGTTGGTTCAACAGACAGCAGATGTTGTGGCATTGATCCAAGAAAGAATGAGGACCGCTCAGTCTCGACAGAAGAGTTATGCTGATGTTCGACGATGACCTTTAGTATTCGAGGTTGGTGATCATGTATTTATCAAAATAGCTCCTCTCAAGGGAGTTATGGGATTTGGCAAGAAAGGTAAATACATTGGGCTTTTTGAGATTCTTGACAAGATTGGAGACCGAGCCTATCGTCTTGCATTGCCACCGGACTTGAATCGAGATCACAATGTATTTCATGTTTCTATGCTTCGTAAGTACCTTTCTAATCCATCTCATGTTCTTCGGTACGCATCATTGGATCTTTTGCTCAACTTAAGCTACGAGGAAATGCCGGTTCAAATTCTTGATCGCAAGGTTAAAGTGTTAAGGAACAAAGAGATTGGTATTGTCAAAGTTCTTTGGAGAAATCATGTGATTGAAGAGGCCACGTGGGAACCGGAAGAGGAGATGAAACATCGTTATCCGAATTTATTCGACGATAAGCAAATTTCGGGGACGAAATTTTTATAAGGAGGGGAGATTGTAATATCCCAACCTTAAAGAATTTTATTGTTCATGATATTTTTTTTGGTTGGGTGTTTAGGAAATATTGTTTTTGGATATTTATGGTTTATTATGGTAATGGATATTTCATATGGTTTGATGGTTGCGATTATGTGTAATGGTTATGTTTATTGGAATGGTTAAAATATGGTCATTGTTTATGGTTATTGTTTTGGTATTATGTTAATAGTTGGTGATGATTAAAGAAATGAATGAGTAGAATAGAAAGTTGATTTTGAGCCAAATAGGAAATGGAAGTGCAGAAACGGTATGAAAAATGTGGCAGTAGTTGTGGTTTTTAGTATAATGTTTTGTTTATTGATCCAATTGATGTGAGGCTAATTTCATTGAAAATATAAGGTATAAGGCTATAACTTTCATGTTTTGAGTTTTGTTCAAATCATTAGGGAAGATGAGCCAAAAGTGGCCCGAAGTGTGTCGTGTGTTTCGTTGTTCCTGCACTGACACATGTTGGGAGAATGAGCATAACTTTTTACTCAGACCTTCAAATGACATGAAGCCAATTGGAGATGCAAGGAAACACATAGAGCTACAACTTTCATGTTTACACTTTGGCTAATTCGGAAGAAAAAATGCAGTTTTGGCCCTTGGCAGAGGGTACACGGACCTGTACACGGACCTCGTTCCATGCAAAATGAGCGATTTCCAGTGTGTACAAGGACCTCTACACGGAGGTGGGCACGGGGTCCGTGTCTATGGCATAGAAAACACGTTTTTTTGAGGGAATGAAGGATTATATATGTCTTTTCTAGATGCTTCTACAATATTCTTCCTTCCTCCATTAGTTTGCAACGGTTCAAGCTTCTCTTCTCCCTCAAATTTTCTCTCCAATATTTCTCCACTTCAAGGTCAAGGATTTTAGTGAATTTCTTAACTTCTCCTACTAAGTTTCTAAGCTTCAAGGTAAGGGTTCTATCTTTTGAGTTTACAAAGGTTTGAAGTAATGAAGGTTTAAGTTGAATTTATTGATTTCTATGGTTATTGGTGATGATTGTTGGTTGTTATTATGTATTGTGTTGTAGGAATTCATTCAAAGAACATCATAGCAACCAAAGTGATTGTGGATTGTAAGTAGAAGCTTCTTTTCAAGTGCTCACATGATATATATGTATATAAGTCATGTTTATTGATGTCTAGCTCCTTCCATTGTTATATTATTGATATATGTATTGTTATTTGTTCATTGAGCCAAGAATACCATTGAATTCATTGATAAGAAGCTAGTACTTTATTGTTGCCTACCAAGTATTTGTTAAAATACCCAAATGAAGTTCCCTATGATTAAAGCCAAGGAATGATAGTAATTCATGCATGTCATTGGCCAATCACATGATTATGAGTATCTCTCATAGTTTTGATATATTTATATATCAAAGAGATACTATCCATAGGTCACAGACTATCATTTCCTTTCCTTTAATTCATGTCATGAAAAACCCTCTATACTGCTTTGTTATCTATTGTTCATTGAAGATGGTATTGTTTATTTTTCATTGCCACTGATTCATTGTTCATTGCCATTGCTATAGCCATATTCCAAGCCAAGCCTATATATATGTATTTGTTATGTACAGCTTTCTGCTTACTGAGTTTTATCTCATTCCAGTTAATGTCATGTGATGCAGGTGATAAAAAAGATTGAAGCGGATTGTCCGAGGAGGAAGAAGTCATATAGCTATGGAAGGGAAACTTTTGAACTTTTGTTTTGAAACTTTTAGATTGGAAATTATGGGGTGAATGATGTTGACTTTTGGTTTTCTTTTGAAGGATTTAAAAGTGAATGTTTATGTAGACGAATTTTTGAAAATGCTTATGACGTAAATGATTTAATGTTTTTTCCCGTTTAATTTCAAATGCTTCCGCGTATGTTTTTCCTTTAAAATTAAATGTCATGAGAGGGGGTTGTTTCAGCAAAGAGTTGAGAGGACTGGCTCTGCAACTAACGTCGTAGCCACTTCTGTAGATTCTTAGCTTTGGGGTTTTAATCAGCCTGCAGCGGACTGAGAATCATCTGCAAAGATGCACAGCTAAATTGTTCGCTGAACAAGATTTCAGTTGCAAGCCTACCAGGTCAGCTGTTCTTCAGACGAAACTCATCCATGTTGGGATGTTGGTTGATTTAATCACCAGCTGAATTCCACGTGAGCTTAATCAGAGTCTGCTCGACCAGTTGTGTAAGCACATAAGTCAAGTTCAAGGCAGTTTAACTCGCTTCTCTAGCAAATTGTATTCACAACCGATGCAGCATTTCAAGCAATCAAGCAACCAGTTAATGGTATATCCAGTTCTGTCGCATAAACCAACTGATATCTGATGTTGTTTAAATTATGCTATTGTTGTAGTAATTTTTCCTTTTCAACTGATGTATGTACTCAGATGTAAATATAAGAAAATTTATTTAATAAACATCATGATTGTTCAGCTGTGTTTCGTTGTTACTGAATGGATATTTCCAGATTTCTACATTGCTTGAATGATTATAACCTTTGAATGAATGACTAGATAAATATCTTTCAAATACTGGTTTTAATTCAGTCTCTGAGGGGGAGTTTTTCTTTTACCCTCAAACTGAAAATCGCTTTGTTCAATCAGTTTTAAAATTCAGTTGTTGGGAAGATTTTTTTTTTGTCAACTGAAAAGTGCTTTCTTAATTTTTTTAATTCAGTTTTGGAGGGGGAGTTTTTTTTCTCTCTATTTCTAAATGATTTTCAAAACTTCTGTAATTCAGTTCTTGAGGGGGAGCTTTTAAAGATGTTTGAATGTACTAACCCTTGAACTGAATATATTGTGCTTAACCGCTCAAGTTTTGTGATCATAAAAAAGGGGGAGATTGTTGGAACTTTTCAATTTCGCAATCTTGATTTTGATGTTAACACAAGTTATTAATTTGTGTTACTAATAATTTACCTTAGTGTGTAGAAGCTAGGATCAGTCACGAGCTGTTTACATCGCAAACTGAAAACCTAACTGATCGCACAAACTGAATCAGTCTAACTGTTATGTCAATTGAGCAGTCCAGCTGATAGGTGGTTCAGCAGGAGAACTGTCACGTACCGTAATTTTAACTACTTTAAAATTTGCAGAAAAATAAAAATTTTCTTAATTAAATAGAGACCTTCAAATTGCGATAACAATAAACTGATCATTTAAAATATTTGCAATGAAAATATCACAAATAAAGTTTTCTAAAAACACTTATTTAAATATCGTACACAATAACATGAAATCAGAATATTTGAAACATTGCATAATGTCTTAAAAACATGGGCGGTCCTCGGGTTTAGCCTCCTGCTCAGTCCAAGCCGGCTCATTGGTCCCCACCCCTCGTCTCATCAATGTCATCCTCACCTGCATCGATCAAATCTAGTGAGTCTAAAGACTCAACATGTATAAATTGGTAATAACAAGTAATACGTAATAAAACCACATGCATCTTTAAAATAGAGCGTACATACTTGAAACTTGAACGTAATAGCATAAACATACTTGAACTTGAACGTAATAGCATAAACGTAGACGTGCCATCATCATAAAACTTTTCTTAAACGTGATTGCATCATACATACTTGACCATACATAACATCATTTTGCGTAGAGATATGTTTCAAAGCAAGTGACCCATACATAAATGTGCCTGATCAGACTAAACCACAGTACTGGGCTGGCAGGGAAAATCCACTACCACATACATGAGATCCACGTTCATGCTTTAACGGGTGGATTGGTCCATGGTCATGCTTTACCATTTTCCGATCCTGATCTAAACCCGGTCATACTTTATCGGGGTGGAGAGGTCCTCGGCCACGTTCACCGACTTCCAAACCCGTTCATAATTTGGTCACAAGACATTTAGCATACCTCAAAAACTTAAAAGTATTTTCTTTTTTTGGACGTCGAACATACTTACTTGGCGTTGAGGGATTCGTTAGATCTCACTTGGGGCCACTGCTGCACATACTAACATGAGTTCAAACACTTATCTTTCATAGCTTAGACGTAGATATTCGTGCTAGCAAAGAAGACTGGACAGTCAGCATTTGCGTACAGTTTTGCAGATCTTGCAGAGTCGCAAGTTGTATGAAAAATTCAGTAAGTGTGAATTTTGGTTGGGGAAAATAGCATTTTTAGGTCATGTAATATCTAGCAGTGGTATTGAGGTGGATGCAGCTAAGGTGGTAGCAATTAAAGAATGGATTGAGCCGAAGAATGCGTCAGAGATTCGCAGTTTCCTAGGCTTAGCAGGTTACTACATGAAATTTATTCAAGGGTTTTCTTTGATTTCAGTTCCACTCACTTCCTTGACTAAGAAGAATGCTAAATTTGTGTGGAGTGATGATTGCCAGAAGAGCTTTGATACTTTGAAACAAGCTCTTATCAAAGCGCCAGTGTTAGCCATGCCTGCAGGGCAAGATAATTTTGTGTTGTACACCGATGCTTCTAAGCTCTGTTTGGGCGCAGTATTGATGCAGAATGGTCGGGTTATAGCTTATGCCTCCAGACAGTTAAGAGTTCATGAAAAAAATTATCCGACTCATGATCTCGAGTTAGCTGCCGTGGTCTTTGCGTTGAAGATTTGGAGACATTATTTGTACGGCGAGAAATGCCAGATATTCACTGATCACAAGAGTCTCAAGTATTTCTTTACGCAGAAAGAGCTTAACATGAGACAAAGACGGTGGTTGGAGTTGGTAAAAGACTACGATTGTGAAATTAGCTACCATCCAGGGAAAGCTAATGTTGTGGCAGATGCTTTGAGCAGAAAGGTAGCAATTGTAGCACAGCTGTCAGTGCAGAGACCTCTTCAGACAGAGATTCAGAGGTTTGGCTTAGAAGTTTATCCTAAGGGCAGAGCTCCCAAGCTGTCTAATCTGACAGTCCAGTCTTATTTGCTAGACCGAATCCGTAAAAGACAGTCTTCAGATGAGCAATTACAGAAATGGAGACTGAAGGATGAGACCAAGGGCAGTGTACTTTACACAGTGTCTGATGATATTGTGAGATATAGAGGGAGAATGTGGGTGCCTAGGGTTGATTCGATCAGAGAAGATATCTTGTCAGAGGCACATACATCTCCGTATTCCATCCATCCAGGAGGTACCAAGATGTACAAGGATTTGCAGACGCTGTATTGGTGGCCAGGTATGAAGCGAGACATCCGTCGATTTGTATCTGAATGTCTCACTTGTCAGCAAGTGAAAGCAGAGCATCAGAGGCCAGCAGGATCGCTTAAGCCGCTCCCTATTCCCGAGTGTAAATGGGAGAATATCACCATGGATTTCGTTGTTGGTTTGCCGAGGTCAGTTAGAGGATCCAATGCTATTTGGGTTATAGTGGATTGACTTACTAAGTCAGCACACTTCTTGCCTGTGAAGACAACTTTCTCCATGACGCAGTATGCGGATCTCTATATCAGGGAGATAGTTCGTTTGCACGGGATCCCAGTTACGATTGTGTCCGACAGGGACCCGAGTTTCACATCGTCTTTCTGGAAGAGTTTACATGCAACCATGGGGACGAAATTGTTATTCAGTACTGCATTTCATCCGCAGACAGATGGCCAGTCTGAGAGAGTGATTCAGATTTTAGAAGACTTGCTGCGAGCTTGTGTGATAGATTACCATGGGAATTGGGAATCGAAACTACCTCTAGTGGAGTTTACCTACAACAATAGTTTTCAATCCTCTATAGGTATGGCTCCCTACGAGGCATTGTATGGGAGAAAGTGCAGATCGCCGATTCATTGGGATGAAGTCGGTGAGAGATCAGAACTTGGTCCAGAGATTGTTCAGCCGACTGCAGATGTGGTGGTCAAGATCCGAGACATGATGAAGACGGCACAGAGTCGTCAAAAGAGTTATGCTGATAAGAGGAGGAGGGATCTTGAGTTTGGCGTAGGTGATCACGTTTTTGTGAAGATAGCACCCATGAAGGGTGTTATGAGATTTGGGAAGAGAGGCAAGCTTAGTCCGAGGTTTATTGGACCGTTCGAAATTCTTGACAGAGTTGGGACACTAGCTTATCGTGTAGCCCTACCGCCGAATCTGGCTGGAGTGCACAAATTGTTCCACGTCTCGATGCTGAGGAAGTATATAGCAAACTCTTCGTATGTTTTGAGTTTTGAGCCGTTGCATTTGGCTTCAGATCTGTCGTATGAGGAAAGACCTGTCCAAATCTTAGACAGACAGGAGCGGAGACTTCGAAACAAGGTGACCAAGTTGGTCAAAGTCCAATGGCTGAATCAATTAGTGGAGGAGGACACTTGGGAAACCGAAGCAGATATGATAAGTCGCTATCCGGAACTGTTTGGTAAGATTTAATTTCGAGGACGAAATTTATTTAAGTGGGGGAGAAACTATAGAGCCCAAAATCAGTACACGTAAAACACATGCATTTATTTAAATTGTAAAAAAATATTTATTTAAGTTTAAAAGGAAATTTTAAGTTATTGAGCATTTTATTTTATGACAATTAGTATTTTTATTTCCCCTTAATTGTTGTGCAACTTTTGTAAATTTAGGAATATTTTATGTATCAGTTTTCAAGTCTCGAGTAGTCTAAAATTTTATTTGGACTACACCATATAATGATTAATTAGTTTAAACATAATCAATATATTTAAATTATCCATAAACTACCCTAAATCAATCCCACTTGCCTCCAATTTCAAGACTTTGGCCAAGTCTTCTCCGGAAGAAAATCCACATGCCCATCAATTCTCCTCCATTTTCCCACATTTATTTCCCTTCTCTCTTCAAGTGTTTTTGAGCTCCATTTCCATCGGTTCTATCACTTTGGAATAGCAAGAAGCTCCAAATTTCTTCCTCGTGTCCTGATCGTCGAGATTTGCGAGATTTCCTACGTTTCAAGACCAAAGGCATGTATATTCTTTCGTTTTATGCATCGATCTCATCATAGTAGATATTTTGATGTATGTTATGCGTGAAAGTTTGATTGTTATGAGAAAAGTTTGAGCAATTATGCATTGAATCGATTTCTGAAACATTTGGATCTCAAAACATGAGTTTGCTGTCAGTTTAAAAACTGCGACTTTTTGGTCGATATTCTGGAAAAAACTTTCAGCATATAAAACTTAGAACTTTTTGAGAACTTCGATTTGACAGTAAATTCGAAATATTTGGATAAGAAATGAGTGAGTTATGATTGTTTTCGTGGGACTTCTCAAACCGCAACTTTTATGAAAATGTGTTCTTGAAGTTTTATTGTTGCAGGCTTCGTTGAGGATCGACGGGTGTTTGCTGCTGCGTTTAAGCATGTTGAGTATGATGTTGAGATGGTTCTTGAGTTTGAATAAGTGCCTTAGCATCCTAGGATGGGTCTTGAGGTAGGATTAAGTCACAAATGTAGGGAATTCCGTTTGTTCACGATTCCAGCACCTACACGGACCCGAAGCCGGACCTGTACACGGAGTCCGTGCCATTTTTCCTTCAAAATGCGAATTTCCAGCATGTACCCGGACCCCTACACGGGGTCCATGTACCCCCTTTTTATAAAATTTTTTTTTTTATTTTGAGTATAAAATATAGGATTTGTTTTATGGTTATGAATATAAATATAGGATTTATTTTGTGGTTATGAATATAAAACATAAAATTTTGTTTTGGGGTTCAATATCATGGTTTAGTACGATTATTAAACGAGGTCAAGTCTCGAGTGATCTAGAATGTCATAAGCTATTTATTTATTGCGGTGGCGAGCACGAATATCTACGTCTAAGCTATGAAAGATAAGTGTTTGAACTCATGTTAGTATGTGCAGCATTGGCCCCAAGTGAGATCTAACGAATCCCTCAACGCCAAGTAAGTATGTTCGACGTGCAAAAAAGAAAATACTTTTAAGTTTTTGAGGTATGCTAAATGTCTTGTGACCAAATTATGAACGGGTTTGGAAGTCGGTGAACGTGGCCGAGGACCTCTCCACCCCGATAAAGTATGACCGGGTTTAGATCAGGATTTGAAAACGGTAAAGCATGACCAGGGACCAATCCACCCGTTAAAGCATGAACGGGGATCTCATGTATGTGGTAGTGGATTTTCCCTGCCAGCCCAGTACTGTGGTTTAGTCTGATCAGGCACATTTATGTATGGGTCACTTGCTTTGAAACATATCTCTACGCAAAATGATGTTATGTATGCTCAAGTATGTATGATGCAATCACGTTTAAGAAAAGTTTTATGATGATGGCACGTCTACGTTTATGCTATTACGTTCAAGTTCAAGTATGTTTATGCTATTACGTTCAAGTTTCAAGTATGTACGCTCTATTTTAAAGATGCATGTGGTTTTATTACGTATTACTTGTTATTACCAATTTATACATGTTGAGTCTTTAGACTCACTAGACTTGATCGATGCAGGTGAGGATGACTTTGAGGAGACGAGGGGTGGGGACCAATGAGCCGGCTTGGACTGAGCAGGAGGCTAAATCCGAGGACCGCCCATGTTTTTAAGACATTATGCAATGTTTCAGATATTTTGATTTCATGTTATTGTGTACGATATTTAAATAAGTGTTTTTAGAAAACTTTATTTGTGATATTTTCATTGCAGATATTTTAAATGATCAGTTTATTGTTATCGCAATTTGAAGGTTTCTATTTAATTAAGAAAATTTTTATTTTTCCGCAAATTTTAAAGTAGTTAAAATTACGGTACGTGACAAGAACATCAGAAGTCTGGCCAGGCGAAGGAGTGTTCAACTGATGAAGAAACCCAGCTGATCAATTCAACTGAACGAGAGTGAAATCAGTTCAACTGACGAGTCAACTAATTTCACCAGCCCAACTGAAGATCAGTTCAGCTGACCAGTCCGAAGCATTAGTCAGAATCTTTTAGTTGTAGATGAAGACAAACTTTATCAGTGGATTCCAACTGTGCGTGAAGGCACAAAGCCATTGTCCAGTCAAAGGACAATAATGGACGTTGTATCAGAGCATTAAAGACAAAACGTTTCAGAATGGCAGTCGAAAAGTCGAGACACAAAGTCCAAGAAACGAATTCAAGATGAAACGGATACAAAAAATGAGTCTCTCTGTACGATCAGTCTTTCCCGCCTATATAAAGAGAAGATTAGTGAAGACTCAAGAAGAAGAATAACAACAACGCAAATAAGAGAGAAAAGAAAGGGCATGCATATTGCAAATCATCTTTCAGAAGCAATCAGCCCAGAGGGACACTTCAACGCGTTATCAGCTTAGTATAGAAGCCTATATCCCTCAGTGTGTGAGAACATCCTTGTTCAGTTCTCACACACACAAACACTCTCAACCCCCTCAATGCCGTCTTGCACAAAGACGTTAAACTTGTGTATGTAGTCTTTGACACAGACGTTGAAGAAGTGTTGGCTAGAAGGTGCTGCCTTCAGTCGTAGCTAGGAGTTCAGTTTAGGCAGTAGTGTAAGTCATAGCTGAGTGGATTTGTACAAAGTGTTGTATAAATCAAAGTCTTCTAGTGGATCCTACCCGTGGTGGTAGAAGGGGTGACGTAGGAGTAGTTGAAGTCTCCGAACATCCATAAAAATATCTTGTGTATTTAACTGATTAAGTGATGTTTTCAAATTGTTTTGATCAGTTAGAGTATCCGTCAGTTCAGTTGTCACCATAACTGAACTGAAAAATGCAAAAACTAATATACCATTTCTCAGTTATTCAGTTTACATAAGTTAAAATTTTTTGTTGCGTATTTTCATTACCGCAAGTGTACGGTGTCAAGTTTTAGTACTGGTATGAGTACAAATATCGATCCCACGAGACGTAATTATTCAAAACTGTATATTAAGTACCATAATTGACATAGTTCAACTTTATTTAGAAAAATCAAAGAGTTGGTTTATAATCAATTCAAAGAAAATAACGAATCCTTTAATCCTTAACACGTAAGTGAAATTCAGTGAACAGATAAATCTAGAGATATGATTTCGTCTGGTTTTTCCTATGCTAAATTAAAATTGACTAACATATTATTAAATTGCATCATGTTTACTAACCAAGAACTCGCAATTTTCATATTCCCTTTTTCAAGTGATAAATAGAACTGTATTACCTATTACTGATTTTAATATGTCTATTCAAAATCACGTAACAAGTAATAAATGCAAACAATGTTCTCTTTATGGATTCACCAGAGTTATACGTCTTTTGCACGTTATAAATATCTGACGATGTGATTTCCCTTGTCCTAATTTCAATCCCCTCTCTCGAGTGTTAGATCTTAATTATTTGATCAATTGAATTATGGACAGTTATCTAAAAGTATTAAGAACAAGAAATCATAAATAAACACGATGAATTAATTTAATTAAAATTCAAAACATCAATAACATAGGTTCAACCACGACTACGTCGGTCTCTAGAAAATAAGATTAGTTCATACTCGAATCTAAATCAATACAAAACCTGTTTGTAATCATTAAAAACGTAAAAGTAAAGAACCGAATTAGAAACGTGTTGAAGAGATATGAAAGTGCGTCTCCATATCCAGATTCAGCGTCTTTGTACTCCGTTCTTTGCGTTCCGTCTTCCGCTCTCGCTTTTGCTCTCCTTTTCTTCTCTCATATGTCGGCTCTCCCCTTGTTTTCTTAATTCCTTCCCTTTTAAAGCACACGTCAAAACCTAGAATTCTGGAAATCGCGTTGCGCGCATATGCGTGACCTAGACCGGCGCATATGCGCTCTTCTTTCTGTGTATGGGCTTCTTCTCTCGTGCATATGCGCGCTCAAGCTTCGTGCATATGCGCGAGACTCTCTGGTTTTTACCTTTGACTTCCTTTCTTGCGCGCATATGCGTGCCCATGACTCTCGCATATGCGCGGGTCTTTCTGCCTCTACGCTGAGGCATGCTCACAAATTTCTTCTAAGCGCCATTTTCACTCCTTTTCACGCCCATGTCTTAGCCTTACCTAGATTCCTGCAATCAAACCAAAATTAACAAAAATGCATAATTACGCCCAAGAAAACTAACCATATATATAAATTATAAGGATAATTTAAGTGCATAAAATGCACTTATCAGTTTTCTAATAACGGTCTTCTTCACGAAGGATTACTTCGAGTTTCTTCTGCTTGGTTTTTAAACAAACTCGATTTATTTCATCTGTGTTAATATTCTTAGAACACGAGCTATTGCAGCTCATTGGAGAATATAGTGTTCGAAATGCCTTCGAAGGTACTAGCACACTCGATCCTTCACTACCCATCTGCGTGTCTGGACATCTCTATGTCCTTACCAAGAAACACGGTACACAACATCACAGCTATTATTCTCGAGCTCAAGCGACCTTTATCCATGTTTTAAGCGGCTGAATCGACTAAGAACGAATTTAGATTATACAGTGTTTACAAATAAGTTTCAACATCGAATTACGATTCATTTGTATTATAGTATAATCAAGGTTTTTATCTATGTTGATCACATGGGTATACAGATAAAGAAATAACAAACCATGAAATAATGAATTATGTTAAAATAAAGATTGTTTATTACAATCGAGTAAAAAAATTTCCTAGCCAACAGTTGACTTACAGGACATCTACTCTAACAGCTTCCTGGTCCTAAGTTCAAAAGGTTCAAACACTGTCTGAAGTTGTTACATCTGGTTGCAGGGAAATTGTAGCCAATTCGGTGGCTTAGATTTGCAAGTGTCTTGGGCAGTCAGAGTAGTTTGGATAGATACAATGTAGATACAATTAGTAGTTAAAACAAATTGTCTTGTTTAAATAGGCATGAATCGAGAATAGCATAACGTTTTGTATACACAGATATATACATTCTGCTCTCTGAATAATAATTCTGTCAAGTTTTCTCCTTTGAATTCTTTTGTATTGTTGCTGTGATTTTTCAATCTTTCAGTCTTGTGTTCTTAAACATCACAGTAGGAATCGCTATTCGACTATCAGAAGTCCTATGGAATAAGCATTTCTCCAAATTTAAGTCCCCAAACTCAATACAATATACACACACACCTTAACTTCATTTGGACCTCTATTATTCAACATAATCTACATTATATTCAATGATTCTTTAATCTCCCAACCTCTATCTATCCACTTACAAAGTACACAAATTTTTCAACGAAATCAACAACATAGATGGATCTCAAAACTGAGAAATCTCTTCAAAAATGGGCAGCCTCCTTGATCTAGTTGGCGCCCATTCGTTCATCATTCGTTCGAGGGCCTCGACGAAATCGTCTTCGAAATTCAATTCAGGTGAACTTGTCAATGAAGGAAGAGAAGGCTGCATCGATTCCAGTTCATGCAGTAATTCTACGGCTCTATTTCTTGATTTGAAATCATCGGATCCTGGAAGTCTGTACTGCAACACCTCTTGAAGGAATAAGTAGGCTTCTTCATATCGGGCCTGTTTGATGAGGCAATAGCCTAGGTTTAAGGCCTTGTTGGTGTCCGGGTCTATCATTTGGGCCTTGCGGTACACAACTTCCGCTGCCATGTAATTGGGCTTTTTCATGTAGGCCCATCCTAGATTTCCCTGTCACAATTACATATCAATAATAAATATATTAATTTTTTATTTTAAAAAAAAAAGATTAGCATATATATGTGTATATATTTTACCAGCAGTCTTGATGTTTCCTGTCTGATAGAAACCTGAATCTTCTTGCCATGAGAACGAGCACTTTTTGTGGGCTTCCCATTGAAAGCCTCACCTAAGTATATTGATTTCAGCTTACGCTTTAGCAACACTATTTGTTCATCATATTTCCCACATTTCTGAAAATGAATACACAAATCATATGCATATATAACCACAAATTATATATATATCCGATCCCCCGGAAAAGAAAGAATCTAGCTAGCTAGTTAAATATCATGACAAGTGTCTTCTAAATCATGAGATGCAAATTTAACAGAAAACAAAGGTTAAGCCATTCATTATATATATATACATGTATACCTTGTACAAGTCGATGAGCACGTTGTCGAGTGATTCTTGGGCATTTTGGGGGCAGAATCCTCGAAAAGATTTGATGGCTTCGATAGCTTGTTCACTTCTGTCGAGTTGTTTCAAAACCACAGCCATGTCTTTGAGCGCACTGCACACTCTATCCCCACAATTTATGGCTTTCCAAAACCACACCACCGCTGCCTCCGGATCTCTGTCAACTAGCTGCATGCATAAACCCACGATTAAATCACGCTAGCTAGCCTTCAACAAAGTGTAAATTATCAGACATGGGACAATTATTCACTTTTCTGGAAGTATCTGCTAGGATTACTTCCAGCCATACACAACTAATAATTTAATATTATATGTATTTAATTTGCATACATATATAAAAATAAAAATAAAAAAAAAAGAAAAGAAAACCATCTTGACACTAAGCAACAGTATTTACTGAGGAGATCGGGTCACAATTAATAACCAACCTGAGCAGTAAAACTAAACAAAAACGAAAACAAAGATGTTTCTTGAAAATAACCAAGTCAGCTGAAAAAATATGTAAAATCACTGAAAGAAACGCTATTATTTAAAGAAATCAAAACCTAGTACTGTTGAGTGTAGATGAATCAACTTGTGGAAATTTATATTTCAGTAAATGGAAACTTAACAGACCTGAGCATGTTTGGCTCGGACATAAGGGCCATCACCAGAAGGAACCTTGTACACAACATGAAACAGATCCTTCTCTAATTTCTCCTGTAAATTGTTCTTCGTGTCACCACTTTCCATTTATTTTTTTCAATTTTTTTTTCTGAGTTCTGAATCTACTGATGCCAAGAATCTGACCGCAGCTAGATGCAGATGGAGATGGAGAAAATTGTTTCGAGTCCTTTCTATATAAATGTACGGCGCGAACCAATTATTACGAAAATAGAAATGAACATGGACACCGGGACGTCTAAGTTCAGTCTATTGAACCTGTTTTAATAATATATATATATACGTCTAAGTTCAGTCTATTGAACCTGTTATTATA
>NC_133319.1:7059570-7136160 GCF_012295235.1 Primulina huaijiensis | reverse complement strand
ATATAACTTGGAAGCATGAATATCTTCTTGTTGAAAGTACTGTATTTTTACTTTTCCGACTCTCTCAAACCAAACATTGTTTTCATGATCACAAGAAAAAAAAATGGAAACGAAGTTTGCATTTTAATTACAAAATTTTTAAAATATCACTTAAGGAAGTTCACCAGCTAATGCCATGGTTGCTACATATTAGTTAGTCTACCTTTCTCTTTCAATTTTTTTTTTTTACCGTTAAAATTTATAAATTTTATTGACGATATCGATCGTTACAAGATTAATCAGTCAAAACAGAAAAATATCTAATTCAATTACACGATCATCACAAGATCATCCGTGTAACTTTTATTAATTTTCTAATTCAATTTAAATTTCCATCTAATATATAATTTTTTTAGTGATAAATTTAAAGCATTAGAAATCAAGATTTATCCACTAATTTATACACAACAACGTATGCATACAATATATAAGCAAATAGTCGCATTCAAAGATTCGACATCAAACGGTTGAACGTACCTGGACTTGAACGCTGGCAAATACATATTTATCCTCATAATCGGTAAAATTTTCTACAAAATTTTGTTCTCATGCGAAATACGAATCTAGACGTGATTATTGAATTTATTCGTGGGGTGTTAAATTAATAGTACCCACCTAGCAGAGGTGAATGGATAAAGGGCAGAGAAAGAACAGAAAATAATAAAGTGAATAATAATAATTTCAACAAAGAAAATTATATTTTAAAAGTGAGAAATCAAACTATTGTTGTTGATATCTGATTCAAAATTCGATCCACAGATATTCAAGAATTTCAAGGACAACGAGAACCCGTTTATGATTTTGTCAAGGCACACCCAACTCTTGGTTGAGAAAAATGAATGCTAAAATTGAAATTCAATGCCGAGTTTGTTTCGAGCCTTAAAAATCAAGAAACAGATAAAATTAATTATTCACAAGTATTTTCTTTTAAAGATTTAAACGTAATATAAAATGAAAGAATATTTTCCTAGAATTACAATTAATGGTCTAAAAAGATATCTAGGGGCAAAAAGGCTTAACCCAAGAAAGCAAACACTTCTAAAAATGGTTGATTCTGGCTCATTATAACACATATTGTCTAAACAAAGCTTGCTCACATACATAAACAAACATTTATCTCAGCTGCTGACATTTTTATGCAAAGAAGCCACACTTTTATGAAATGCAAAACAAGCTTTCAACATAGCACCAACTGAAGCCAAACCAAGCATTTGTCTTGAGCAAAACAGAAAACCAACATTCCAACTATGCTTGGTTGCCACCACCCCTTGGGCGGCCATCCAGTCTGCCACGGCCCCCATCCATTCTTCCACGGCCCCGGCCATAGCCTCGTCCACCAACTCCACCTCTTCCTCTTCCGTATCCACCACCTGTCGGAAAAAGGGTAAAATTACATACAAGAGAGTCTGAAGAGCATTTGACCAACAAAAGTACAGACAAACCGGAAGAATGAAAAAACTATTAGTTTTCAGAACATCGGCACCATTTTGAAGTCAAGAAAGGAAAAATATACTGACCTTGATAACCCCAACCACCACGTCCACCACCTCGACCCCAGTTAGAATATCCGTCATTATCTGTAAAAAAAGAATGTGCAGAATATGCATGATGAATACGGACAATTTGGTTGCTCAAATCATAAGACATGAAAGAAATACCTTGGTAGTTGGTGTATCCACCTCTGTTCCAACCACGGCCCCTCCCCCTACCACGACCTCTTCCTCGTTCATAAGTATCTAAACATAAAAAAGCACCAAACTAATGCTTTGAGATGTCAACGATATATCGAACAGGTCAAATTGCAGTTGCTTTTCTACCTCTGTTACTCATGTTGTACACTATGTGCGCTTGTTGTCTTGGAGGTTGTTGCTGTGGCTGATAACTGTTCCACTGTCTAGATTGATCCACATGAGATGGAGCTTGATACCTAAATAAAAAACAATCTAGAGAAGGTTACTTTGCATCAAGGAATAAACATCTGCAGAAAGTATTCAGATTCTAGTAAGCCCCCGCCAATGAGAAAATATACTTATTTATTCATGCTTACAAATCAAAATAGCTGCCGAAATTATAAAAGAGTGAAAAGCACAAGATAATGCTTGCATGTTAACATAGCGAGGAGAAAAACAACAGGTCGCTAAAAAAATAAATCACAAACTTTTTTGCATCATATAGAAATATTCCATATTATCGTGTATGCCTTTCTACCATGATAGATGTTTTACTAAGACATACGGGGCAGAACAGTTACCCAGGAGAATTCTTGTTAAGCTCCTTCAAAGACAGGGTGATTGAAATCATGGAGACATGGCGGGTCTGCTCCACACTGTACTAGAAATTAAATCAAATTAGAGACTCGGAAGCCCACTCTATACATGGACAACGGTATAAGAAGTATCGACTAGAACGTAATAACAGGTCAGTGTATGATAGCAGAGGACAATCATAGGGTGAATCCGGGAATAGGAGAAACTAACATCTGAAGGCCCTCTTCAATGGGTTCGAAAGTGTCAGTTATGCTCACTGAACTGATGGCAGTGTCCTGGTGTATTCGAGGAATCCTTCTCTATTTCCAAAGATATGCAATAAATTTTTAACATTGCATTGAAAAGAAAAGGGAGAAAAGAAAGCAGCATGAAAACAGTATCCGCATAGCAACCTTAATGATCTCTGCAATAGCTACTGTCTTGCTAATAGCTTGACCCATTGCTTTCAAGACGATCTCTTTCACTCGCCTCTCCTGAGAAATAGATTAAAAATAGAATCACATTCGCAGTACCATTTTAGGAAATTGCAGGCATTTCTAGAGGTCCAAAGCAGTCAGAGTTACACTTGGCATATAAAGAGTAACTATTGTTTTTTCCCATTGCAATCAAATGATTTACAAAGGCGTACACCCTGTCCTCTATCCACATAATGTAAGGCTGTGCTTTGATTTTGTCTTCCAGAAACATTTTCCATTTTTAAAAAGGAAAAAAGACTCTGATATCTAGTTTTCACTGCTTTCCCAAAACCTTATTTTAACATCTCCTAATATAATCATTACTTCTAACTATTTTAATCTTTATCATAATACAATGTCATATCTATCTACTAATATGTGTATGCGTTCTAAATAAATAAAATACATGTGAAACATGTTAATCCAAATATCCGATTACATATGACCTTCCTCTCCCCCAAAAGGGAATAGCACATAATAATCCGCTTGGGACCAATGCAGCTGCCCGAAAATGAAACAGATGCATCCAAACAGATCAGAAGAAACAAAATGTACAAAAACAGATTTTCTAAAATAATATCGTAAAAATAACAATTTTTTTCCAAAAAACTAAACAAGAAGAAATCAAAGAACAGAAAAACAAGTACCTGAAGAAGGGTTGTGGCATAGGTGATATAGTTACGAACCAAACCCTGGGAAGTGATTCGGATCTCATTCTCGTTAACAGGAGATTCAGGTTTCGGCTTCTCCACCTTGTGGTACCGATCCATTGCAGATTTGGTGGAAATGGAAACCCTGGATGTATGGAGAATTTATCACTATTTTATTAAGATTTTTTAATTTATTTTTTTAATATATAGATATAGATTTTGTGTGTAGGAAGCAAGTGTTGGGAGATTGGAGAACCACAGAGCGAAAGGTTAAAAATCTTTCGGAAAAAAGAACAATACGAATTCCCTCTTAAATCGTGATTTGGGCTTCGATTGGCCTATTCTGGTAGATAGAAGCCCAACACCTTATTGGGCTTTCAAGACTATAAATAATTTTCGGACAGATTTTTCTTTGGGTTTACAAATAACTTTTTCCTATAATTATTTTACTATTTTTTTAACTTTTTGAATAGGAAAATATTTAGTGATTTCTTAAAAATTATTTAAAATAGTTTATTGTTTTAAATTACATTATATTTATTTCTCATAATATATACGCTTATTAATAATAATTTTGGATTGTAAAATATTAAATAATTTCATATAATTATATACTTGATCTACTATTTTAAGCATACAATTAATAAGATCTAGTAAAACTAATATCGATCTTACATTATTATTTCACTTTTATGATATTTAATTCAACAGAGAATGGACAATTTTGTTACTAATTTCCCAACAACACAATATGGCGCAACCGTGATAAGTCAGCTAGAAATGGATGTATTGTCACGATCCATGATGGTGAAAGTCAAGAGACAGGATCTTCAGCTTTTCCGTGGTTGAAAATGAGAATATTGATCTATTCTTTGCCTATGAGAAACTGAGACTAGTAAGAAGCCAACCGTTTAGAAAGTTTCGGCAGTCACTGATGAGGAAATGTCATTCGCTGCTCAAGATGACACTGAGATGACCGAGGAGAACCAAGCTGGTAGCTCAAAGGCTCAAATTCATGTTGAAACCATCATCCAAGAACATATTCAAGTCCATTACTTGGAAAAATAAAAAGAATCTACTGAGCTTGCTCTTCTTCAATCTCCCACTCAAACTCAAACTCAAACTCAAACTCAAAAAGATCTCTTAGAGATTTCCCTCATCTCTGTGGATGAAGTTGTCTACTCCTTCTCTCAATTTGAATTCGATCAGAGTATAATGGGCCACTCCTCTTCAATGATTGAAGATTCTACAACTAAGAAAGAGGGACATTACGCTAAGGGAGAACCAAATTTAGAATTTTGTCAACAATCCCGGCCCCATCTGCTGATCAGAATTTTGAAGACCCCAGTGCATATACCAACATTCTTCCCGGTCAAGACATTGTTATCTTCTCGTGACAGCCTGGTTCGGAAATTAAGTGGCTGATCCACGGCCTGAAGAACTTGAGATTCCAGCCACTTACGCACCCGTTGATCCTCAAATCGGCAGCTCATCCATTCCACTCCTCCACCAACTTACTTTTTAATCGGGCTCTCCAATTCTTGAAAAAGAATCTCCTTCTGTCTAAATTTAAATGTCTTTCATAATTCGACGACAATTATTCAAAATTTTGGCTCGATCAAGTCAAGTAGCAAATCAAGGACCTCTCTGTTGGATCTCAGTTTTCTACACACCCAAACGCAGCGGAAGTTTTAAAATTTTTATTTTATTTTGACAATCAAAATATATTTGATTGGGCGTTTGTATGGTGTTCTGAATCAAACATTCATAGGGCGTTAGAAATTATACATTTGTGAATTAAATCACTTGGCTCCAACTACTCCGGTATCAACGGATTAGCTCTTGATGAATCCCTACGAACTTTCTTCGAGGAACTCCTTGTTTGATCCTCCTATCAAGTCCACGACTAGATCCTCTTCCAAATTGCACTAGAAAATATGGAAGAGATTTTACGTATGAGAAAAATATTTGAGAGACGGCTCAGATTTCTTTCTCAGGAGAGGTGGCCGAATTTTTTTTTTTCTTTTGGAAGAGTGATTCTCGAAAATATGGTGATAGGAGACTAGGGTTTTGACTTCTCAAATCACTTTTATAATCAACCCATGATCTAATTATCATAGTATAATAATTAGGCTCTTTAAATAACATTAATGGGCTTGATTAATTAATTGGATTAGTCCAACTAATTAAATCAATTAATCAAAGTCCATTAATAATTTTAATTATTTAATATGTTAGACTTGTACTCTTACAAGCCCATTAAACATATTAACCACCATATTTAATTTATTAATTAATAAGCTCAACATTTGAGTTTAATAAATTAAATCATTTATAAATTCAACATTTGAATTTATTATTCAAATTATAAATTTAATTCCTTGAATTTATATTACCTCCAAAATTTAATATTTAATAAACCCAACATTTGAGTTGAATAAATTTAAATTCTCAAATTTTATAAATTCAACTCCTTGAATTTATTCTCTCAAAAATTAATTAAAATAAATTCAACACTTTGAATTTACTATATTATAATATAAATTCAACATCTTGAATTTATTCTCTCAACCGAAACAAACGATTCATTACTTGTGTGACCCTCAATGGTTCAGGGATACAGCTAGCCGTGGGTTCACAACTCTTTGTGATTCAGGACATGATCCTTTATTCGCGCTTACCATAGTTAGCCCCATTCTTTTCATCAACACCTTGATCAAAAATGTCAGAACTCATTTCTGATTGCACCCATCGGATCATGGTAAGAGCGTCTAGTATCATCGTCCCATGATCCCATAGGTATCACTGATAGTGCCTGCAAGAACCAGTCGATTATGATTAACGTACAGTACGGTCCTTTCATCTCATATATCGCGATAGAATCTGCAACCATTGGTTCATCGAGGGTTGCATATTAATTCGATAACCACGTGATAACTATAATAGTTGCATCGTGTGTACAATTGGAGAAATCTTTCTCTAACGTACATATCATACTCTGGCCAGAGATTCCATGCACTATTATTACATCAGATCACATAGAATATCCACACTCGTAGGTGAGCGGTGAATCCCCAACTACAATGCACTGGCTCCTATATGTGTCGCAACTATACCCAACCTTGCCACCTGATGACTCTCCTGGAGCCGGTAAACGAGTCAAAGCACAGCCCTAGCATATAGAGCCTCAGTGTTGTCCCGGGTCGTAAGGACTAATGGTGTACAATCATAACCACAGACTTATCCTCTCGATGAATGATAACCACTTGGAAAGTCCGAGAGAGGGTTATTCGGTATAATCATCATATGCCTACCCATCTGCATGTTTGGACATCTATATGCCCTTACCAAGAAACGCGGTACATAACATCACAGATGCTAGTCTCGAGTTCAAGCGACCTTTATCCCTGTTTTAGGCGGCTGAATCGACTAGGAACAAATTTAGAATATGCCGTGTTTACAAATGAGTTTCAACATCGAATTACGATTCATTTGTATTAAAGCATAATCAAGGACTTTATCTATGCTGTTTGCATGGGTATACAGATAAAGAATAACGAAACCATTAAAAAGTAAATTATATTAAAATAAAGATTGTTTATTACACTTGAGTCAATAAATTCTCCAGCCAACAGTTGGCTTACATGGCATCTACTCTAACTGAAACGTCCTGCCCTTTTTACTACTTTAAAAGTACTAGAAAATTTTTTTTTTCTAAATTTCGTCCCTCCCATTAAAATATTTTTATAAAATATTTTACTCTTTAAAATGAAACATCAACGAAATAGTCATAGAAATGAAATCGTCAATTTGTTTTACCAAATCTAAAAAGCAATAATTTGAAAAGAATAGCTCATGCTAAACCTCTCAAAAATCTCTCAAAAAGCATAAATAACTAGTCTTAAAATCTTTAATTATAAATCATGATTCATAAGTCATAAGTGCGGAAATAAGTAGAAGCGCTGGTCCTCGGCCTAGTGAGTCTAAAGACTCAACACACCATAATCTTTATAGCAAATAATATATATAAAACCACATGCAACAGTGAAAATACTTTTACGTAAAATAACTTTTCATGACATGCAAACACAACTTTAACTTTTTCCTTTTTCTCAACATGACATGACATAAAACCTTTAACATGATCATGAACATTTTTCCTTTTCCATTTCCTTTTTCTTTGTTGAATTCAGATCGTTAATTGTGACTTTCCTGACATGACATGATATGATCGATGGATCCATTTACATATAATCACAGTACTGGGCGGTGGGGACATCAGCGACGCTCTCACCGGTCAACTGAGCCTTGGCCTAACATGATCGAATAGAAATACGATCGTCGGGGCTCCTTCTGGGACCTTCTCCCATAAATAGGCTCCTTCTGGGGCCTTCTCCCCTCACGATATTCCCATTCTTCCTCAAACCTCATAACCTCATATTCGCAATAATAGAAACACGATCGTCGGGCTCCCACTGGGACCATCACCCTCACGACATCGCCATTATTAACGAATTAGTCACAATCACTTCACCTCCTACAACATTTTTCATTCACATCACTTTATAAAAATCATGAATACAATAACATTTTTTCATTTTTGAAACCAAACATGCAACATGTATTTTAAATTTCTTCCTTAAATAATAAAAATCAAATAGACATTTAAAAATCATAATTTAATCATGAACATTTCATAGACATTTAAAATCTGTCATAATATCATGAAAATAGCATTTAGGGCACTGCCATGACGCTTACAAATTTTCAGGTGTAAAAAGACCGTTTTACCCCTGGACTAGACATTTTTTGATTTTGACTTTTTTCTTGATTTCATGACTCTAACATGTGCCAAATAAATATTTAAGCGTAAATTAATTTTCTCATAATTTTATTTAGCTTAAATATTATACTTTTTCATTTATCATTAATTAATTGTTTTGACGGTGTTTTAATCCCGAAAAATCCAAAACTTTAATATAAAATTCCTAAATTCTAAATTTAGACTTTTTATATTATTTTAGCCCTTATGGACCACGACTCAACCCCCGTGAGCCGTTTTCCAATTTTTCTTTATTTAAAAACCCTAATTGACACCTAAAATTTGACCCCGAGCCAACTTTCGATTTTCACGAGTTAACCCCAAAACCGTGTCAAACCAAAACCTGACCAACATCCTAAATTAGCCTACTGGACCCTTACTTCATCAAGGAACCCAGCCAAAGCAAAAAACAAAGGTCCCCAATACAACCCTACGCTGGCCGAGAGTTTCCATGTGCTTGGACTCTATGTTTTGGTGTCTAGACCCTAAGCCAACGCTCCAGACCCTGAACCATCCTCTAGGACACCTACCTAGGACCCTAAGCCCTGGACCGAACCCTCACCCCTGAGCCCTGGACCGAACCCTCACCCCTGCACAAGCTGCGCAAGTCTGCGCATGCATGTGTCCTTTCTCGGGTTGGAGTCCTTGCTTGCAAGGACTCCTCCCAGCCTTCTTAATCCGAGTCCTAGCTTGGATAGGACTCTCCCCTAGACATAAACAGACCCTAGGCCAGCCTTGAACCCAAGCCCAGGCCCAGCCAGCCCCTTATCCCATGAACCCGATCGCCCCAAGCCCTTGACAGCAAGGAATCGGCTTTTTCCTCGTTTCCTTGTTTCTGTTGTGAGTTTGTTGATTGGTTAGGACTCTAGTTTATATAAAAGCTTTGCTCAAACATAACATGACATCATGGCAATCCCTTAACAAGCCTAGAACAAGTTTTTGGATCAAACCTCATGAATTTAATACATGCAAGTGCCATAATTCGAAAATACAGAAAAGTGGCTTTATGTTCTTCATGCATACAGTATTTAAACATTATTATGATATGATGGACGAGAAAAGGAGATGTATGACGTGTCTTTGCGTTAAATACGCTCGAATATCCGTTGACGACGAAGAACGGGACGAAACCTAGGCTAACTTCTCCTTGAGCCCCTTCGAATTTCTTCCCACAGCTAGGATATGTAGTGCCGTGTGTGTGTGGTGTCTTGGGAGAATTTTCAGAATTTAAAACTAGGTGGCCGATGGTTTATGCTAGAAGAATAGGGTTTTTTGTGGTTTTTTAATACTTTAAATATTAGTTAATGGCCTTCAAGGTTTATTAGGCCTAATAAGCCATCTAATTGGGCCAATTAGTCTAATGAGGACATAATTAAAATATTAACAAAGTTTTTCTTTTATTAAACATGTGAATTTATTAGCCGAGTTGCCAAAAAGTTCGTATTTTAGTTTAAAAACCAACACTGACAAAATTTATGTCCCGGCGTATAAAATCACCTCAAAACCCTATATTTCCAAAAATAATAAAAAGCAACACTCTTATTTTAAATAATTAAAAACAATTATTTAATAAAAACATTTTTCGTTTTTCAGCCTTCGGTCCCTGTTCCTCGATCGTCACTTGAATAATCCTTAAAAATACAGTTTTATGCATGATGACAATAAAAATCTCATTTAGCATATAAACAAGTATGTCACATAATTAAATAGCAATTAAAATCAGTCATTTACTTATTTTTCATTATTACCTAGATTCGCATGCAGTTGGATTACGTCGTCTTAATTTTGGACCTTACAATTCCTCCCCCCCTTAAATAAAATTTCGCCCTCGAAATTAGAACTTACCGAATAGATCTGGATAGCGACTCTTCAAGTCCATCTCGGTTTCCCAAGTAGCTTCTTCTTCCGAGTGATTCAGCCACTTGACCTTGACCATTTGAATGACATTGTTTCGCAATATTCTTTCTTGCCTTGCTAAGATCTGGACAGGTCTTTCCTCATATGTCATATTTGGAGTTAATTGGAGAGGTTCATAATTAAGCACATGTGACGGATTCGACATGTACTTCCGCTACATCGAAATACGGAACACATTATGAACTCCAGAAAGTGATGGTGGCAATGCCACTCTATCAGCTAGTGTCCCAATCTTTCCAAAATCTCAAACGGACCTATAAATCTTGGACTAAGCTTGTCTTTTGTAATGCCCGAGATTTTAGTACTGTAGTCAGACATTGATTAATTGACAAAATTGAGGTTGTAAGAGCTCGAGTGGGGTAGCCGGGCGTCGGTGCAAGACAAGCCAAGAAGTTGGACAGAACCTGTGGCGCCCGAGCGGTAGAAAAGGACCGCCCGAGCGCCAGTGCACCACCAGCTTTGCCTTTTGACAGAACGTTTGACGCCCGAGCGGTAGTTTTTGACCGCCCGAGCGCCAGTGGATAACAAGTGAGCACTCGGGCAGAACGTTCCGCGCCCGAGCGGTAACTTATGACCGCCCGAGCGCCGCCTGAGAAACAAGAAGAATGTGCCACGTTGCTTGGACATGCATTTGACATATATAAGTTCTTTCTTCTTCAGAAAGCTGAAGAAAGGAAACGAGAAACTTGCCAGAAATCCTTACGCCTTTTATTTTAGGAATTTGAAGTTTGTGCAAGATCCGCCCGTTAGAATTTCAATCCGACTGCGGTACCGTGTTTCTATCGACGAGAGCTTCAACTAGACATAAGTTTTATTGAATTTTGATATGGTTTGAAATTATGATATTGTCAGAATCGGATAGGATTGATATATGATGTTCTTGAGATATTAGACATCGTAGAACCGAGAACAGNTTGTGTTTCCCTAAATCACATACTATTTGTTATTATTTGCATTGATTTGATTTGATATGCTTGTTCTATTGATGTATAGAGAGCATGTGTTAGACGAATATTAGATGAGTGATCTTGTGACAGAAGTACCTGATAGTGGCGGGATCGCCACGGGCACATTGCACGATGTCACAAGATAGTGTATTGGCGATAGTGCCACAGTCTGTGACGGATAGGTCAAGACACTGGATGTTTGGTTACATCGACGTGGATAGAATCGGAGTTTCTTCTATTACTGTTGGTCGATATAGGAATACCAACGTCTGGAAACCGGGATCCCTAGACTAGGATTGAGTCTAGTCTGAGTCGTGGAGTCACGAGTATGATTGATAGTTTGATATTAATTATGTTTCAGATTTTGATATATATCTGATATCTGCTTCATTCTTTATATTAATTATATGATTGCATGTTTCGTTGATTTATACTGAGATTTATTCTCACCGGAGTTATCCGGCTGTTGTCGTGTTTGTATGTGTGCATGACAACAGGTGGGACAGGTTCAGGGTCGAGGAGATGAAGAGAGAGATCGTGATTAGAGTGGAGACTATGGACTTGATCTAAGATAGGGTTGAACACTTGATATTTAGTAGTTGAACATTAGTTTGTAAATGATTGTATATAGTACAAGACTTGTACTTTACCTTTATACTGATATGTATAGTAGAGTGATTCCATTACGTTCCGCATTTGATATTATATTTAAAAAAAAAAATTTAGACCCTGTTTATTATAATTGATTAATTAGTCCCAATGACGATTAAGAACATGATTAACGTCCCAGTCCCCACATCTTTCTTGCCAAAGCGCATAACACCCTTCATAGGTGCTATTTTCACAAATACATGGTCGTCCTCTGCAAACTCCAAGTCCCTCCGTCGCTTGTCTGCATAACTCTTTTGTCGGCTCTGCGCCGTCTTCATTCTATCGCGAATTTTGACTCTAAGCTCGGTAGTCTTTTCAATCACGTCTGGACCAATCTCTCTTCTTTCACCAACTTCGTCCCAATGAATAGGAGATCTACATTTTCTTCCGTAAAGTGCTTCAAAAGGAGCCATCCCGATTGATGATTGATAGCTATTATTGTAGGTGAACTCCACTAGAGGTAATTTTGGTTCCAAACTGCCTTGGAAATCAATAACACATGCTCGAAGTAGATCTTCCAAAATCTGTATAACTCTTTCTGACTGTCCATCGGTTTGAGGATGAAATGCTGTGCTAAATAATAACTTGGTCCCCATTGCTGCATGTAGGCTTTTCCAGAAAAATGACGTGAATCTCGGATCTCTGCCAGAAACAATGGATACATGAATCCCATGCAGACGAACTATCTCTCGGATATGCAAGTCGACGTACTGAATCATGGTGAAAGTCGTCTTGATAGGTAGGAAATGCGCTGATTTAGTGAGACAATCAACTATCACCTATATAGCATTGAACCCCTTAACTGTCTTTGGCAATCCCACAACAAAGTCCATGGTGACATTTTCCCATTTTCACTCGAGAATAGGGAGTGGCTTCAATTTCCCTGCTGGTCTTTGATGCTCTGCTTTAACTTGTTGGCAAGTCAGACACTCGGATTCAAACTTCAGAATGTCTCTCTTCATGCCTGGGCACCAATATAGCAACTGCAAATCTTTGTACATTTTCGTGCTACCCGGGTGAATGGAATAAGGTGTGTCATGAGCTTCCTTCATAATAAGACCTCTCAACGAATCGTCACTAGGAACCCATAATCGATCTCGATAACGAACTATACCATCCACCTCTGAATATAATTTCCGACCCTTGGCTTCATCTCTAGCTCTCCACTTTTGTAACTGTTCATCAGCGGACTGCCCATCACGAATTCTATCTCTCAAGTTCGACTGTACCGATAATGTGGCAAGATTAGGGGCCTCGCCCCTAGCATACACTGTCAGCTCAAACCGCTGTATTTCGGACTACAACGGTCTTTGGAGTGATAGATGAGTGATAACTGCTGCTTTTCTACTCAGTGCGTCTGCCACTACATTAGCTTTTCCCGGATGGTAGCTAATGTCACAATCATAGTCTTTTACTAACTCAAGCCATCTGCGCTGTCTCATATTCAGCTTCTTTTGGGTGAAGAAGTATTTCAAACTTTTATGATCGGTGAATATCTTACATTTCTCCCCATAAAGGCAGTGTCTCCAAATTTTCAAAGCAAAAACTACTGCTGCAAGCTCAAGATCATTAATGAGGTAGTTTTTCTCGTGAATCTTCAAATGTCTCGACGCATAGGCTATAACTCGGTCATTATGCATCAGAACTGCGCCCAATCCAAGTTCAGATGCGTCGGTATAAAGAACATAATCCCTTTGCCCCGATGGCATAGCTAAGACTGGTGCTGAAATCAAGGCTTGAATCAACTTGTCAAAACTGTCTTGGCACTCTGATCCCCATATAAACTTTGCATTCTTTTTGGTCAAGGATGTCAAAGGTACTGCAATAGAAGAGAATCCCTGAATAAACTTGCGATAATAGCCAGCTAATCCCAAGAAACTGCGAATCTTGGTAACACTCTTCGGTACTGGCCACTCTTTCACTGCCTCGACTTTGCTTGGATCAACTTCAACGCCATTACGAGAAATGATGTGGCCTAAGAATGCCACTCTATCGAGCCAAAACTCGCACTTGCTGAATTTTGCATATAGCTTCCTGTCTTGTAGTACTTGCAATGCTGTCCTCAAATGACGACTATGCTCCTCTTTGTTCTTCGAATAAATCAATATATCATCAATGAAGACAATAATAAACTGATCCAGATACGACTGAAATACGCGATTCATGAGATCCATGAAGATCGCTGGTGCGTTAGTCAGACCGAATAGCATGACCATAAACTCGTAGTGTCCATATCTGGTACGGAATGCTGTCTTATGTACGTCTGACTCTTTTACTTTCAACTGATGGTACCCAGATCGAAGCTCAATCTTAGAATATATCGATGCTCCTTTCAACTGATCAAATAAATCTTCAATTCTTGGCAGTGGATACTTGTTCTTGAAGGTGACCCTATTAAGCTCTCGATAATCGATGCAAAGACGCATACTACCATCTTTCTTGTTCACAAATAATACCGGTGCGCCCCATGGAGAATAGCTAGGGCGAATGAAACCCTTGTCTAGTAACTCTTGGATTTGATCTTTAAATTCTTTCATTTCAGCGGGTGCTAGACGATAAGGCGCTTTAGATATAGGAACGGTGCCCGACAATAGATCAATAGAGAATTCTACATCACGGTCAGGTGGAATACCGGAAACGTCCTCGGGAAAGACGATAGGAAAATCCCTCACAATATCAACATCTTCTAATTTCTGACTGATGGATTCCTGTGCAGTAGTGACACATGCTAGATAAGCTTGGCATCCATGCTTAATAAGCTTCCTCGTACATAGACAAGAGATAATGTGCGGCATTTGCTTGTTTCTTGCCGCCTCGAAGACAAAAGATTTACCACTAGGTGGCCTAATAGATACCGATCGCTGACGGAAATCAATCGAAGCTCCATTCGCTGATAGACAATCCAACCCAAGTATAATATCGAATTCGGGCATAGGAAGAACAATAAGATCTGCCCGCACAACATCCTTGCATAAACGAAGCTCCAGATTCTTGACAATCTTAGACGTGAGCATTTGATCACCGGATGGAATTGAAACTTTGAAACCCAAACCCATATCTTGAGGAGTAATTTTCAATCTTTTTATGAAGGTTTCAGATATAAATGAGTGTGCAGCTCCTGAATCTAGCAACGCATAGGTAGCCACACCTAGAATGATAATCCTCCTTGCAGTGAAAATGTCCTTTAAATCTTTTCATGTTGAAGCTTGAGGATTTACTATCATTAATTTTCCAAAGTTAGGTGGATATTGCGTGTCGAACTTAAGAATTTCTGGAAAATTGCGTTTTAGCCTTTCAATTTTTTTTTTGAATTTTTGCACTTTAGTCCCCAAAATTTCGGATAATTGCAATTTGGCCCTTATAATTTTCGGAAATTTCCATCTTAGTCCTTAAGAGTTTTGAAATTTTCATTTTGGTCCTTAAGAATTTGGTAATTACATTAAAGCCTCTTATATTTTGGTTAATTGCGTTTTGGTCCCTTAATTATCGAAAATTACAATTTTGACCTCAATTTTCGAAAATTTGCCCAATTAACCCCAATAGATTCGATACCTTCATTCAACCCCTTAGTTATGATTTCCTTTAATTTTGGCCCTAAACTTTTTATTTAGAAGCATTACATCCTTCACATAAAATAAGGCACAACATTCAAGTTATTTTCTATGGTTTCTAAAATCATAACTTAAATCTAACTAAGGTAGATCATGCAACCTAATTTTCCTCTAGGTTAAATCTTGTTCCCAAACCAATTCTAATAACCAATTTAACATTTTATGCGGTAGTAAACAATGTAAAAACATTAAATGACTAGGTTACCTGTGATAAGCGTAGTGTCTGCCTCTTCCTCAGCTTCCTCGACATTCATAACATAAGCTCGGGCCGTAGTAGCTGCTTTCCTCTTTGGGCACTCATTGGCTTTGTGTCCATCCTCCTTGCAGTAGAAGCATTTAAATGATCCACATTCACACTTGCCAAGATGTGGGCGGTTGCACTGTTTGCATAGTTGCCTCTCAGCAGGCTTTGGTGCTCCAGGATTTTGTGGCTTTGGTGGCGCTGGCTTCTTGACTTGACCTTGGGGCTTTTGGGGACCTTGAGGTCTAGGAGGACCAGTATTCGGCTTCTTGTTGGGTTGATTGTTATTCTGATAGCGCTGCCTCTTGCGCTGAATCTCAAAGTCAATGTCCTTCAAGGACTGCTCAGCCTGATATGCATAAGTAACTGCCATAGCATAATTCTCCGGACGCATCATCATAACTTTATCCCGAATGGTAGGTCGTAGGCCATCCATGAAATGTCTAAGCTTTTCTTCAGCATCCCTGGCAATAAGGGGCACAAAATGGCAACCCCTATCAAATTTCTTCACAAATTCAGCAACAGTGGCATCTCCATGTCGAAGAGCCATAAATTCCCTCTTTATTCGGCTCCTAGCATCCGGAGTGAAATATTTCTCATAGAACTTTGTCTTGAACTGTGCCCAAGTGAGTGTAGTAAGGTCAACACCATGCTCGGCTCCTTCCCACCATAAAGAAGTGTCGTCCCTAAGCAGATAAGTAGTACACCTCACCCGGTCCGCATCTCCCATATCAAGATAGCGAAAATGTACCTCAAGTGAACGAATCCAACCCTCTGCAGCAAAAGGATCTGTAGTGCCAGAAAATTCCTTCGGCCCTAGCCTCCGGAACTGCTCATAAACATCCTGTTGTGGCCTAGTCGCCTGCTGCTGCTGCATTTGCTGTAACTGCTGTTGTAACTGTTACTGCTGCTGCTGTACCTGCTGCTCGAAAAGACGAGCCATCCCTTCAAGTGCACATGTAGCAGCATCCCGTGGTGGTGGTGGTGGAGGTCCATTCTCTTGACGATTAACACTGTTCTCGGCTTGGTTTCCAATAACGGGTGCACGTCTAGGAGGCATTTTATCTGAATGTTTTCCAAATTCTAATGTAACCAACATGCATTTAAATCTAAGTTCTCTAATCATGTGTCATATCCTAACTTAATTTGCATTTTAAGCATGCAAGACATAAATGCTCAAAGAAGCAAATAAACATGTAATCATAAACATAAGATCCATATCGTAATGCATGTAACAACACACTAAATTATATAAAGCAGGAAAACTTACAACTTTGAGGCTTGACGACTGATCTTTCCGGCGCTGATGGTGGCACAACCCTTTACAGGACCTTTGCTCTGATACCAACTGAAACGTCCTGCCCTTTTTACTGCTTTAAAAGTACTAGAAAATTTTTTTTTCCCTCCCATGAAAATATTTTTATAAAATATTTTACCCTTTAAAATGAAACATCAACGAAATAGTCATAGAAATGAAATCGTCAATTTGTTTTACCAAACCTAAAAAGCAATAATTTTAAAAAAATAGCTCATACTAAACCTCTCAAAAATCTCTCAAAAAACATAAATAACTAGTCTTAAAATCTTTAATTATAAATCATGATTCATAAGTCATAAGTGTGGAAATAAGTAGAAGCGCTGGTCCTCGGGTTGTGTGCGCCTTCAGTCCAGTCAGATCATCCGTCAAGACCTCCCTCAAACTCACCTGCATCCATCACACCTAGTGAGTCTAAAGACTCAACACACCATAATCTTTATAGCAAATAATATATATAAAAGCACATGCAACAGTGAAAATACTTTTACGTAAAATAACTTTTCATGACATGCAAACATAACTTTAACTTTTTCCTTTTTCTCAACATGACATGACATAAAACCTTTAACATGATCATGAACATTTTTCCTTTTCCATTTCCTTTTTCTTTGTTGAATTCAGATCGTTAATTGTGACTTTCCTGACATGACATGACATGATCGATGGATCCATCTACATATAACCACAGTACTGGGCGGCGGGGACATCAGCGACGCTCTCACCGGTCAATTGAGCCTTGGCCTAACATGATCGAATAGAAATACGATCGTCGGGGCTCCCTCTGGGGCCTTCTCCCATAAATGGACTCTCTCTGGGGCCTTCTTCCCTCACGATATTCCCATTCTTCCTCAAACATCATAACCTCATATTCGCAATAATGGAAACACAATCGTCGGGCTCCCACTGGGACCATCGCCCTCACGACATCGCCATTATTAACGAATTAGTCACAATCACTTCACCTCCGTCAACATTTTTCATTCACATCACTTTATAAAAATCATGAATACCATAACATTTTTTCATTTTTGAAACCAAGCATGCAACATGTATTTTAAATGTCTTCCTTAAATCATAAAAATCAAATAGACATTTAAAAATCATAATTTAATCATGAACATTACATAAACATTTAAAATCTGTCATAGTATCATGAAAATAGCATTTAGGGCACTGCCATGACTTACAAATTTTTAGGTGTAAAAAGACCGTTTTACCCTTGGACTCGACATTTTTCGATTTTGACTTTTTTCTTGATTTCATGACTCTAACATGTCCCAAATAATTATTTAAGCCTAAATTAATTTTCCCATAATTTTATTTAGCATAAATATTATACTTTTTTATTTATCATTAATTAATTGTTTTGACGGTGTTTAATCCCCGAAAATCCCAAACTTTAATATAAAATTCCTTAATTCTAAATTTAGTTTTTTTTATATTATTTTAGCCCTTATGGACCATGACTCGACCCCCGTGAGCCGTTTTCCAATTTTTCTTTATTTAAAAACCCTAATTGACACCTAAACTTCGACCCCAAGCCAACTTTCGATTTTCACGAGTTACCCCCAAACCGTGTCAAACCAAAACCTGACCAACGTCCTAAATTAGCCTACTGGACCCTTACTTCATCAAGGAACCCAGCCAAAAGCCAAAAACGAAGGTCCCCAATACAACCCTATGCTGGCCGAGAGTTTCCATGTGCTTGGACTCTATGTTTTGGTGTCTAGACCCTAAGCCGACGCTCCAGACCCTGAACCATCCTCTAGGACACCTACCTAGGACCCTAAGGACTCGCCCCTACCCAGCCCCTGAGCCCTGGACTGAACCCTCACCCTTGCACAAGCTGCGCAAGTCTGCGCATGCATGTGTCCTTTCTCCGGTAAGAGTCCTTGCTTGCAAGGACTCCTCATAGCCCTCTTAATCCGAGTCCTAGCTTGGCTAGGACTCTCTCCTAGACGTAAACAGACCCTAGGCCAGCCCTGAACCCAAACCCAGGCCTAGCCAGCCCCTTATCCCATGAACCCGATTGCCCCAAGCCCTTGACAGCAAGGAATCGGCTTTTTCCTCGTTTCCTTGTTTCTGTTGTGAGTTTGTTGATTGGTTAGGACTCTAGTTTATATAAAAGCTTTGCTCAAACATAACATGACATCATGGCAGACCCTTAACAAGCCTAGAACAAGTTTTTGGATCAAACCTCATGAATTTAATACATGCAAGTGCCATAATTCGAAAATACAGAAAAGTGGCTTTATGTTCTTCATGCATACAATATTTAAACATTATTATGATATGATGGACGAGAAAAGGAGATGTATGGCGTGTCTTTGCGTTAAATACGCTCGAATATCCGTTGACGACGAAGAAGGGGACGAAACCTAGGCTAACTTCTCCTTGAGCCCCTTCGAATTTCTTCCCATAGCTAGGATATGTAGTGCCGTGTGTGTGTGGTGTCTTGGGAGAATTTTCAGAATTTAAAACTAGGTGGCCGATGGTTTATGCTAGAAGAATAGGGTTTTTTGTGATTTTTTAATACTTTAAATATTAGTTAATGGCCTTCAAGGTTTATTAGGCCTAATAAGCCATCAATTAGGCCCATTATTCTTATGAGGACATAATTAAAATATTAACAAAGTTTTTCTTTTATTAAACATGTGAATTTATTAGCCGGGTTGCCAAAAAGTTCGTATTTTAGTTGAAAAACCAACACCGATAAAATTTATGTCCCGGCGTATAAAATCACCTCAAAACCCTATATTTTCAAAAATAATAAAAAGCAACAATCATATTTTAAATAATTAAAAACAATTATTTAATAAAAACATTTTTCGTTTTTCAGCCTTCGGTCCCCGTTCCTCGATCGTCACTTGAATAATCTTTAAAAATAAAGTTTTATGCATGATGACAATAAAAATCTCATTTAGCATATAAACAAGTATGTCACATAATTAAATGGCAATTAAAATCAGTCATTTACTTATTTTTCATTATTTCCTAGATTCGCATGCAGTTGGATTACGTCGTCTTAATTTTGGACCTTACACTAACACTCTCCAAAACTACTAGCAATGTTGAAATCAAGTGGTTCGCTCACTCTATTGATTTTGACAATTTTCGGAAAGATATTATTCGTGATCTTGGCTCTCTAGAGAAGAGCTGCAAGCTTTTCACCAGTGATCTAGCTCTTATCAAATGTCTGTCTGAATCTTTGCGTCCAACCTTACAGGTCAAATTACCATATTCCAACTAGTGTTAGAGTCTTGGTTAGATCATATTCAGACCATTATTGGTAGTCAGTTGCAAGAAAATTTGGAGTATACGCAAAAACGGGGAGTAGAAGACTACGAAATTCCTGAAAAGCAGAAAATGCATGTTGAAAGGGCTAAATTTGAAGAAGATAAGAGGTGGTGAGAGGAAAAAAGAAAAATAAGAGGAGGTGACAGTGTCAGCGGTTCAAACAGTAGAAGATATGATTTTGTTTTTACTTAGTAGGTGTAATAGGTTTTCAAATTTATGCACTTCTAACTTTTTCATTTCATTATCTCAATAAAATACAATCCGTTCTTAAATTTTCCGATCTTACATCTTTTTAACTGATTGTACATTTTTGCATCTTGGTTTTCGTCACCACTGGAAAAGGATAATTTTTTTGAATATTTTTATTATCCTTAAATTTTCGTGATTGAAAAAATAAATATTTTGCTTCCGGATCCATCCGATGACTTTATTGTAAAACAGTTTTTTTAGACTGATGTATCGATTCTAGCCTTTTCAAACCGTTCTATTGTCTCCATTTTATCAAACAATGCAGAAATAATTACAATCCATGAAGATAGTCGAGAATGTGTTTGGTTGAAATAAGTAATCATCAAATAAAATAGGAATGTGGCTTGACTTCCAGTAAACAAGCGGCTACAATACTGTACAAAGACAAAGTAGCATGTATTGCATACTAAAACATGGATACATAAAAGGCGATATGATGAAGCACATCTCACCGATGTTCTTTTTCACTCATGATTTGCAGAAAAGATGTGGTACTGAAGTTCAACAAATTTGCTCAAGTGATAATCTGACAGAATTTTTCACAAAATCATTACTCACATTAACTTTTGAGAAATTGGTATACAAGATCGGAATGAGGTGTCTTAGATATTTTAAATGATACTAGCAACACTTGGAGTAAATTAAAATTGTACTCTTTTTCTCTTGTCCATAATTTTTTTCATGTGTGTTTTTTTTACAAGGTTCTTAACGAAACAGTTAAGCAACAACGATGAATGTCATTTTTTTACTTTTACTAGGTTTTTTTCTAATTGGATTTTCTTAGTAAAGTTTTAACAAGGCACATCCATCGGAGGACATTCGGGGAATGTTATAATATGGTGGATCTCGAGATGATCAAATATTTGGGTGATCGGAGAAAATCATGACCAATATTTGGAGATCTTTTACTTGTAATATCATATTTACCATGTCTAAGAATTTCTTGTACCTATAAAAAGATTACCCATGTAATCCTTTTGATATATTTAATTTACTTGTCTTTGCATCATATTTTGGTCAGTCTTTTACTTTATTTTATCATAGATGTATATTTATTTATTGTTCTTGATGGTTGGATGGTATTGTAAATGATGTGTACAGATTTGGAAAAACAAAATTTAGTAAAATAACCGAAAGAATATTGCAAAATTCATTTTAGGAGATAATTCAAACTGTTCCTAAATCTCATGTTAAAAGGTGCACGTTTGTAATCGTTTCTGTAATATGGGATTTAGGAGCGGATTTACATCGCTCTAAATCCATGGGTAAAAAATAATTTCTAAAGCAGTTGTTTCAAGAACAATTTGACCCCTATATCAACAACTTGAAAATCGGTTTTTAATCGTTTCGAATCCACAAGTTTAGGAGTGGTTTCGAAGAGCTTATATAAACATGCTGATATATTTTTTACGTTGAATCTTTATCTACAACAAAACATAAAAATGAGATAAAAACTTTCATGTGCATGTGCATGTGTTTAGGCTGATGAGGAGTCCTTGTGTGTGTGTTTGTGTGATGTGTGTGTGAGTTATGAGGGCTTGGTGAGGGTTTGATGGCTTTATATTTTAATTAAATACAATGTTCAAGTCTAGGCCCATTAACCTAATATATTAGGCTCATTAAGCTCATTAGATAATATTTAAAATATTTTGTTTAGGAAAATTTGTGAAAATATTAGCCGAGTTCTCAAAAAATCCCTATTTTTATCGAAAATCGATTACCGGTTTAAAATACAACTCGGCCTATAAAAACACCTCATTTTCGAAAATTTCATTTAGAATACACCACAAATTAAACAATTAAAAATAATTATTTAATAAAAACATTTTTCCTCATATGGTCTCCGGTCTCTGTTCATCGATCGTGTCTAGAATAACCTTTAAAACATAGTTGTATGCATTCTAACAGAAAACCCTATTTTAAACATGTAAACCTGCATACCAAAATTAATTCATGACATTAATACCATTTAATTAATCATTTTCCATTTTTCCTATATTTGCATGCAATTGGATTAGATAATCGTATTTTGAACCTTACACATCTGTTATAACAAATCCATCTCGCTGCTGCAGTACCTTAATCGCATTCCGCTTATAATTTCTCTCGATGAGATTATGAAAGAATTTCGTGCACCTGTCTCCTTGCTTCTAAGTAACTGATTTTTGCTTTCTCAGAAATAAAAGATTGCTCTGCTTCTAATAACAATTCTGTCTTCTTCGTCACAGCCTTATATTCATATAACATGATCCCCGACGGCACCATCGAGCTCTGCATAGTTTCAAGCTTCTTCTTAGCTTCAGCTGCTCTTGATCATGAGATGTGGCTAAAATGTTTCTGGTTCAGGGAGCGCAATGGTTTCTCCATCCCTTTGAGGAGTTGTTTCAATCGATATTGTGCAGTCTCGTAGCCACTGAATTTCCATCCATGCTCCACTAGTCGAGTTTGTTTATTTGAATGAAGCTATTATATTTTCCTAAATCATCTTCCTTTGTCTCTTGATTTGATAGATAATATGAATTTCAGCATTGCTATTGAATATGACACTGGGATTGTTATCTTAAATAGATAGGTCATCGATTTATTCATATATAATATTACACATAACCAATGTATATGTATGATATATTACATTATACGCACAACACGTGTACTTCGGAAACTAATTATAATTAAAATATTTCACTCTTAACATACCGAAAAGAGTATATATGTCCTAAGACCTAACTTGGGGAGTAAACCAAATCTAGTACTATACACTCCTTGCGCTGCTAGCTAATTTCATAAATCAGGCGAGCATGTGGAAAAATTTAGGAATACCGAGAAAGAGTTTCAAGTTCGAGATTTAATTATAACGAAAAAAAGTTATTTATAAAATTCTATAATGATAAAACTTGTACATAAGTACCGAAAAACTTACTAAAAGAGTTTCACGTCAAAGAAAGACATTAAATGAGACCGATTGATCCCATTATAAAATATGGTCTCTCCTTGTGTAAGTGACTGCTATTCTACATTATGCCATCCCTTTATTTAACACACGTTATTTTTCCCAATATCTTGGAATTTCCTCTACCGTTTGAGAGGTAGATACATTGGAGGGATCTTCGTTTTGATGATAGATTAAGAGTTTTCTTGAGCTTTTATATATCAATGGCGGTTTATCTGAGCATTGCGTCCGTTCTTTCATTTCTGATCCTTGTGCTGTTTGTCAACTTGGTTCCCTCGAGAGAAAGGTAGCGAATTTCAATTTGTGTGATTTTTCCTGCTCAGATTCTTCGGGCAAATTCCAAATCTTGTTGTCTTCATTGATTCGAACTCATAGTATGTTGTGGTGCAATCACTTATATATTCCCACAGAACTGAAGAAAGTAGCCAGATTAAAAACTCGTGGAATTCAACGATGAAGGATAAGTGAGTTCCCTGCATAATTTAAATATCATGATCCAATATGAGAATTTTCCGTCATCGAATATAACAGTTGATTTTTCAAGTGATCATGCATTTTTTTTTATATTAATGCATCACACTATACTCATACAAATGAAATCCTCAAGTACGGTTTTGTAGAGTAAATTTCTGCTCTCCACAGAAATCAAATGCATTTTCAAGTTATCCTATTTCTTAGATAATGGCCGTGTAATGGAACAGATGGGGTGAGGACACCCGAATGACATCCCATAATTTTGTCATTTGAGGGATCTCCTCCTGTACCCTGAACAAATCTAAATTTCAACCATGCGCGCAGGTCAAAAATCGAGCATGAAAACGCAGTTGATGATCCGGAAGCTGTCGCTGCCATTTCCCTTTATTTCAGCTTCATAAATATTGTTTCTTGATTGCAACCGCTTGATTAAAGCTCATCCTCCTCCAATAAATCACATAAGGTTCATGTTGGATTAATGTAAGGGCGAAAATAACAGAAACGGACCCCTCATTTGATCCTCGTATCCATTTTTATAAGACCCTTTAATGTCTACCATTTCCCAGCTCCACCAGATCTGACGGTGAATTTTGTTATACCTATCTCCAGATATGACCGCTAGCTAGTTTAATTAAGCACTTGTCCTGCTGCTGAGACCCTGGAATATATTTCATCGTGTCTATGTATATATACCTACTTAACTCCTGTCTGTCTACCGCAACCGACGCCTCAGAATTCAATCGCATTTATTACCACCAAACATTCACTTTCCGTATGAGATGGTGACACATTCAATTTCTATCATATATAAAATTTGATCATCTTTTCTTTCATTTAAGCATGGGACAAATTCGTCTTGGAATCTAATATGCATGAGAGGAGTTGAGAACGATTATTATTCAATGAACTATTAAACTACCTGTATAGTTTTGGATACGCGATAGATTCAAGTATGATTATTTCATAATCCAAGATATAGATGAATGAGGATCAGCAAGTTAGCTTCATATAGGATGAAGTTAATCCAAGATTTTATTTGCATAAGACGTGCAAAAAGAAAAATGAAAGTAATGTAAAGTAAACTACTCTATGTCCGCTTTGTTGGATTTTTATGATTAAATATGATTGATAGCAACAATTTGGGATCCAGGACAATCCAGAACAGCACGGAGAGGAGGAAGTTGGGATTCTTTTCCTGCGGAAGCGGAAACCCAATAGATGACTGCTGGCGCTGCCAAGGCAACTGGATGCGCAACCGCCGGCGTCTTGCAGATTGCGCGATTGGCTTCGGACACAATGCCATTGGTGGCAGAGATGGCAGGTACTACGTAGTCTCTGACCCCAGCGACCATGATCCCGTGAACCCCCGCCCTGGCACCCTGCGCCATGCTGTGATTCAAGACCATCCCGTCTGGATAGTCTTCAAAAGAGACATGGTCATCACTCTAAAGCAAGAGCTAATCATGAACGGCTTCAAGACAATCGATGGCCGTGGAGCCAACGTGCATATTGCTTATGGAGCTTGCATCACTATACAGTTTGTGACTAATATCATCATTCATGGGCTACACATTCATGATTGTAAGCCAACGGGTAATGCGATGGTGCGGAGCTCGCCTTCGCATTATGGATGGAGAACCATGGCTGATGGAGACGGGATATCTATTTTTGGGGGAAGCCACATTTGGATCGATCACAATTCCCTTTCGAGTTGTTCCGATGGACTAATTGACGTTATTATGGGATCAACAGCTATTACCATATCTAACAATTACTTTACTCATCACAATGAGGTTATTTTATTTGAATGTTTGCTCATTTACAAAGCTTTAGTTAAAGTTAAAGTTAATGGTACTTATTTTTGCTTCTAAACAGGTTATGTTATTGGGGCACAGTGACTCTTATGCCAGAGACAGGATAATGCAAGTGACAATTGCCTACAATCATTTTGGAGAGGGCCTAATACAGAGGATGCCGAGGTGTAATACAAGAATTCTTCAATTCTTTATGGCTCTTCTACATTTTATGTTTTGGTTAATGGTATATGCAATATTTTTAACCATCCAGGTGCAGGCATGGGTATTTTCACGTGGTAAACAATGACTACACTTCTTGGGAGATGTATGCTATTGGTGGGAGTGCGAATCCGACCATTAACAGCCAAGGCAACAGATTTCATGCCCCATCCAACCCTTTTGCTAAAGAGGTGCTGTGTCGTTTTCCCTCCAAATAAAACTGACCTTGCGTCTTATATAAAATAAATTTGACAGGTAACAAAGAGAGTAGTAAACTCAAGGAACAGAGGATGGAAGCAATGGAACTGGAGATCAGAGGGTGATCTTATGATGAACGGTGCCTATTTCGTTCCATCTGGCGGCACTGCAGCCAACTACGCTAGAGCCTCGAGTCTGGCAGCAAAATCTTCTTCCATCGTGGCCATTATCACCTCTGAGGCCGGTGCACTTCCATGCCGTAACGGTTTCCACTGCTGATAATCCCGTTTCCAAATTATGGAACATTTTTTTCTTCTATATATTTAGCCTATTTTCTTTCAATTTCTTGCTATTTTCCATCAAGTTAACAATTTATCGCGGTTCAAGCTCCATCCCGCTTCAAGCGATGTTTCAAGCAAATTTTCGTATCATCCAACTGTTAGAAATTTTTCTCAAAATCATGTTTTTTACGTATACATGAACATGAAAAACAATATGCGGAAGTTTAAATCAATTGTTACCTCCGGCCATTGAAAATTTTGATTTCTCTGATTTTCTTCTCGGTTGATGCCTTCTAAGCATTCCACCCTCTCAATAGATGGTGTAACTTTTTCTTATGAGGTGTGTGCTTAGGGACCTCAATCACTCTATTATAGGTGTTTCTCATGCCATCGATGAGTGTATCGGGAGCCGAGATTCAGAAGAAAAAACGTGTACGTATCTCAAGTTTCTAAAGTTGAGCACTTTTGTCAAAAGTTGTAGGTAATGGCCGTCGTCATTTCCTACACGTCTTTCCTTCTTCTGATTAATATGGGTCATTTTTTCTTACATTCTCCCACTTGACCCATATATCTTATTTACCATAGGAGAAAACAGAACACATGAATCATGGCGATAGTTCCTCTAGAAGCGAGTATTATCTTCCATGTATCACAATGTATTATGTATCTCAAACTGTATAACTTAATGAATAAACCTTATGTTCATTCGAGATCCAAATTTATTGATATTTCTCAAATCAATGAATGTGTGCATAACAAATATGAGAAAATATCACATCATAGTTTCATTAAATTTGTTCTTACAACAAAATTACATAAAGGAACCAAGTCCCACTTTCTGTATGATCCATAAATTTCAATGGTGGCATGCCCTTAGTCAAAGGATCTGCAATCATCAATTCAGTGCTAATGTGCTCGATAAGTATCTTCTTATCTTTAACACGTTCTCGTATGGCTAAATACTTAATGTCGATATGCTTGCTTCGACTACCACTTTTGTTACTTTTAGCCATAAAAACAGCAGCTGAATTGTCACAATATATTCTTAATGGCCTAGATATAGAATCAATAATTCTAAGCCTCGAAATGAAACTCTTCAACCAAACATCATGTGAGGTTGCTTCAAAACAAGATACGAACTCAGCTTCCATAGTGGAAGTAGCAGTCAATGTCTGCTTTGCACTTCTCCAAGATACAGCTCCACCAGCTAGCATAAAAATATGTCCTGAAGTATATTTTCATGAATCAATGCAGCCAGCGTAATCTGAATCAGAGTAGACAATTACTTCCAAATTCTCAGTTCGTCTGAACATAAGCATATAATCTTTGGTCCCTTGTAGGTACCTCATTACTTTCTTTGCAGCTTTCCAATGGTCTAAACCTGGATTACTCTGATATCTTCCTAACATTCCAACAACAAATGCAATGTCAGGTCTAGTGAAAACCTGAGCATACATTAAGCTTCCGACAGCAGAAGCATAAGGAATGTTTTTCATTTGTTCCCGCTCTAAATCATTCTTTGGGAATTGGCTCAAATTGAATTTATCGCCTTTCACAACGGGAGCTATACTAGGTGAACAATCTTTCATCTGATATCTCTCTAAAACTTTGTTTATATAGGCGTCTTGAGACAGACCTATAATACCTCGAATTCTGTCTCTATGTATCTTAATGCCAATGACATAAGATGCATCACCCATATCCTTCATATCAAAGTTATTAGAGAGAAATTGTTTCACCTCGTATAACAAACTTTTATCATTGGTTGCAAGTAATAGATCATTCACATATATAATAAGGAAACAAATCTTGCTCCCACTGACCTTCTGGTATATATACATTGATCCATGAGGTTCTCAACGAATCCGAATGAAGAGATAACATCATGAAATTTTAAATACTATTGACAGAAAGCTTGTTTCAATCCATATATAGATTTCTTAAGCTTACAAACCAATTGCTCACCATTACTAGAGAAGAATCCTTTAGGTTGTTTCACATAAACCTCTTCCTCTAGTTCTTCATTGAGAAAAACTGTTTTCACATCCATTTGTTGCAAATCTAAGTCAAAATGTACAACTAATGCTAGAATGATACGGAGAGAATCTTTTTTAAATACAGGAGAAAAAGTCTCCTTATAATCGATTCCTTCCTGCTGAGTAAATTCTTTAGCAACTGAGTCTTGCTTTATACCTTTCAATGTTGTCTAATGAGTCTTTCTTTGTTTTAAAGACCCATTTACATCCAATGGCTTTTACACTATCAGGAAACTGAACAAGATCTCAGACTCCATTAACTGCCATAGAATTCATCTCTTCTTTCATAGCATTAAACCATAGTTTTGACTCATTACATCTCATGGCTTGTGAAAACGTTTCAGGATCATTTTCGGCTCCGATGTTAAAATCCGATTCTTGTAAGTACACAACATAACCACTAGATATAGCTGATCTTCTTATTCTAGTAGATCTCCTAAGGTTGTTTGGTTGATAAACAATTTCTTGTTGTTCTTCATTAACAACTTGATCTACTGGATTTTCATCAGCGATTTGTGGAACTTCAGTAACTGGTTGTCTAACACCCATTTGGTCTTGAGGGGTGTGAATAACAATCAATCTGTCATTTGAATAAGAAGGTTGTGCATTAATGTGATCGTTCTCAAAAACTATGCCATGATCACTCCCACTAATCAAGTCATTTTCAAGAAATTTTGCATTTTTTGATTCCACAATTCTAGTGTTATGAGATGGACAATAGAATGTGTACCCTTTGGATTTTTCAGCATATCCAATGAAATATCCACTTATAGTTCTTGGGTCCAGTTTCTTTTCATGTGGGTTGTAAACTCTTATTTCAGAAGGACAACCCCAAACGCGTATATGTTGCAAACTCAGTTTCCAATCTTTAAATAACTCAGATGGAGTCTTTGAGACTGCCTTAGTTGGAACTCGGTTTAATATATACACAGCTGTCTTAAGAGCTTCAGTCCACAAGGATTTAGGAAGTTTAGAGCTACTAAACATGCTCCTCACCATGTCCAATAATGTTCAATTTCTCCTTTCAGCTACGCCATTTTGGTCCGGAGAACTAGGCATAGTATGTTGGGCAACAATCCCATGTTCTTGGAGAAACTTCGCAAACGGACCAGGTGTTTGTCCATTCTCAGTGTATCTACCGTAATATTCTCCACCTCTATCTGTTCTCACAATCTTAATATGTTTTCCATATTGCTTCTCCACTTCAGTCTTAAAAACCTTAAAGGCTTCAAATGCTACATTTTTGGTATGAAGCAAGTAGATATACATGTATCGTGAATAATCATCAATAAAGGAGATGAAATATTTCGGACTTTGCATGTCTATATCTGGACAACAAATATCTGAATGTATGATTTCTGATAGTTTTGTACTCCTCTTGGCACCCTTTTTAGACTTATTAGTCTGCTTTCCATTTATGTAGTCCACACAAGTCTCAAAATCAGTAAAATCTAAAGTACTGAGTACTCCATCATTTACTAATTTTTTAATTCTCTCTATAGAGATGTGTCCCAATCTCCGATGCCATAATATAGATGAATCTTCATTTATAACACATCTTTTAATACCTCTCTGAACATGCATAGTGGTATTATTATTTTGTAAAAAAATAGAGAAAAGATCATCAACCATTGTACCATTTCCAATAAGATTTGATTTATAAAACAAATTTATTGATTTATCCAAAAACTGAAATAAATAACCAAGGGGTACAAGTTTTGAAACTGAAATTTAATTCCTAGAAAAACTAGGAACATAAAATGTATTTTTCAATTTTAAAATAAAATCACTATCCAATATAAGACAGTAAGTCCCAATAGCCTCCACATGCGAAGACATCTTTTTTCCTGAATAGATGCTCCGTTCATTTTCTATTGGCTTCCTTAGGTTTTGCATACCCTGCAAGGTATTTGTAACATGGATTGTAGAACCAGAATCAATCCACAATGTATTATAAATCATATTAATCATATTAGATTCATAACAGACAAATGAAGTAGGAATACCTTTCTTTTCAAGCCAGTCCTTAAATTTATTGCAATCCTTCTTCATGTGTTCCGTATTTTTGCAGAAGAAACACTTGGATTCTTTCTTAATGTCAGGTTGAGGTGGAATTATTCATTTCCCTTTTCCCTTGACTTTGGCTTGCTTCTTATACTTTCCTTGTATAGTCACAAATACATTATCACTTGTTTCCATCAACAGCCTTCCTTCCTCTTGAACACACATGGTCATTAATTCATTGATTGACCATTTATCCTTATGTGTATTGTAGGAAATTTTGAAGGGTCCATATTAATGTGGAAGAGTGCATGAAATGTAGTGCACAAGAAAAGTTTCAGACATTTGCACTTCAAGTGTCTTGAGCCGAGCCGCTATGTCCCGCATTTTCATTATGTGCTCTCGCACACCTCTCACACTAGTGAGCCTTAATGAAGAGAATTCCATAATTAGGGTGCTTGAAAGTGCCTTATCTGAAGACTGAAATTGTTCATCAATAGCCTTCAGTAATTCTTCGACATTATTATGCTGCTCGACAGAACCACGCATGCCAGCAGAGATTTTGGTCTTTATGAACATTACGCAGAGTCGATTAGATCGCTCCCATTTTTCATAAAGATCAACATCATCCAGAATGATGTTTTCAGTAATAACAGATGGTTCGTCTTTCCGTATAGCATAATCAATATCCATCCACCCTAATTGAAGAAGAATTCTTTCTTTCCATATTTTAAAGTTGTCGCCCTTTAGTTCTCGGGAATGTCACATTTCATATCAAAAAAACTCGCAGATTGCATAACTGCACAAAATATCATATGCTTAAAATTTTGAGACAATATCATGATTTACCAATGTAATTCATGTTTTAAAATTCTAGTGACATAAAATTTGCATGTGGGCTAAAATTTTAATTCAATAAGATTTTTCTGTAACTTTATGATAAAACTATCAAAATGTATTTTCCTTAACTCCTGTGGGTAAATTAAGAAAAATATAATTTGATATTTTAACCTAATTAGTTATATAAATATAATAAAAATCCATGTGGCGTACATTTTATTATGTTTATATAATTAATTACAATTGATGTCCATTATGTTATCCAAATCCACTTAATGCATAATTTTTCATAATTAAGGATGCTGTGGCTATTCTTCGATTATTTAAAATTACACGTTTGACCGGAAAAAATTGGACAAAATTTTGGCTTTACTTTAATATTTTATATAATAATTATTTAGTAACATAATCAACATTTTCCAAGAGTGCTATCAGGAAAGATAGGTAGTGCTAAGGCCCTTTAAATACCTAACTCTTAGTCAGAGCAACGTTCCTCAGGGAGACCAGTGGCTGGTCAAGGCAATTTAAACCGATCTATGAAGAACTCCCCCAAATCATATTTTCTCATGTCACCTTATAATTATTATTAACTTTAATTATCCACATTTATATGAATCTTTATAAGCCAAAATTTTTAGTTAAATAACTTTATATTCACATTTTTACTTAATATGAACAAATACGTTCCCCATCAGTTTTTCTCTTTTATCAGAGTAGTGATAAAATGAGGATCACATTTACGTGAAAATGTGGACTCCTCATCAGTTTTTCTCTTTTATCAGAGTAGTGATAAAGTGAAGATTATTTGTTCATTTGTGAACATCTGAAATATTTTTATTTAAATATTATATTCATATCTTACTTGATATGTTCATTTTAAATTATAAACAACTCAATATAATTTAATATGAACATAATGTGAATATTGATGTACCAATTATTTTTCAATATTATTTGCATTTTAAATTTCAAGAATAAATGCAAAAATAATATTAAATTTGCATGTACAAATCAAACACTTATCCATAATATTTGACATTATAGCTAACATGTAAAAATAATTTCTAAACATGTATTAGAAATTACGTCGAATTTGGAATTATTTTAATTTGTACAAATCATTTAACCAAATGTTATATGTATACCGAACTATACATATAACTTAATAACACATTAATTATTATGTATTTATTTATTTATTATTATTATTATTATTATTTTAAAAACAATAATAATAATAATAATAATAATAATAATAATAATAAAAACTAAATTATTACCAACATGTGGGTCCCATATTATTACAACATGTGGGTCCCATGTTATTATTATTAAAAATAATAACAAATAAAATTTAAACTTATCGTCGACAGCTTCGATTGAAATTTAATTCATGGGTCTTTCAAATTTAATGTATTGTATGATTGATTAAACATAATCATCTCATTCATAAATTGCCACAATCCTTCTTCCATCTTTCTTCACGCATGCGATCGAAAAATTCATTTCAGAATTTTTTAAACTTTTCTTCCGAGAACTTCAAAGTACAATAGAGATGAAAATTCTCCAAAAATTCTTTCACGTAAATCTCTTAATATTATTATGTTCATCCTCAAATTTCAAGTTTTTATGCAAAAACTTCATAAAGAAATCTTTATGATATCATAGTTTCAGAAAACGAAAACAAATTTTCAAGGCAGAGGTATCACGGCTCTGATATCAAATGTTAGAAATTTTTCTCAAAATCATGTTTTTTACGTATACATGAACATGAAAAACAATATACGGAAGCTTAAATCAATTGTTACCTCCGGCCATTGAAAATTTTGATTTTTCTGATTTTCTTCTCGGTTGATGCCTTCTAAGCACTCCACCCTCTCAATAGATGGTGTAAATTTTTCTTATGAGGTGTGTGCTTAGGGACCTCAATCGCTCTATTTATAGGTGTTTCTCATACCATCGATGAGTGTATCGGGAGCCGAGATTCAGAAGAAAAAACGTTTACGTATCTCAAGTTTCTAAAGTTGAGCACGTTTGTCAAAAGTTGTAAGTAATGGCCGTCGCCATTTTTACACGTCTTTCCTTCTTCTGATTTATATGAGTCATTTTTTCTTACACCAACTATTTTTTTCCTCATCATGAATCCAAATTCCTCTGCTGTATAGTTAAGCGTCCATGCATTTTTTTCATTGTTATTATAAGTAAAAAGAGAACTTCAAGAACTGCTTTGCTTTTATTAGCAATCTGTGATCCATCCAACTCAGGTTTGTATTATCTTTGACATGTACATCAATATTTGTACATCAAATCAGACGTCACAAAAAAATAAATACAAAACATTGTCAAAACTCATTTTATATGAAATACAAGATTTCACGATATAATTGTTGTAATTATCGATTTACGATATATTAGATGTTATTATCTATTCACTGTCCAAATTTAGGTTCGATTGTGTTTAAAATGTCATACTTCTCAAACGAAAAATAGACTGTTTTTTATTACGAGCCTTTAACTATATATGTATAGCATTTCTTGATCTAACATACTAGAGCAATTGACACACCCCCATTTAATCCTCTTTCATTTTTCGATGCCTTGATTGATTGGAGATTTTTTGGTGAAAAATTCCATGGAAATAAAATATAAATTTGGTAACTTGTTTTTAAGAAATAAAAAAAAAATTGATATAAATATCAAATTATGTCAGAATTAGGTGGGTAAAATTATTTTAAAATAATATACATGCTTTGTATTATAAAATAATATAAGAATATTCTAGAGAAATGATTAAACATTGACTATAAAATGTAGTAACAATTATTTTGGGAGATGTGCAGTTGAGATAAATTTGGTTTGGCAAAAGAGAACAAAAATAAGTCATATTACTGTTTTTACTTTCGAAAATTGAATAGTTCAATTTCCATGCTTTGGTTTCTACGAGAAAGAAAAGCAGAATCGCTGTGGGGGGTTGTAAACAAACTATTACTACCTTAGGTCCATAGTCTTAATTGTCTAAAATCTTTAAAAAAAATTTACAATATTGGGTTTCTCCGGTAATTGTATCAAAAACGCATTGAAATTTAAAAAAATTCGATATCTCAGTTCTAGAGACAATCGGTTGACTTTGATTCATATACAAATAATTCATAATAAAATATGTGAACACATATTATAGTAATATCTAGGTCGTTGATGGATACTCATATCTTGTTATAAGTAGCTTATGAGGTATGATAACTTGCAATCTCGAATTTTATCAGCCAACTATAACAAGTTCAAAGGTAGATATTAATTACATTATGTGCAACCCCCAATTTTATGACGATTCATGTCATATTATGTCAAATCAATTCATCCTTATCAAATAACAATGATTGGGTTCATGGGTTCCTAATTGTATGACAAATAAGCTTCTCATTCTGTTTAAATCATAAATCATATGTCACCCAAAAATCACAGCTTTCTAATGATCATCGCTCCTCACTTTATATTGTGCTCTGACCACGAGTGACATTATCATTATAGGATCCAGCACTTGCCGCTTTACCAAAAATTATAGTTGTTGATAACTGTGTAATTCAAATATTTTAAATCATACATCAACACAAACGTCACGTTTCGATTGCTCACCCAGTAGAGAAAATTATTGTACTCCAACAATCTTTCTCCCAATAATTGTATTTCTTGCAATCAATGAGAATCGAACCCTTGACAAATGACAATGACTCTGATACCAATTGTAGAACCAAGCGTTTGCCACTTTACTAAGAGTTATAGATGGTGGCAACAGTACAATTCAAATATTTTAAATTGTACATCAGCACAAGCGTAGTTTTTCGATTGCTCACTCAATAGAAACAATTATTGCATCCTAATAATCATGTAATCGGTGGTCGATGGAAAGCAGGAATATCAATCTCATTTGAGTTTTCCTTTCTCAAATTAATTATTAATTTTAAATCATATTTAAAAATTGAGGTTTTTTAGTTTTAAATAAAATATCATCATGCTCTTATTTATTTGTTTGTCGGATTCATGCAACTATATTTTATTAAAGTGATGTCTTACGTATAATTGAAACATACAAACATCATTCATCATATGCATAATTTAATTTATTCTATCATTTCCACTAATCATGTTATTTATTGAAAAATAGATCAACGAATAAAACAAAAACAATTTTATCTAATTTTTAGTGAGGAATGATATTTGTGCTCCATATTTGTTTTTTATAACATAAATGGACAATAGTATCCTTCTAATTAATTGCTCTTTTTTGGTAAATTCATTAGTGATTTTGCTTCCTGAAATAAATAGACTTGTCAAATTGGGTCAGGCCCGTCCCGCTATAAAAATTGAGCGGGTTGGGTTGATAAAATAGCAGCCCGTTTGGAAGCGGGCCAAATGGGTTGAGCCCGTTTTGGTTGTGGGCCAAGATGGGTCGGGCCCAAACGGGGCGGGTTGGCCCGCCAAATTAGGGTATAATTTTATTTTATTTTTTATATTTCTAAGTTTTAAGTTTTATATAAAAATTAGAATAAGTCTCATGCGCCTCCATCACTCTCTTATCTTATTTCTTTTTTATTTTTCTCCTTGGCCTCGCCTCCATCACTCACTCTGGTAAAATCTGAATCTCTGTAAATTTTATTCATGAATCTTAAAGGGAAGAAATTTCTGTAAATTTTATTCATGAATCTTAAAATAATTTTTAAGCATAACAGTTGTTTGTGAACCCAAGAGCAGTTTCGTTTGAAGTCCGACGAGTTGTAGTGAAATTTTGTAGATCCGACGGAGGTTTGATAATTGCGTGTATTTTTGAACACATAATATTTTCTAAAATTTACAATCTTCTCTTTCCTCGACTTTCTGTTCTCTTCCATGTCTCAATCTTCATGTTTGGTTTAAGCACTTTACTTTTTATGGATTATGTTGATGCTTTCTTAATTTCTCTTATTCCAATGTTTTTAAGTATTTTATGAAACTATTTGACTAAAATATATTTTTTTTCTATGTTTACTGCGATATTGTTTAATATTTTTTTCTTAAAAAAAATAAACGGGTTAAAAATAAGCGGGTCGGCCCGCCTAGCCCGCAACCCAAGGTGGGTTGGGTTGGGTTGGCCATTTAGAGGCCCGCGAAAATGGCGGGCTGGCCCGCCCCGCCCCGCCTGATGGCGGGTTGCGGCGGGTGGTGGGCTGGCCCGTCCCATCGGCCCGTTTTGACATGTCTAGAAATAAATCATCAAGAACTTTATTTATTCAAAAATTATAATTTAATTTATAAATATCCGTAAATATGGAAAGATACATAAAATAAAATGTAAATATTACTAATTAAACTAATCTCTTATATATTTTTTATGACAAAATTTCTGTTATATACAATAGTAATTAACTTCATTATTTTTATAATGTTTCATTTTATATAGATATATACTAAATATTAAAATTATTCAATATCTACTTTTTAATTAAATTTTACGAAAATGTGTTTACAATAAATTTGATAAAAAGTATTTCATTTTAAATTTTTTTTCCGATAACTATATCCTTTAAAAGATATGATGATTAATAAAAAAGAATTAATTTTTTTGATCTACTCCAAAAGGTAAGAACATTGGGGAATATAAAAAAAACATAAGAATAAATAATTACTTGATTTAAAAATTTAGAAAGAAGATTAAAATAAAACAAATTTAATAATTATTTTAATGAATAATATTTTAAAATTTTAACTTACACATTTTACTTTTTTAAATTATATCTAGAAATTTAACTATATTTTTTAAGTAATTAAAGTTTTAATTTTATGAATTTACAATATTAATGAATTTACTATAAAAACAACAATAAATAAAAGGGCAACATTGTCCAATTATACTACAAAAAATACATGTCGAGTAAATTTAACAAATAGTAGGGTGTAATTGAAACGTCTACTACTCATAACTTTTTTATGTATAAGTTTCTCTTTATTGGATTCAGATCATTAATTGTGACTTTTGTATCAGCTGTTTGTCGATTGATCAATCTTACATATTACCATGGTACCAGGTGGCAGGGACATCAGCATACTCTTATCCGTCAAATGCGCTTTGGTCTTAAATGCCATCATATCTTTTTGTATTCGTATTCGTATTAGTCACAATGAAATGACCCACTTCAAAACCTTTCATCATATCCATCACTAATAAAAATTTCATGAATATAACGTTTTTCTTTTAAACCAGGCATGCAACACATCTTTTAACTTCATCGTTTTTCATCATGGAATCCCATAAACTTTCAAAATAAACATTTTAATATTCATTACAGCATTCAGGGCACTGCTAGGACGTCTAACATTTTTCAGGTGTAAAATAACAATTTTGTCCCGGAAACCCTAACTTTTCCAATTTACCCTTGGACCTTAAAACGACACTCCGAATCCATCTAAACTTAACATAGAATCTTAAAATACACCCATAAACATTTCTTAGACGTAAATTTAAGCTCCTCGACTCATTTCGCAATTCGTTTTAAAACTTGAACCTGCGTCTCAGTTTTATCCCAAATCAACTCGAAATTTAACCAAACTTTAACCATAGCTTACTAACACGTAACCAACCATTTTTCAACTCAAATCAAGCCAATTAAAACCAATAGAATAGCCTAGGAACCTTCTGAAACTTTATGCACAAAAACCCTAAACTCTAGCTTTAACAACCCATGAATTCCTTCAACTCTAGCCCTTAACCAACAAGTCCAGACCCTATGCAACCTTCTAGGACCATGACCGAGCCCTTAACAAGCTGCTAGACCAGAATTAACGAGCTATGCATCTGCAGCCCTCAAGTCGCGCACTCCATGAACCCGCGCGACCAAGGAACACGCTTACAGCCCTTTTCCTTGCACCAGCCTTACCTCAACCATTCTAGGACCATGAATAGACCCTCTTAGGATCCTTGAACACGTCCCAACAACAGCATGCAGCCTACTGCTTCCTGGCCACCAAAACCGAAACCCTAGCCCCTTAAAGAACCCAAATTTTCGTTCCTTATTTTTTCATGCTGTCCAGCCCTTAACCATGCCTCTATGGACCCTTAAACCTACTGAAATTTTTCCCTTTTAATAGTCCTATCATGACAGCCCCTTTGTGCAACAAATACATGAAGAATTATGCAAGAAAAACCATGATTTTCCATTTATAATTCATAAAAACGAAAATAAATGAAAGAGTATTATATTTTTCATGCAAACATGTACAACACATAATATGGTATGAACGATGAGAAAATAAAGATTAAGGCGTGCCTTTGCGTGTTTCACACACGAAAACAATTCTAGACGCGAGGGACGTTGGCGGAGAGAGACGGGAAACTTGCTGTATTTTATTCTTTCAAAAACCGATGTGGAGGGGCAAAAACGTTGGTGCGTGCGTGCGTGTGTGGTAGGGAGAGATTCCTAGTGTTTCTAGGAGGTAAGACGTGTGATATGAAGAGTTTAGAGCTTGGGAAATTCATTCTTTTGATATAAATAATTGGATAGAAGTTTAGGCTCAATAACCTTAATATAATAGGTCCATTAGGCCCATTATAGTGTAGGTAAAATATTTCGTTTACGAAAGTTCTCGAAAATATTAGCCGAGTTCTCAAAAAGTTCTAATTTTTGTCGAAAATCGATTACCGGTTTAAAATACGACTTGACGCGTAAAAAAAATCAAAATGTACCATTTTAGAAAATAACACATAAAATATACCATATATTAAATAATTAAAAATAATCATTTAATAAAAATATTTTTCTTTTATGGTCTCCGTTCTCCGTTCTTCGTTCTTCGATCGCGTCTCGAATAACCCTTGAAAATACATTTTTATGTGTTCTAAAAGAAAATCATATTTTAAACATGTAAACATGCCTACCACATTGAATTGATTCAATTAAAATAATTTAATTAATCATTTTCTATTTTTTCTAGATTTTCATGTAGTTGGATTACGTTATCGTATTTTGAACCTTAGAGTAATTATCATTCACCGTTTCTAATTATTAAAATTTTCAATAATTTAGTAAAATCACCATTTAATCATACAAATAATCAAAATAAAATAAAAAAAATTAAATTAAACAATTTTATTCAATTTCAATTTAATTAATTTTCAAATAATTTATAAAATCAATATTTATACTTTAAATTAAAAATTATTTAATAAATTAAGATATTATGATTTTCAAAATATATAAAAAAAATATTTGGATCTTCAAATATAAAAATTAGCCTAAACATATTAAACAAATTAGAGCTATCAAATGTAGCCCAATTAACAAATCAAACTATCCCTATTGAAAATAAAAAATATTTCTGGTGGGTTGATTGTTGACCCAATTCGACCACAATTTTATTCTCGTGTGCTGCATTCATGGCAGCGTTGATTAAAATCTTTGTGAATTGTATATATGGATTTGGACAATCCTCCCTCTATGAGCTTGCTTTTGGGATTGAATTAGATTCGAGTCTAAATTTTAACATGGTATTAGAGCTCATATTCCACCGTTATGTGTTGGATTGTTCATAGTTGGTCCACTCATTCTGCCCATAGTTAGGTCGTTTTAAATTTCACGTTCCAAATGTTCATTTTTGGACGTGAGGGGGTATGTTAGCTGTCCTACATCGGTTGGATAAAATCTCTGTAAGTTGCATATATGAACTTGGACAATCCTCCCCCTTAAGCTAACTTTGGGAGTTGAGTTAGATCTTAGTCTCAATCTTAACAATTGCAACATCCGCCAAATTAGTCATGATGACTGTACCAGAGAGGTCGTCGGGACCTAGGGATGATGCAGGAAGTTTGAGCCCATGGCCCTGCGTGAAGTAGCCAACCTATCCTAGGTCACCAAGGGCGGAGCCACACCATTTTTCACCCGGGCTAAAGCCCGGGTGTTTCAAAAAATTTTTAAAAATTTTATATGTAATTTTTTTTATAATTTTGGATAAATTTGATATTAGGCCGGGTAGATCAATTTAAAATATTAAAAGATTTTAGAGTTTAAAATTCTAGTCCGGGTATAATCGAATTCCTGGCTCCGCCAATGTAGGTCACCATGGATGCCCTAGGTTGTTGGCAACAACTCGAGCGACGATAAGATCCGACTGTTGGATCTACAACTTCACGTGAATCTGCAATTTCCAGATTTTTTATTTTAAAATTAAAAACAATTTAAATTGTTTATACCATGTTTTCCTGATCTTAAAATCTGAAAATTTCAAGCATAATTAGAGTTAAGTGGAAACATATAATGAAATTAGTTATCAAACACAAATAACAGTTAAGTATGATATCACTATTGGGTTCTTGGAACTAGCATGAAAAACACAATGGAATTTAAAAAAAAAAATTGATCTCTAAATTCTGAAAACGATTGGTTGCCTTTGATTCTTAAAATAAAACATACAAATAATTCATAACTATATGCGTGAACATATAATACCACATGACCGAGGTTGTAGATGGATACCCATGTCTTGTCATACTCTGATCCTAATAGTAGACTTTGCTGCAACCGTGATCCTCCAAAAGTCAAAAAATTGTGTGAGACGGTCTCACGGGTCGTCACTACAAGAAATTTAACATACAACCACACTCAAAAGACAACGGTTTTATCAGAAACCGTTGTCTTTTTTCCTTTTAACAACGGTTTTCGTTAAAACCGTTGTCTTTCTGAATTTTTCTTTGTCAAAAGATAGCGATTTTTAAAAAATAGTTGTCTTTATGGGTCAACGACAACGGTTTTAGCAAACCGTTGTCTATGGGCGTGTTTTTTGGTTGCTAAAGAGAACGTTTTTTGTTAAAACCGTTGTCGTATATGGTTTTAAACCGTTGTCCATTAGCGTGTTTTTTAGGACATACGACAACGGTGTTGGAAAACTGTTGTTGATTAGCGTGTTTTTTGGGCAAACAACAACGTTTCATCAAAACAGTTGCTTTATTTAGCGACAGTTTTGCTAAATCCGTCGCTAACTTTAGCACCGTCGCTAGTTTAAATTAGCGACGGTTTTGAGTAAAACCGTCGCTAATTTTAGCGACAGTTTATAGTCCGTTGCTATATTTAGCGACGGTTTTAAGTAAAACCGTTGCGTATATAAAAATAATGACGGTTTTACTAAAACCGTCGCAAAATATAGAGACGGATTACGACAACCGTCGCTAAATTTAGCGACAATTTTAAAAAACAACCGTGACTGTTTATTGAAATAACCGTGGCTAATAGCGACGAATTAACCAAACAACCGTCTCTAATTGTCTATAAATATCATTGTTTTCGTTCCATTTTCATTCATACCACTTCATCACACTTAAAATTTTCTCTCTTACAATATTTTAATTTCGATTTATGATAAATTTTTTTGTTTTATTTTTTGATAAATTTTTAAATGTTAATTAAATTCATGAATAATGTTAGTATTGTTGTCGAATTGTAATTTATTGTAATTTTTTTTGATTTGTTAAATTATTAAAAATACTTTTTTTTATTTTACTGAAAACGTTAGCGACGGAAATGATGAATTAACCGTCGCTAATTAGCGACGTACTTTATAAATTAACCGTCGCTAATTTTAGCGACGATGTTGAATATACCGTCTTTGATTTTAGCGACAGTATTTAAACCTTCGCTAAATAACGACGGTGGTTAACATGATTTCGGTTTTTAAAAAACCGTCGCAAATATTATTTGCGACGGGTTTTTAAAAACCGTCGCAAATGTAGCTACAACAATGGTTAAAAACCGTTGTCTCTGAGCGAACTCTTTAATCACAGGGGCTTTAACAACAGTTTTAAAATAGCTATGACAACGGTAACCGTTGTCGTTTGGAATTTTTTTTGTAGTGCGTATTTTTGAGACGGATCTCTTATTTGGATCATCCATGAAAAAGTATTACTTTTTATGCTAAGAGCATTACTTTTTATTGTGAATATGGGTAGGATTGACCCGTCTCACAGATTAAGATCCGTGAGACGGTCTCACATGAGACCCACTCCCTCCAAAAATCCTATCCACACACCAAAAGAATCTACCATGAATAATTGTCACTAGACAACTAGTCGATTTATAAGAATAATAAATCTAATATCGTAATGAATTACAATCATAATGATATATAGATTGTAGAAAAAAACACAATTTTATTTTATTTTTCAAAAGTTTTCGGCCAATAAAATCTGAATTCCAAATTCACCGTCCACTCTCAGCCAACTTATTTTATACATATAATCTTATTTTATGTGGAAAATAAAGAGTTGTGTTGAAAATAAAGAGTTGAAATTATTGAATGTTGAAAATAAGAGCTGTAAATATTGAAAATAGTGTGTGATGATGTATGTAATGATGTATTTATTTTTGGATTATTTCCAAAGAAATTCTATAAATAGGTCTCTCAATTTGTCAAGAAGAACACATTTGAGTGTAAATTATTTTTTATAAAAGTGTGTAGTTTAATATATTTTGTGAGTTTGAGAATTTTATTTTTTTACTGTAAATTTTTACTTTTAACACGTTATCTGTATGATACTTGAAGGTTCGATTTTTCATATTTTTCCAAGCTCCAAAATACAATAAAAAGGCAACAATTTTACTATTTATTTATTTTTATTATGTATATATTTAATATATAATATAATGTTATTATATAAAAGGAGTCTATGACATCTCATTATAATAACGTGATGTGATTATATCATTACACTTCTTATATATTGTATATATATATATTTGAATAATATCATGTTATTATATAAAAGGAGTTTATGACACTTAATTATAATAACGTGGTGTGATTATTTCACTGTTTATATATTTTTATTGTGTTATATAATAATTATATATATATTTGTATAATGTCAAAGTATTATATGAAAAGAGACTCTGACACCTCATTATAATATTGTGATGCGATATACATAATTATTTAAACATGATTCACATTATATACATCATATTATTATAATAAAATTTACATATACATACATTTATTTTTTAAGATTTTGTAACGGTTATAAATGACTAGTTTTTACTCTATAAATATGATTTTACAAACACATTCAATTATTCCAAACTTACTATTCCTCCCTAAAAATTTTCTACATCAAAATTTTCGAAGAAGAAGAAGATGGTTCTTTCAAGATTATTTTGTATAATTATTTTGGTTATTATACTCACTAGTCTTGTATTTATCGGAGAATATTCACCTCGTCTTTTTTCATTATTTTTAAGAACTCTTGTACTTATAATTTATCAGTTATTTTGTATTGTCATTTTAATAAATTTATAACTTTACTAATAAAATGCATTGTTATTTTTATAGTACCACAATGTCAAATTTGGCAAAGCTTAAATTTGTTGCGCTCGACATTACGGGAAAATATTATATGCCATTGACTCTCGATGTAGAAATGCATATTGAGTCATTGGGTCTAAGTGAGACCATTAAAGAAAATTGTATCTCATCATTACAAGAAAAAGCAAAAGATATGATGAAGAGGCTTCTGTTTCTCGTGCTTGAAAATTTGCGGAAAAATTTTCTTTTTCATTAATTAAAATGCCTCTTTCATAAATAAACTGATAAAATAAAGTTTGATGTTCAAAATAGCAGCGAAAGTAAATGTTTGTTTGCAAAATAATAATTTAAAATAATCCAACAACGAGAAAAATGTTTGATCCCTAAAATAGTAAATGTGAAAATGAGGTCCTCGGGTTCCACTACTGCCGACCCAAGCTAGCTCAATGGTCCCCGCCCTCGATTCCGACATCATCAGTACCTACAACAATCAAGTCTAGTGAGTCTAAAGACTCAGCATGCATATATCGTAAATAACAAGTAATAATAATAAAATCGCATGCAAGGTGAAAATATCATGTCATGAGTAAATGAAATACGTGCATAACTGAACTGAAAATCGCATCATGAATAATTAATATTACGTGCATAACTGAACTGAAATGAACTGAACTGAAAGTAGTAAGTGAAATGTTTGCTCCGTAGAGCCCTGTCATAAAATAACGTGTAATAATTTTCTGTTGAGATTATGTTATACGCAAGTGGCCCCCCTGAACTGCACTGAACTGAACTGAACTGACCGGTAACTGACGACCGGGTGAAATAATGTATGTCTGATCAGACTAATGCCACAATATACTAGGTGGGACCGGTAAGTAGCCACATGGATGAACTGAACTGAACCGGTAAGTGACCACCGGGTGAAGTAATAATAACAGTGAAGTGGCCACAAGCAATATCACATAAATCTCAAAATGAATATTTTACATTTTTGCACGTAATATAATTAAATACAAAAATTTAATATCCTGTATAAATTTTACCATAAGGGTTGTACCGTTCCTAGGCTCGCTGCGACCTAATTATGTCATGAAAAATATGCAAATGATTTACTTGACCAAACGTTGTAATTGAATCCAAAAACGAGACAATTACGCCCACTGACTTAGTATTTAATCATGTCTCCGAGCCAACCCAAACCAACACCGAACCAACGTTTAGTCATGATTAAAATACTCTTAAAAATGATGAAATAATGCTCTTAAATTTACAGTACTCGAAATTTAGTGAATGGAGGCCAAAAACGTGAAACGCTCTTTCGAGAGTCACTTTGGCACATTGCACCATAAATTCTCGTACGACATCTAAAATGATCCGAATCACAAACAACTTGATGAGGTACTGTTCAGTCCAAGGCCATAGGCTAAAAGCCAACCAAGAACTCAAACGAGCCTCTGAACCGAAGCACAACTTGCTGTCAAAAAAATACAGCAGCAGCGCTTGCGCTTGCATGCGTTGTTTGCAAGGCTAATGGCTATTGGGGCTTGAACCACTGACCAGAGCCTTTTACCAACATCCTAAGGTGTGGCTTGAACCATGGCTAAGGGCCCTATGCCATCCACAATCCAAGCAACACCAGAAACGTTGCCATGCTTCCACCGGAGGGCCAAATCTGTGCGTGTGGGGAGAATGGCTTCGCTTGCTGTCATGGACCATTCCAGTGGCCATTTGATTGACCATGGCATGATCTAGACCTCATGAGGTATTGTGTGAACCATGGCTAAGGGCAAAAAAGCCAACCAAGATCCACCCAAACCCCATATATTCGAATCTCACTCATGCAGAAAATAAAAGGGATCGAAGGGGCTTGTCTTGTTTTGTTTTGAAAAAGCAATGCAACCATGGACCAAGCCTTGAAAGGCCGACTTGGTCACGTCTTAGACAAGCCAAGGAGAGGTTCTAACCATGGCTACAGCCCCTAGGGCAGCCAAGATCAGAATCTCCACCTTAGACAATACACACGCAAATTCGAGACACAAAGTGACATGCTTGTTGAGTTGCTGTCAAAACTCTATCTCCAGGGTGTAGGGGCTGGAACCAACGTTCTTACATGACCATAATATGTCCTAGTACATGTCTAGATGCAGCCTCGAGCCCCTGGAATCTAGCCAACCACCTGTACTCACCAAAAACAACAAGACCGTGAAGCATGAAATCTGCCGAGGAAAATCTGTGCATTCTTCAAAAATTATTGATGCCTTGTTTCGGTTTTTATGATTAAAAATCATGCACATATGATGTTTTTAAAATAATACTATGACTTGATTGAGGAGAAATTAAAAACATATACATGCCCGGATTTGTTTTGAGAAGAAAACAAATGAAACGACGACGCGGTGCGGAGGAGACAGAGTGCTTCACTTTCTTGTTTCTACTTTTTCTCTCTTATTTTTCTTTAGCTAAATCTCGATTTTCCTCTACTGAAGGGGACTGAATTTTCGAGGATATGGAGGAGGAAAAATGGTTAGGGGTGAAGGGAAGTTTACTAAATAAAAAGGGAGATTGAGAGGGAAATGAATCTTGCTATCCTAATTGTTGGTGAGATAAGAGAAATGATTTGATAACAAAAGATTTTTGAGGGATATTTAGGAGTGCATGGCCGATTTTCTTATCATTCAAAATAGGGTAGAAAATTGCTTAATTATTAAATTAATGAGGATTAAAATGAAGGGATTCTTTACCATGAGAGGGATAAGGAAAAGAATCAAAGTTTGTGAGTTGGCAAACTAAATTCAAATATTATCAAGGGGCCGAAATTATCTAAGTAAATGAGGTGGGAAAATATTTCTTAATTATTGAATTTTAAATCTTTAGTGCTTTATCTACCCATTAAATATTTTAGTGAATTAATAAATTAATTTAGGATAGACATTATCTTGCATGCATGCCTAAATCTTTAAATTAAATTGCTAACTTGTTAAGTTGAAATTTCTTAATAAGCCTAGATTAACTTATCTCAATTGGTCATATATTTTAATTTAGGCTTTTAAATTAATTATTGAATCTAAAAGAATTTATTTAGTACTTATCTTCTAATTAATTAATTAAATTCTTAAACTTTCTTTTATATTAAATTAACTTATTATTTAACTTAAGTAAATTCTAGGAATTTTTTCTTAATATTAAATTTTATCTCAAAACTCCAACTCCAGGCCGACCTCACTTAATTAACTGAAAAGATAACTACTAAACTACTGCATAAAATAATTGAATTTAAAGAAAATAATTTAAATCCTCATGCATAAAAAATCATTTTAATTTAAATATTAGAAATTATGCATGGCTTATACGTAGTCTAATTTACGGGTTCTACATATGATATTTTTTCGTCGACATCTTGATGAAGGATTAAAATGTGAATATCTAATTGAAAAAGATCTCATGACTTCATGGAAAAGATTAAAAGAAAGATTTGAACATATAAATGAAGTTATACTTTCGACCGCCCGTGATGAATGGAATACGTTACGATTACAAGATTTTAAGAAAGTCAATGATTACAATTCGGCTATGTATCGAATAATCTTGCAATTAAAATTTTGTGGGCATGAGGTTACGGAATCGGAAATGCTTGAGAAAATTTTTTCCACTTTTCACTCATCAAATATAACTCTACAGTAACAATATAGATTATGAACTTATCGCATGTATTCTTGTGGCGGAAAAGAACAACGAGCTATTAATGAGAAATCATCAGTCCCGACCCACTGGATCAACAGCATTTCCTTCTGGAGAAGGAAATGCTGTAAGTAAAAATGAATTTAAACCTGTAAACCAAAATCAAATTCAGAGACAAGGTTTTGGTCGAGGTCGTGGACGTGGACGTTGAAGTTGTCGTGGTCGTGGTTTTGAAAACAATCGAGATAGTTACTTCTATAATTCATCTCAAAAGGGCGTCACGAACCACCCACTGAAAATGCATCATGAGAACATGAGTGTTAAGGAAAATCACTCAAAACGATTTGAAAGTTTTTGTTTTAGATGCGGCACTCCAAGACATTGGTCTCGTATTTGTCGAGCCCCCGAGCACCTTTATAAGCTCTATAAAGAATCGATAAAGGGAAAAGAAAAAGAGACCAACTTCATTGAACACAGTGGCCGTTTGAGTGATTCAACTCATTTTGATGCTGCATATTTTCTGAATGATTTATCTGAAAATGATCAATATAATGGTGGAATTGAAATGTAAAATATTTTATTTTTCATGCGCTCATATGCTAATGTTTTATTATATAATTATGATATGCTTTATATTCTTAAATAAATTACATATGCATTGTTAGTATTTATTTTTTCATTGCATATTTTTTTGAAGTTCAAATATGGAAACTTCTATGAACAAAGCTAAAAAAAACTAATCTCATGAAATTTTGCATACCTGATAGTGGTACAACGCACACTATTTTTCGAGATACACTACTACAAAAACGGCAAACGACAACGGATTTTATCTGTTGTCGTAGCCATTTAAAAACTGTTGTAAATGAGGGTGTTGTTGAAAGTCCGTTCAACGACAACGATTTTTATCCGTTGTGGTAGATTAAAATAAAAATAGCGACGAGTATGAAAAAAACCGTCGCTAATTTAAAATTAGCGAAAGGTAGCAATCACGGCCGTCGCGCATTTTAGCGACGGTCAGCTGTCAAGATTTCCGTCGCTAATTTGTTTCGAAAAATAAAAAAATACTTTTAATAATTTAATAAATCTAAAAGAAACTAATAATCCAAACTAAAATCGTGTAAAAGAAAAAAATTTTAAATGTTGTGAAGTAGTAAAATCGTGTAAGAGAGAAAAATTTTAAGTGTTATGAAGTGGTTAGAAAAATTTTACGTGTTGTGTGAAAGTGATAAAATTGTGTAAGAGATTAAAAATTTTAAGTGTTGTGTTAAGTGATGAAATGGTGTAAGAGAGAATAATTTTAAGTGTTATGAAGTGGTGAGAAAAATTTTAAGTGTTGTGGAGGAAAATGGAACGAAAATGGAGATATTTATAGACAGTTTGCGACGGGTTTTGGTTAAACCATCGCTATTGGCGACGGTAAATGATAAACCGTCACATATTTTTATTTGGCAACGGTTTGGATTTCAACCGTCGCTAAAATTAGCGACGGTTATTTCAAAACTGTCGCTAATTTAAACTTAGCGACGGTTTTGACAAATTGTCGCTAAATTTAGCGATGGTTTTTAAAAAACCGTCGCTAAATATTGCAACGTTTTCCAAAACCATTGTTGTTTGTCAAAAAACCACGCTAATCGACAAGGGTTTCTTCAAACCGTTGTCAATTGTCCAAAAAAACATGCTAATCGACAACAGTTCATAGAACCGTTGTCGTTGACCCTAAAAAAACGTTCAAAGACAACGGTTCTATAAAACCGTTGTCATTGATCCCAAAAACCGTTGTCTTTGCACCCCAAAAGACAACGGTTTTCGATAAAACAGTTGTTAAAAAACATACGACAACGGTTGCATTGTTGTATGCAGAATTTCTTGTAGTGATAAAATATATTTCTTGGAACTAAAACCAACAAAAACAATGGTGAATACTTGATAAAAGGTTGTGGTAAAGCACATTTTTTGTTGCCTAATAATACAAAATTTCTGATAAATGATGCTTTGTATTTACCACAATCGAAAAGTAATTTGTCGAGTTTTAATGACATATATTCCCATGGGTATGATACTCAGACAATAAATGAAGGAAATGAGAAATATATGTGTCTTAACACATATAAATCAGGAAAGAAATTTGTAGTTGAAAAACTATCAATGCTCCCTACTGGATTACATTATACATATATAAGTCCAATTGAATCAAACATGGTGGTTGATAATTCTTCAATACTGATTAATTGGCATGATCGATTAGGACATCCTGATTTAACAATGATGCGAAGAATTATAGAAAATACACATGGTCATCCGCTGAAAGACCTGAAGATCTTTCAAAATAATAAGTTTCAATGGAAAGCATGCTCTCTTGGAAAACTTATAATAAGACCATCACCAGCTAAAATCCAAACTGAATCACCCATGTTTCTTGAACATATTCAGGGTGATATTTGTGGGCCAATTTATCCACCATGTGGACCATTTAGATATTTTATGGAATTGATCGATGCCTCCAGCAGATGGTCACATGTATGTTTATTATCAACTCGGAATGTGGCATTTGCAAGATTACTTGCTCAAATAATAAAATTGCGGAATCAATTTCTCAATCATACAAACAAGAAAATTAGACTTGATAATGCTGGTGGATTTACTTCCCAGACTTTCAATGATTATTGTATGTCAATGGAAATCACAGATGAGCATCCTGTTGCTCATGTACATACACAAAATGGATTAGCTGAATCATTGATTAAACGTCTAAAACTGATTGCTAGAACAATGATTATGAAAACAAAACTTCTTTTTTCTATATGGGGACATGCAATTTTACATGCTGCTGTATTAATTCGCATCAGACCAAGTGCATATCATATATACTCCCCATTGCAGCTTGTCTTTGGTAAAGAACCAGAAATTTCTCATCTGAGAATTTTTGGATGTATGGTATATGTGCCTATTGCACCGCACAACGCAAAGATCAGAATTTATGTTCGTTATGATAGCCCATCAATCATTCGATATCTTGAGCCCAGACAGGCAACATGTTTACTTCACGTTTTGCTGATTGTCATTTTAATGAGGAAATCTTCTCAATGTTAGGGGGAGAAAAGAAACATATCGAAAAAGAAATTACATGGTATACATCATCATTGTTATATCTGGATCCAAGAATTAAACAATGTGAAAAAGATGTACATCAAATTGTGCACGTGCAAAGAAAAACAAATCAAATGCCAGTAGCATTTGCAGATACAAAAAGGGTCACTAAATCATATATACATGCTGTAAATGCCCCTTCTCGAATTGAAATTTCAAAGAAACAAATTGAAGACACTCATGATGTCATTAAACGGTTGAAGTGTGGAAGACCAATCGGTTCCAAGGATAAAAATTCTTAAAAAAAAGCATAGGAAAACACGATAATCACAAAATAGAGAATGATATTGTGGCAGAAATATATGATGATAAAAATGTTCCGTCAGAACCACAAACTGATGAGAATAGTGAAATCTCTATCAATTATATCAATACTGGAAAAATATGGAACCGAAAAGATATAAAAAAATTGATGAGATATTTTCTTACAATGTGGCATTTGACATCATAAATGACAATGAAGATCATGAACCAAAATCTTTTGGTGAATATAAAAATCGACAAGACTGGATAAAATGGAAAGATGTTATCCAAGTTGAATTGGATTCGCTAAATAAACGTAACGTTTTTGGGCCTATAGTCCTTACACCTGAAGGTGTAAAACCTGTTGGGTACAAATGATTCTTTATTCGAAAGAGAAATGAGAAAAATGAAATAGTAAGATATAAAGCTCGACTTGTTGTACAAGATTTTTCTCAAAAGCCTGGAATTGATTATGAAGAAAAGTATTCTTCTGTTATGGATGCAATTACGTTTCGGTATTTGATTAGTTTGGCGATATCTAAAAATTTAGAAATGCGTCTTATGGATGTTGTCACAACTTACTTATATGGATAACTCGATAGTAATATATATATGAAAATCCCTGAAGGATTTAAGATGCCTGAAGCACAAAGTTCAAAACCCAGAGAATGTTGTTATGTGAAATTGCAAAATTCATTATATGGGTTAAAGAAATCCGACCGAATGTGGTATAATCGGCTAAGTGAACACTTGATGAAAAAGGGATATGTAAACAATTCAATATGTCTTTGCGTTTTCATTAAGAAAACAACATCAAGATGCTTAATTATTGCTGTATATGTTGATGATTTAAACATCATTGGAACGAATAAGGAAATTCAAGAAGTTGTGTCATACTTGAAGGAAGAATTTGAAATGAAGGACCTTGGAAAAACAAAGTATTGTCTGGGTTTGAAAATTGAACAAAAAGAATGTGCAATATTTGTTCACAGTCAAATTATACAGAAAATGTCATTAAACGTTTTAATATGGATAAATCAAATCTTTTAAGTACTACAATGGTTGTTAGATCATTAAACATAGAAAAAGATCCATTTCGTCCATGTGAAGATGATGAAGTTATTCTTGGTCCAGAAATACCATATCTAAGTTGTAACGTATCATACTTTTTGAACTATTTTAAAATTCGCGGAAAAATTTTTAAATTTTCTTAAATACAAAATAAACTTTCAAATTGGGATCATCAATAAACTCTTCATCCAAAATATTTGCAATAAAAGAGATCACAAATAAAGTTTGCTAAAGAAAAATATTTGTTTAAACATCGTAAACCATAACGTGAAATCAGAGTATTAAAATTGTCATGCATCAAATCTTAAAACATTGGCGGTCCTCGGGTTTAGCCTCCTGCGCAGTTCAAGCCGTCTCATTGGTCTCCACCCCTCGTCTCTTCAAAGTCATCCTCACCTGCATCGATCAATTCTAGTGAGTCTACATACTCAACATGTGTAAACTGGAGATAGCAAGTACTACATAATAAAACAACATGCATCTTTAAAGTAGGGCTTACATACTTAAAACTTGAACGTAATAGCATAAACATAGACGTGCCATCATCATAAAACTTTTCTTAAACATACTTGCATCACACATAGTTGAGCGTACATAACATCATTTTGCGTAGAGATATGTTTCAAAGCAAGTGATCCATACATAATTATGCATGATCAGACTAAACCACAGTACTGGGCTGACAGGGAAAAATCCACTGCCAAATACACGAGATCTCCAGTCATGCTTTATCGGGTGGATTGGTCCCTGGTCATGCTTTACCACTTTCCAACCCTGATCTAAACCCGGTCATGCTTTACCGGGATGGAGAGGTCCTCGGCCACGTTCACCGACTTCCAAACCCTTTCATAGTTGGAAAGGTCCACGGACACGTTTTTCGGCTTCCAAATCCGTTCATAATCAGTCACAAGACATTAAGCATATCTCAAAAGCTTAAAATATTTTCTTTTGCACGTCGAACATACTTACTTGGCGTTGAGGGATTCGTTGGATCTCGCTTGGGGCCACTGTTGCACATACTAACATGAGTTCAAACACTTATCTTTCATATCTTAGATGTATTAGTCATGCTCACACCCAACATTTGACAATTTCCTTATGACATTCTAAATCTCTCGGAACACGACCTCGTTTAATATCGTACTAAACCATGACACCGAACCCCATAACAATCCTTATAATTTTTACCCAAATACGTACGACACGGACTTCGTGTACACCTCCGAGTCAGGGTCCATTTAGGCTCTGAAACTCAATCCTACAGTTTTAACTAAGGCACAGACTCCGTGTCAGGGTTTGGCGATGGGTCCATGTAGGCTTTGAATTTTGACACTTTGAAAGAAACAAGGGCACGGACCCCGTGTAAGGGTCTGGTCCCGGGTCCGCGTACCTGCGGGAAATGTAAACCAACGAGAAGCATTACTCTTATGACTTATTCCTCCTAACTCGATCATACAGACCGTGAAACAACACCTCGAGACCCATCCTAGGATGATATGGCACTGACTCAAGCCCATACAAATGCCCCAAACTATGACGTACACCAAACAGCGCAACAAAACCCGTGAACAAGACACATTGGATACCCAAACGCACCCTACGACCTCTAATGCAATCAAGTACCTATCAATCCGAACTGACACACCAAAAACAATCCCAACATCATACCCAACATACTTACATGTAGCAGCGGTCACTCATCGGTTCCCATCAAAGCTTGCAACAAATAACTTCAAGAACATGTCAAGAACACATTTACATAAAAGTCGAAGTTTGAGCAGTCCCACGAAAACAATCATAACTCACTCATTTCTTATCCAAATATTTCGAATTTACCGTCAAATCAAAGGTATCAAAAAATTATATGTTTCATATGTTGAAAGTTTTTCAAGATAAGCGACTTAAAATTCGCAGCACATGAAAAGACAGCAGCATTTGAGTTTTAGCTACAAAAATCTTTTCAAAACCGATCCAACCAATATTTGCTCAAACTTTGCACAACGTACATAAATTTTCACGCATAATAAACAACAAAACATATAATATGACAAGATCGATAAAAGAATGAAAGAATATACATGCCTTTTGATATTTAGAATTACCGAACCGACGATACCGAAGCGGGAAGGATGCGAGGGTTGATTCGGGACGAACGTGACACGATTTTTCTTGAAGAAAACTCAACAAAAATCTGCTGGAAAACTGAAGAGGGAGGGGCGGCTGCTTTCTTGTTCCTGGAACCCTACTTTGCTCTCAAAATTAAATCAAGGCAAAAGAAAATATGAATGTGTGTGAGTCGTGTATTAGTGTGTGTAAAAGTGTGTGTGTGCATGCGTTTTTGTGTAAAAATGGTAACATGTGCTGATGTGTTGAGAATCTTCACATTCTTTCTTGCATTCAAATTTGACAGCCAAGTAGAAACTAAAATGGAGAACTCATTGGCCGATCTATCACTTTCTGTGGAAGTGGAGGAAGATCTACAAATTGGCCCATCAAATATTGAACATCACATTGAATCCTCTGAGACCTGTCTGGTTGGCAGATTCTTGCAAACAAAACATATTCATTTCCAATCCATGCAAAACAGAATGGCAGAAATATGGCGTCCGGTAAAAGGAGTTTTTGTACGCGAGATTGGAGATCAACGATATTTGTTCCATTTCTTCCATGAATTTGACATGGAGTGGGCTCTGGAAGGAGGACCATGGACGTATGACAACCAACTCCTGATTCTAAAACATCTTAAACAAGGTGATGTACCAACTCAGGTTGATCTATATACCATCCCCTTCTGGATTCAAATCTATGAACTACCGGTCGGCTATATCTCGGAAGCTATTGGAAAACAACTGGGAGACTTCGCTGGACGATTCATTACATACGATAGCTTGAACAATGCGGGGTTCTAGCGCACCTATATGCATATAAGGGTGGATGTGGATGTACGCAAACCTCTTAAGAGATGTAAGAAAATCCGAAAGCAGATGGAAATTGGTTCATCGTTCAATTTAAATACAAGAAGCTAGGCTCGTTCTGCTTTGTGTGTGGCTGCCTTGGACACACCGAGAGATTTTGTGAAGTCATGTTCTCATCAAACGACAAGAACATTAAAACTGAATGGGGACCTTGGCTACGGGCACCGGAGAGGCGAGGATCAGCTACATCAAAACCATCTAAGTGGTTGCGAGAAAGCCCAACAACAGCTGAGGGAAGCTTTTCCGACGAAGGAAAAAAAGAGACAAATATGAAAGATTTGACAATATTCCGTAATCCAATATTTTTCAAAAAATCAGGAGCAATTGGTTGTATTCCAAACAAAGAAATCGACATGCATGATTTTAGGCGGATGAAAGGAAACTCACCAAACTCAAAATCAACCCCCATCCAGGATGACGTAAATGATGAGGAAATTGAGCTTACCTTAAATGAAGACCGGAAAAGAAGATGGGCAGCCCGCAACAAACATGATAAATACAGAGACATGGATATGGACAAGGAACCCGCTACAAAGTCAGACACCTCTGAACAAGGCAAAGATTATGAGGACAAGGAGGATGATAGGGAAACCATCAATAACACTACTATTGTGCCTTTTTTTATCGGCAGGGCCTGGACTCCAGGCCCGTCGATAGCCATGATCATCCTAAGCTGGAACTGTCGAGGACTGGGCCATACTCTTGCGGTTCCAAATATGCATGAGCTAGTGAGAGCTCACAGGCCGTTGGTGATATTCCTATATGAAACCTTGACACACTCAAATAAGATTGAAGAACTTATAATTTCTCTTGGCTTTGATGCGGCATTCTTAGTTGACAGAGAGGGTCGTAGTGGAGGTATAGCGGTTTTGTGGAAATTTTCGGATCAATGTACAGTCACAGGGTATTCGTGGAACCATACCGATGTAAGAATCACGGAACCTGGGAAAGACGAATGGAGATTAACAGGTTATTATGGCTTCCCAGAACAACGAAGACGATGAGAAGCATGGAATTTCCTCAAGGCTCTCTCTCGTATTAGTCATCTTCCTTGGTGTATTAATGGTGACTTTAACGCTATACTTGACTCGAGTGAAAAACATGGCCAAGTCGAATGCCCAACATGGACGATTCACCGCTTTAGAGAGGCAGTAATGCAATGTAATTTACAAGATATTCAGATGAAAGGACATCCGTTTACGTGGGAAAAAGGAAGGGGCAAAACACATTTTGTGGAGGAAAAACTTGATCGAGCTCTTGCTTCCACATCTTGGGCAGCACGATTCCCAGAGGCATCAGTAGCGAACACGGTGGAAACGTGCTCAGATCACTCACCTATACTCCTGGTCACTGAAGGCCAAGTAACAAATTTGGGTAGCATATCTTTTCGCTTCGAGAATAGATGGATGGAGGAAGAGGACTTCATTAGCACTGTGACAGATATGTGGGCGACTACAACAACATCTGAAACGATAACAAACAAACTCAAAGTGCTATCTACTGCTCTAATAAAGTGGAGCAAAAAACAACCAAAAGTAAATCGGAAAAGTATCGAGGAACTCAAAACCATGATTAATAGGATGCGCTCTTTCACATACATGAAATCGCTATCAACTGTTGAAGAGATGAAGTAGAGAATAAATCAATTGATGATACAACATGACATATATTGGAAACAACGAGCAAAACAATTTTGGCTCAAGGAAGGAGACCTTAACACGAAATTTTTCCACTCAATGGCAACAAGGAGGAAGGCACACAATAGAATCCAGAGTCTGACTGATGACACAAGTAAGGAATTCAATGATCCCCGGAATCTTGAACGCATTGTTGGTGAATATTTCGACCATCTTTTCTCATCCGAAAACGCCTCATATGATAATGTAATATACCAGATTGAACCAAAGCTCACAGCAGCTGAAAATAATACACTTTCGTCCCCCTTCACCATTGACGAATTCCGAGAAGCGCTGTTCCAAATGAACCCTAATAAATCACCAGGACCGGATGTGTATAATCCTGGTTTTTTCCAAAAATGTTGGCATATCATGGGTGAAGATTTTTTCCAGCAAGGGGTATAATGGCTGAACCAGGTAAATTTCCCAACGAAGTTCAATGATACTATTATCACTCTCATCCCGAAGTGTGCAAACCCAAAAACTATGAAAGATCTTCGGCCGATATCCCTATGTAATGTTATGTATAGGGTGCTTGCAAAGGTGATGGAAAATCGATTAAAGCTGATATTGCCAAAGTTAATTTCAGAGACACAATCAGCTTTTTTCAAGGCCGTTCAATCATCGACAATGTGATAGTAGCTTTTGAGATTATCCATCACATGAAGTGAAAACACCGAGGCAAACATGAGGATGTGGCACTGAAAATTGATATAAGTAAAGCATACGATCGCATTGATTGGGGTTTCCTGAAACTCATGATGCTAAAGCTAGGATTTGATGATCAATGGGTGGATCTCATGATGCTTTGCGTTACAACAGTGCGGTACCAAGTGCAGGTAAATGGAAATTTGGTTGGACCAATAACTCCAAAACGTGGACCGCGAAAATGATCCCTCTATCACCCTATTTATTTATTATTTGTACACAAGGGCTATCCACTTTGATTGAGAAAGCTGATGGCAGAGGCACGCTGCATGGAGTTAAAATATGTCGTCAGGCCCCGATAATATCTCATCTTTTTTTGCCAATGACTCGTTTATATTTTTCAGGGCAACAAAGGAAGAATGCACATAATTCAGAAAGATAATAACCACCTATGAGAGGGCTAGTGGGCAAACCATAAATTTTGGAAAATCTGGAATATTTTTTGGCAAAAATGTTGAGACCCAAAAACAAGATGAGCTTTCCTTGATCCTTGGAGTGTCACAGCCGCTAGACACGGGATGCCATCTTGGTCTTCCATCATTGATCGGTAGTAAGAAGAAAGTGGTCTTCAGTTACTTGCGATATCGGCTCTGGAATCGTATACAAAATTGGCGAGGAAATGGTATATCGAAAGCAGGTAAAGAAGTATCGTTGAAATCGGCGGCCCATGCTTTACCGGCTTATTTTATGAATGTCTTCTTGTTACCTACATCCCTTCTCGATGAGCTTCAGAAAATGATGAACTCATTTTGGTGGGTAACAACATCCCAAAATTTGAGAGGAATACATTGGACGAATTGGAATAGAATCTGCACTCGAAGGGAAAGCGGAGGACTTGGTTTCCGCAATCTCGAAGCCTATAATCTAGCCATGCTTGCTAAGCAAGGTTGGAAGCTCATTTCAACCCCAAATACTTTATCATCAAGATTACTCAAAGCTAAATATTTTCCCAAAAAAAAACTTCATGGAAACAAGCTTAGGATCAAATCCTAGCTTCATATGGCGAAGCATTTGGTCCTCACAAGCGATCTTGGCTCGTGGATTACGATGGAAAGTCGTAGATGGTCAGCATATAAAAATCTGGACACACCCATGGCTAAGAGATTCCAGAAACTTCTATATCCAAACACCGCATATACATCAGGAGGAAGTGAAGTATGTGAAGGAGCTGCTGATCACAGATACTAGGCAGTGGAACACGGGAAAACTCCATGAAATTTTTGCCCCACAAGATATTCAGGAAATTATGAATATCCCGTTAAATCCTCTGGCCTCAAATGATGACAGTATATGGCACTTTAGTGGAGACGGAAGATATACATTGAAGTCAGGGTACCGAATCATCATGGAAACCATCACCAACCATGAGCAGGTACATCGCCAGAATGGGGACTGGTCCAAAATATGGAATCTATAAACACCTCCGAAAATACGATCATTCCTTTGGAGAGCAGCGCGTGATTTCCTACTTTGCCGCTTGAAACTTCGATCAAAGAATATACAGGTACCTTCCTGCTGCGTGATATGTGAATCGGGATTTGAAAACAAGTGGCATGTATTCATTGACTGCCCATATGCAAAGGATTGTTGGAAAATTGCAAAGCTTGATTGCCTAGTGACGAATTGTGCAAGAGAAGCAGCATCATTCTCAAATTGGATATTTGAAAATCTGTATAAATTGCCCAAGGCTGCACAAACAATTCTCTAGGCTACATTATGGAGCATATGGCGCTTTCGAAATGAGAAACTATGGAGCGGTGTGTCTAGACCTCCGCAAACCACTGTTTCACTCGGTTATGATATGTTATGGAACTTGACTCAAGCACAAAAGAACTCTACAAAAGGACAAGCCCCAAGTTCTCGTCGGGATGCGGATGATCGATGGACGAAACCTCCTGATCCATATGTGAAGTGCAATGTCGATGCGACATTGTTTAACGAACATCAAGCTGTTGGCTTCGGTTTTGTGGTACGAGACTCGGCAGGGGAATTCATGGTGAGCAAAACAAGTGTAAATTACGGTCTGTTTGAAGTTAAGGAGGCCGAAGCACTTGCCCTCCTCGACGCTATCGCATGGACAACCTCTCTTGAACTCCATGACATTATATTTGAAACCGACTCAAAGACGGTGGTAAATGCGATCTCCTCAAAGAATGTTGACCACACAGAGTTTGGCTCAATTATCTCAAGTTGCCGTAAATTTCTCGACGCACATCCGTCATTCAAAATTCAACATGTTAGAAGACAAGCAAATATGGTGGCTCATGCTCTTGCTCGAGCGGCCATATCTTATGCAAACGCTTTTATTATGATTCACCCTCCAAATATCTTATGTAATTTCATTTCCCACGATTGTGAGGACAACATTTGATAAATGACATTCTCTTTTCAAAAAAAAAGTTAATTAGAATGCTAATAATCCAAATTTAATAAAATACACGTCTCAAATTTCCAAGTTTAAAATATCCAACAAATCAACTTAATTTTTTAAAAGTTTTAAAATCTTAAAATCACCAAATAATTAAATTATACTTTAAAATGCTAAAAACTTAATAAATCATTTAAAATGTCACTTTCTTGACTTAAAATAAAATATCACGTTTTAAAATTGTCAAAATCGTCGCCGGTCTCTTTTCCTCGATTCCATATCGAAAAATCGCCTGGAAAATGAAACTCAAGAAAACATTTTAACGTGCATCACATAGACATAAATAATTTAAAATAATGCAATTTCATAAATCATGCATCACTGAAAATAATTTTAAAATTAAATAAATGATTTAACGATTAAATAAATGCATGAGTTTTACGTGTACGGAATTTTCTACATAAATGTTATTGGTGCCCTTATGTATCTTGCAAATTGCACAAGACCTGATATATCTTTTGATGTAAATTTATTGGCAAGATTTAGCTCTTATCCAACAAAAAGACACTGGAACGGAATTAAACATATATTCCGTTATCTACGAGGAACGACAGAATTGGGATTTTTGTATTCAAAAGATACCAATCAAAGCATAATTTGTTATGCTAATGCTGGGTATTTATCTGATCCACACAAGGCACGTTTCAAAATCGGATATGTATTTACTCGTGGAGGCACTGCAATTTCTTGGCGTTCACAGAAACAAACACTTGTAACAACTTCATCAAATCACGCTGAGATTATTGTACTACATGAAGCAAGCCGAGAATGTGTGTGGCCAATGATCGAATATATCCAAATCTCATGCGGATTATCATTTGACAAAAAGTCTGTGATACTATATGAAGATAATGCTGCGTGTGTTATTCAAATGAAATAGGGATACATAAAAAGCGACAAAACTAAACATATTCCCTCTAAGTTCTTCGCATTCACCCAAGAGCTTGAGAAGAATACATATATTGATAATCTTTACATTCAATCAAGTAAAAACGCATTAGATCTCTTCACAAAGTCACTTTCTACGACAATATTCAGAAACATATATATAACATTGGAATGCGCAATCTACGAAATTTGTGAAGAATCGTTTGTGTTAACATGGGGAGAAGTTTACGTGACTGCACCCTTTTTCCCTTAATATGGTTTTTATCCCAAAGGGTTTTTCCTAGTAAGGTTTTTATCGAGACATTATAAAAATACGTAATGAAGACAATCATTATATCACGATCATCATCACAAGGAGAATTGTTGAAAATAAAGAGTTGAAATTATTGAATGTTGAAAATAAGAGTTATAAATATTGAAAATTAGTGTGTGATGATGTATTTATTTTTAGATTATTTCCAAAAAAATTCTATAAATAGGTCTCTCAATTTGTGAAGAAGAACACAATTGAGTGGAGAAAATTTTATAAAAGTGTGTAGTTTAATATATTTTGTGAGTTTGAGAATTTTACTTTTTACCGTGAATTTATACTTTTAATATTTTATTTATTTTAAATTAAGATAATTTATTTTGATTTCAAAAATCAAATCTTTTTACTATTTCTTCGTCATATCCTATCCTTTCTTATGTAGATCATATATGAGATAGGAAATCGATCATTTGATGTATATTTTATGTAACGTCCCGAAAATTTGAAAGTTCACGTAAACCACATCCATTCAAGTTATTAAATTTCTTTGGTATTTTATTAAATTGTTTTAAAGCATTAAATGCATGTTTATTTTATTAATTTGTGTTTAATTATTTTTATGCATTTTATGAATAATTATTGCATGATAGAATTTATTTCATGAAATTTTAAAAGTTCATGCATTAAGAATTTTAAGTTGCATTTCGCACCCGATCGAGGAACGAAGACCGATTAATTATCAGGAAAATTATTTTAATTACCTGTTTAATTTTTATTAATCAATATGGAGTGTTTTTAAAGGTATTTTTCAAAAATAAGAATTTTTGGGTATTTTTACCCTCATGAATTTTATTTTTAACTGTACGTAAATTTTATCGAATCGGTGGACTTTTTAAGAGTTCGGCTATTATTTTCAAAAACTTTCCAACACGAAATATTTTTCGGGAGTGTGTTTGGATTTAATGGACCTATTTTTAAACTTATTGGACTTAAATATTTTTTTAAACTCTTAAATGACAATTTAGGGCCATTATTTATTAATCAACTATTTTAATAATACCCTAAACTAAACCTAAACATACCCTACACTTATTTCCCCACCCACCAGCCGACACCCCTCTCCTTCATCAGCCACTTTCCCAAGCATCTCAGCTGAAAGCATGGTTGGCTGTCGCGGTCGCGGAGATCGGAACGGATGCTACCGTTCCAGTTACAATGAAATTTCGCGGAACGGGTATTTAAAAAAAATATTATAAATATATAAAAATTTAAAATTTTGGAAAATATTTAGAAATATTAAAATTAAAATAAATATCATTTAAATAGATTATTTGATGTAAATAAGAAATTTAAATATTTTTAAAATTTTATTAACAATTTATTGAACACAATTTATATCGTCATTATATTTAAAATATTTATAACCATATCAAAAATTAAATATACTATTAAAAATTATTTTTATTTAAATAATTAAAACTTTAAAATATTTTCGATTGGATATATATAAGCTCGCACAAATTTGAATCAATTTAGAGTGATGGACTAATAATAAGCATCAAATCTTATATAAAGTGATGTTACAATAATAAGCATTAAATCGGCGACGGTTGAATAAAAACCGTCGCTATTAGCGACGGTTTTAATAAAACCGTCGCCAAATTAAAATCGGCGACGGTTGAATAAAAACCGTCGCTACATACATAAAACCATCGCTAATAGCGACAGTTCAAAACAAAACCGTCGCGAATTGCGTTCCGGTTCCGTTCCACCGTTATATCACCGTTTTCCACCGTTATATCCCCGTTTTCGGTATATAAAACGCCGATACAAGCCATCAACCTACACATCCCGGAACCTCATCAAGGTTGCTGACGTTCCGTTCCCGTTTCGGCAAACCATGGCTGAAAGCTTCGGTCCTTCATTCTTCTTGCAACAAGTCTTCTTCCCCGCTTCTCCGGCGCCTCCCCGACGTCGAATACTTCAAGTTTTTGTTCAAATAACACCAAGGCACATCACGTACTTTCGTTTATGCATATTATGCGCCGTATACATGCTGTTGTGTGTTTAATCTTATGCAAAATTCACGATCCAGCCTTATGCTCGGAGGTTGTTCAGTTTGCTTCAAGTTTATGCATTTCCTTTTTATCCACTCACAGTTTTCATCTGAATTGTTGCAAGGGGGCTGCTGTATTGTGTGTTGAGGGTCTGTTATCACCGAGGAGGAGAGGGTTTGTAAGCTGGAACCAAGGCCTTGTCGAGTTGAGAGGGAGTGGAGTGCATTCTTTGATGTATTGGCTCGTAGAGGAGGAGATCGGCGAATTTGCTTGAACCAGCGGTGCAAGGGCTGATCCAAGCCATGGACCAGACCCTGGTGGGTTTGAACCATGGCTTAGGAAGGCTCGAACCTTGCTGGAACAAGCCTTGTAGCCTATCGGGCGTGTGGTAGTGGGTTCGGACGCGAGGTGCGCTTGAGGGGTAAACTTTGAGCAGGCGAGCTGTGCTTCTTGCATGGGAGTGTATGTGGTTTATTTGGGTCCAGAGGAGTCCTAGGTTGGTCTAGGAAAGGCTGAGTCGTGGCTGGTCCGCTTGGTTTTGGGTTAGGGAAGAAAACGTGGATAGGTGTTGCACATGGGGTTCGCGTAGGTGATTTATGAATTTTTCCAGCAAGTTGCAAGTCATGGCCGAGGGGTTTAGGGGTTTAGTCTTGATGGTTTTAGGGCCTTTTAGATGTTTATAAGGTGTGGTAACAAGTTGGAAAAATTTTGGTTAAGTTTCGGTTCGATTCGAGTTAAAACTGGGACCCCGGTCCAAGTTTTAAAACGAATTGGTTAAGTTGTAAAATGGGATTGAGTTTATGTCTAGGAATGCTTTTAAATATGTTTTGTGATATTTTAAGGATTTGGTAAGCTTCAAGTTAATTTTTAGAGGTCCAGGGTTAAAAAAATAATTTTTGGCTTTCCAGGGGCAAAAAGGTCATTTTTCACCCGGGGTGAAATTTTGGTCCTGGCAGCGCCCTGAGCACAAAATTTACTATATTTTAAATGTTTATGCATCATGATCATGATTTTTAAGGTTTTATGAAAATATATGTTGCATGCTTGAATTTAAAGAAAATTGCATTGATGCATGATTTTTATAAGTGACGTAAATGATGATGTTTTAAATGATGAGAATTAGTTGTGGCTATCGAAGTATATGTAAATGTTTAAGACGTATAAGTAAATTCTGATGATGAGGCCTAGGCACGGTGGATGGGTGATCCTGTCACTGATGTCCGACAGCCGTCGGGTACCACGGTTCTATGTATGATGGATCCATTGTAAATGAAGATGTACGATAGTCACTTCTAATGAACGGAATTCACTAAAGGATAAATGATGAATGATAAATGATGAACGATGTGCTATTTTGACACATCACAATTTCATATGACACGTTTACATTAAGTTTTTAAAGCTCATGAAAGATATGTTGAATATGATATTTTTCACTGCTGTGTGCTATGTATATGTACTTCTTATTTATGGTACATGTGTGTTGAGTCTTTAGACTCACTAAGCGTGTGTGATGCAGGTGAGTTTGATATCGAGGGGACTGCTAGGTGCCGAACTCTAAGTAGGTAGGCTTGGTGGGGCGACACAACCCGAGGACCACATGTTTTCCGCACGTTTAATATTTTATGAGTATGAGAGGATTTTTGAGAGGGCATGAATATTTATACACTGGTTCTTATACACTATTGATGTTTAGGGTTTTTACTCTTTTATGTTTACGCACATTCTTTTGGATAAACTTGGCCATTTTAAACTAGGGGTGTGCAACGGTCGGTTTGGTCCGATTTTAATAAACTTCGGTTCGGTTTTTTGATTTATGGTTTTTCGAATGCCTAATCCTAAACCAAACCATTTTAATTCGTTCCAGTTTGGTTTTTTTGTATTACGATTTGGTTATTATAGTCGGTTATTACGGTTTGTGTAATAAATTTAGTTATTAATGAAGTTGTACGTTATAAATTTTAAAAATTATAATAAAAAATCACAACCAAATTAGTTTTGATTATCTTACAAAAATCAAAATAAAGTAATCAAAAACATGCATAGCTATAATTCGTTTAACCAATTTGTTAAGTATCTCACAAACATCAAAATAAAATAATAAAAAATATAGATATGACAATTGTAAGCAATTGAGAATTTGGATATGTTGATAGTGAATAATTCCAGCATTGGATCCATCAACTCCTGCAACAAAAATTCTCATGTGTAAGGAAATTAAAATATCAACCCATTATGAAAAAGAATAAGTTCATATAAATTAGATCAACTTAACAAACCTGATTGCAAGTCACAACTATATATCAATAATGCAAGAATCCCTTCCATCATTGATAAAATCTAGAAAAATTAAAAAACGAGTATCATCAACCGATAAAGAATAAAATAATTATAACATAAAAAGATATGAGATACATAGATACACACCAGATTCAAATCGCTCAAGATAATCCAAGTCTTCTTCTACTTTAACGGATGAAGATTCATTTCGAAGCCAATCTTGAACACAAACAAGAGCTTGCACCAATTTAGGAGTCAAAGAACTTCTAGATGAATCGAGAACACGTCATCCGGTACTAAATGCACTTTCCGATGCAACAGTAGAAATCGGAATCGCTAACACATTACGAGCCATCTCAGCAAGAGTAGGAAATCTAGGTTCGTTAATTTTCCACCAGAGTAAAATAGCAAATTGTTCATTTTCAACCTCATTTTCTTCACCAAGGTACCTATCCAACTCTGTTTTAGCATCCATACTTCCACTCTTTGCTTTATGTCTCAAATATTCTTGTTGTATCAGTGTTCCTTTATGAATGCTTCAAAAATTTATACTTGATAAGTCCAATGTGTTACAATGTGAATCAGATGAGACTCCACATGCTTTTGAAGTTATCTTTGAATACTCATCAAATAAACAAGCCATATATTTCTTAACTTCATCTATAATTTTCTCCCATTTTTCTAACCCATACATCCTCAAAAGAACAAATGCGAAATAATCAAACTTGAATTGAGGATCAAGAACACAAGAAACAAAAATCATCTTATTCATCTTCTCTGGAGCACCACAATATTTGTCAAATTTATTTTTCATTCTCTTTGCCATCAAACTCAAATTAATATCATCACCCTCTATCAACAATTTCAAAACACAATAAAGCTCACCAATTCCATGGAAGTGAACATTTGAAGTTACGTATAATGAACCTGATACCCTCAGTGTAAGGTTATAAAATGTTTCAAGAAACTTCTCCATCCGTCTTACATTAGCCCAATCATCACTTGTGAGGGCTCCTGCAGTCTTTCCATCTTCACAAACATAAATAAGAAGATATTCCAACAACCCGGGATCAAGATTGTCATAACTTACAAAAGCATTTTCAAATTCTTGAGCAGCTTTTAACATCAAATAAGTGGAATTCCACCTAGTGGCAACATCTAAACACAAGGACCTTTTATTTGTTATTTTTTCAATTTCACTACAATCTTTAAATCTTTTGATCCTTGCAGGAGATTTTCTGATGTATCTCACAGCTTGTCTAACACGTCTAACAGAATCACTAATTTCTTTTAAACCATCTTGAACAATAAGATTGATCACATGAGCCATACACTTGACATGAAGGTGATTACCATCCATCAAATTTGTTCCCCACTTACTAAATTGTTTTGACAATTCTTTCACAGCAACATCATTTGAACTACCATTATCAACTGTGATAGTGAACACTTTATCCAAGCCCCAATCAAGTAAACACTTAGTTATTGCAATTGCCATATCATCACCTTCATGGCTACTAACATGGCAAAAATTTAGTATCCTTTTATGTAACTTCCAATCATTAGCGATGAAATGAGCGGTGAGACACGAATAATTAATTCTCTGGATTGAAGTCCATGTATCTGTAGTTAGGCAGACTCTTTGATTATTCTCCCTTAAAAAGTTCTTAAGCTTTTGCTTTTCTTCATAAAAAAGTTCAAAAAAGTCCCTTGTCACTGTTGTACGAGATGGAATTCGAAATTGAGGTTGTGCCATACTTACAAAGTATCTAAATCCCCCCTTCTCAACAAAACTAAAAGGTAGCTCATCTACAAATATCATTTTAGCTAAAGATTTCCTACATAATTCTTGATCAAATCTCCAAATACTCATTGAAACATCACCCTTATGATCTTTTGAAGCTTGTTGAAAACCTATTTTAGCTCGGCTAGTTTCAACATTGTGGGGATTTTGTTTTCATTTTCTAAAATGAGCGCTCAAAGTTGATGTGCCATTATAGCTTGTATTAGCAGCATAATTAGAACTACAGTATTTACCTTGCTCTAGGAGCCCCATTAGAATCATCATAGTTATCAAAATGTTCCCACACAACATATCTAACTCTTACCACTTTCCTTTTTTTTCCAGCATCACTAGTAATTGTAGATGCAGAAGGATGTACATTAGCATTTGAACCTTCACTATCATCAAGTTTACCATCTTCTTCGGCCATATATTAAGATATTAATATAAAATTATATAAGAAAGATATAAGAAACCTTTAATTTTGAAAGATAAAATAATTAATGAGAGTAAATGAGAAAAAACAATTTAGAGCAGAACAATAAAAAACATTGTCAATGCCGTATCGTGCAAGAGAAATCAGCTCTCACATTGCTGTATAGAGAACTAAATGCAGAAAATTCAAAACCATCTGTGACTGTTAGCATTAATGTCAACACAACACATTTCTTGAGACTAGAAAACTGATCTAGCCCCAAATAAAGTACATGGATAAAACAAAGACGTGGAAATGCAAATTAATCTAGGAACTCAAAGTTAGTTGAACTGTTGAAGACGTTGATTTGGCAATTCATTAGCAGCTTACAACCCATAGTTTGGTGACAAAAAGTGGACCCCCCCTCCGACTACGGAGCTAAACCCGCACCATGCACTTTTTCACACGTTTTGCATCAAATCATCTTCTACTCATTCTATTATCCAAAAACCTTCATATACAACTAACCTTTATTTGATGAAATATCTAGTTCCAAGAACTGGAAAAAAAAAAAGAAAAAAAGATACATATCAAACGGGCGAAAAGAGAAATAGCCCACCATAATCAACCCTTCTCAGGTAATTTAAAAGTAATATCTTAATATGTGACCGCGTCGAAAAATCCAAGAAGAAACGCTTTTTTCTCCAATTTGGCAATTTGTGCGGCTGAAGCTTGAAATTGTGAAATATGAATAGTCAATTTCAAAGGTCAATCTCAAAACCTAAATAAATTAGTTTATTATTTATTCACTTATTTTTAAGTTTTTAGCTTAGGACATGTTTGGAGTACAATATAATAAAAAAACAAAGAATTCTCATATATTCGGTTTTCTGTTATTTAGGTTTTTTTAAAAAAATAAAACTGAAAATCGAACCGAAAAACCGAAAATGCGTAATATCGAAACCGAAACCGAAACCGGTAAAATAACCGAAAAAACCGAACCAAAAAAACCGAATTTTACGATTCGGCCGGTTTTTCGGTTTCATCCGAAATTTGAACACCCCTATTTTAAACTGCTCTATTTTATTGTCAAATATTTACGATTATTTTTAAACGATATATTTTTCAGTAGAGTTGCATACCGCTCAGTCTTCAAGCCTCAAGTCCGTAAGTTTAAATGTTTTAAATGTTTTTAATGTTATCACATGCGGTTTACATGATATACGTTTTACGGGACATGTTTATCTGTCGTTATGTTTTGAAATTAGATTTTTTAAAATTTTTATGCATGTTACGACATGAAATGAGAAATTTTATGATTTTCATGCATGATGACTTGATGGTGGAATTGGACATGAATAAGAATTTTGCTATTTGGCATTAGAAGAGGTCGGAAATGATTTGACTATATCAATTTCGGTTAGTAGTACTGGTGTTCTACTTGTGGGTCATAAGTTAAACTTAAAAATTATGAATGCCTTTGGGACTTGTAGATTTTCTAAGAAATTACTGATGGTTCGTGGTTGCTAGCCGACTTAATTTTTGAGGATTCCTTGTAAGGATTAATGATTCGAAGACTACGACGATCATTAGAAGTATAAAACACAGAATTTATTTAGGGAGCATGCTCTACCTAATTGGGTTTAAGGATTGAATTGCATGAATTGAGAATTTTAAGGATCTAGTTGTAATAACCAATAATTTGAGGACTTAAGTGCAAAATAAAATTCTAAGGGACTATTTTCGAATTTACAGAATTTTGGGATTAATTTCTGAGTTTCGAGAATTTTAAGGTTTAATGAGACTAAAATCGAAAATTTTATGGGGACAAAAATGCAAATTTCGAAGGTTGGTGGGGCCAAAAATGCAATTTTCGAGAACTTTAAGTGCCAAATTGCAAATTCTGAAATTTTTGAGGATTAAATTCGAACTTTTGAGGAACACTTGAGTAAGATCAGTAACTTTTTGAGGTTATGAGAATTGATTTTTGGTCTAATAAGCTTAAAATTATTGAAATTTATATTACGGGAAACCTATAAAATGTAATTAAGAGCGCCAAGAAATTATGGGTAAATGTGGAATTTTCGAAATTAAGGACAAATTGGATAATATTCGAGGAAAGTAAGAAGTAATTTTGCAATTTTTAAGAAATTTGGGGACTTGTTTAGCTGTAAGTGGGAAGCGAATGGTTTAAAGGATATGAATTTTCGTTGATTTAGGCTTGAAGGGATATTTAAAACTTTGAAACATCTGAGTTATAATGTTATAAGAAATGGTAATCAAGGGCTTCGTAAGATAAATCAACATTGTGTTTGAAAGTTTAAGCGCTAGTGAATTAATGCTGTGACAAATTAAAAATTCAAAGTGCGGACAATTTAAGGTAAAGTTGATCAACTTGTTAAGTTATAAGATTAGACAGTAAGTTAACTTATTCTTGGGAGCTTAAAGTTTGATGTATCATAAGTTTTAGTCATGATCTTATCAGTTAAGATTGTACCTTTGTTGGAATTTAATCTTTCTAAAAAGTTAGGTATGATTGATGGTAAGGTGACTTGATAGACATATGTAAGAAGTGTGTTAGACACCATGTTTTGGGGAATTTTTAGAAGTCATTAAGAAACTTGATAATAAGTGAATATATGTGTTGGAATTATGTTATCCAAAACTAATTGGGTTGCGTAAATTTGAATTTCAAATTTATGAGATTTGTGTTCACACAGAAATTTTGGGTGGAATAAATACAAAAGAGAATTAGTTGCGTTCAACATAGATTACCAATGGACGAATATTCAGATTTTTATCGACAATACAACAAAAATGGCTTTCCGTAGCGCGCATATGGGCTTTCCGCAGAGCGCATTGCATGCTGCAAAGTTGCAAGCCGTCGAAAATTCAAGATTTTCCGCGGCGTACATGTGCACGCTGTTAATACTATTATTCACGGCGTGCATATGTACGCCGTTAATACAACTATCCGCAGCGTGCAATGTACGCCGTTAATATTTGTAGAACATCTAAAATTTAGCGACGATTGTTTAAAAAACCGTCGTTATTAGCGACCGGTAAAAAACCGCTCACGCCGTCGCTAATTTCGCGACAGTTTATACTACGTCGCTAAAGTAGAGACGATATTTAAATGTAGCGACGGTTATTTTTAGTGAAAATAAAAAAAATTTTACTTTTGTAATTTAGTTATTTTAAAAAAAAACTACAATACAACTATGATAACAGTACTCATGATCTTAACTAACACATAAAAAACAAAAAATGGAAACGAAAAAAGATAACTAAATCGAAACTTAAATAGAGAGAAAAATTTGAAGTGTTGAGAAGTGGTGTATAGGAAACTGGAACGGAAATCCGATATTTATAGATAATTTGCGACTATTAGCGACGGTTGTCCAATAACTCGTCGCTATTAGCGACGGTAAAAATAAAAACGTCGATAATAGCGACGGTTTTTGTTTAAATCATCGCTGATTTACGGATATCGACGACGGTTTTAAAGAACTGTCGTTAAAAGCGACGGTGATTTATTAAACCGTCGCCGATTTAAAATCGACGACGGTTTATTGTAAACTGTCGCTAAATATTGTGTAAACCGTCGCCAAATTTAAAGTAGCGACGGTTTCACTAAAACCAATATTCGTGCTAAGGTTTCTCCAGTTGAACTGCATAAATGCTAATATAATAGGTCAATGAACATCCTCGGTATAGTACAAGAAAGTAAGACGCAACAAAATTCGGACTGTCATTTCCAATATTGGGAATTTTGAGAAAAGTTGAAATTCGAGGTTATAGAAAAATAGAACTAGGTCACCATTAATCGTTACAAGTTGAGTTTTGCAAACGAGGATTTAGAAGGTAGAGTTAATCGGGACCGAGGAGACATAAAGACACCTTAAGATTTATTATTTTATCAAAGTAGCGCCACGGAAGTATGGACTAATGAGATACTAGAACTAAGTCTAAACTTTTTGATTATCAAGGATAAGCGAATTTCGGGGACGAAATTCAATTTAAGGGGAGGAGATTGTAACGTTCCGAAAATTTGAGGGTTCGCGTAAATCACATGCATGCAAGTTATTAAATTTCTTTGGTATTTTATTAAATTGTTTTAAAACATTAAATGCATGTTTATTTTATTAATTTGTGTTTAATTATTTTTATGCATTTTATGTATAATTATTGCATGATAGAATTTATTTCATGAAATTTTAAAAGTTTATGCATTAGGATTTTTAAGTTGCATTTCGCGCTCGATCGAGGAACAGAGACCGGTGAATTATCAGGAAAATTATTTTAATTACATGTTTAATTTTTATTAATCAATATAGAGTGTTTTTAAAGGTATTTTTCAAAAATAGGAATTTTTGGGTATTTTTACCCCAGAATTTTTATTTTTAACGGTACGTAAATTTTATCGAATCGGGGGACTTTTTAAGAGTTTGGCTATTATTTTCAAAAACTTTCCAACACAAAATATTTTTTGGGAGTGTGTTTTGATTTAATGGGCCTAATTTTAAGCTTATTGGACTTAAATATTTTTTTAAACTCTTGAATGACNAAAAAATGGGAATTTTTGGGTATTTTTACCCCAGGATTTTTATTTTTAACAGTACGTAAATTTTATCGAATCAGGGGACTTTTTAAGAGTTCGGCTATTATTTTCAAAAACTTTTCAACACGAAATATTTTTTGGGAGTGTGCTTTGATTTAATGGGCCTACTTTTAAGCTTATTGGACTTAAATATTTTTTTAAACTCTTGAATGACAATTTAGGGCCATTATCTATTAATCAAATATTTTAATAATACATTAAACTAAACCTAAACCTACCCTACATTTATTTCCACACCCACCAGCCGACACCCCTTTTCTTCATCAGCCATTTTCACAAGCATCTCAGCTGAAAGCTTCGGTCCTTCATTCTTCTTGCAACAAGTCTTCTTCCCCGCTTCTCCGGCGCCTCCCCAACGTGGAATACTTTAAGTTTTCGTTCAAATAACACCAAGGCACATCACGTACCTTCATTTCTGCATCTTATGCACCGTATACATGCTGTTGTGTGTTTAATATTATGTGAAATTCACGATCCAGCCTGATGCTCGGAGGTTGTTCAGTTTGTGTAAGGTCCAAAAAAAATTAAGACGACGTAATCCAACTGCATGCAAATCTAAGAAATATGAAAAATGAATAATTAATTGATTTTAATTGCTAATTAATTATGTGACATCCTTGTTTAGATGTTAAATGAGATTTTTATTGTCATCATGCATAAAATGGTATTTTTAAAGAATATTCAAGTGATGATCGAGGAACAGGGACCGAGGACTGATAAATGTAAAATGTTTTTTTTAAATAATTATTTTTAATTATTTAAAAGATGGTCGATGCTTTTTAGTATTTTGAAAATAAAGGGTTTTGAGGTGATTTTATACGCCGGGACGTAAATTTTATCGGTGTTTGTTTTTCAACTAAAATACGAACTTTTGGGACAACCCGGCTAATAAATTCACATGATTAATTAAAGAAAACATTGCTAATATTTTATTTAAAACCTAATTAGGCTAATGGGCTTATTTATTTAGCTTAATAGGCCAAAACCTAGTTAGTAATTAATTAGTGTATAAAATATGTAATTAAACCCTACACCTAGACACAGCCAGCGGCCACCACTATTTTTATTTCTGAAAAAAAAAAAAAAAAACTCTCCCACCCCTCTCTCAAACCTCACGGCACACACTCACAAAGTGGAAGAGATATTCGAAGGTTGAGAGGAGATCAAGCCAAGGTTTGCGTCCCGTTCTTCGTCGCCAACGATTATTCGAGCGTATAATACGCAAAGACACGACATATATCTCATTTTCTCGTCTATCACATCGTATTAACGTTTTTAAATTATGATCGTATGAAAACATGGTGTTCTTGTTTCTATTTTTGGATTTATTCATATGCATGACATAAACTATCGGTTTGATGCTACGATTCATGTTTTTCAAGTACTTAGGGGCTACCATGATGGTAAGACATAATCAAGTGATGCTGTTACACGTTTTAAAGGAGTAGTAGACACACACCAAACACTACACATCAAGGAACAAGAGGCGGGTTCGATAGTTGCTGTCATGGGGATTTTGTGTTCGGTTTTTCTGGTTAAGGGGCTAGCTTGGTCTTGGCTTGAGTCAGGGCTTAGCCAGGGTCTGTGAGGGGTCAGGGAGGAGTCCTAACAGGGGTAGGACTCGAGTATGAGGGGGCTGGGAGGAGTCCTTGCCAAGAAAGACTCCTACCCGAGAGCTTTCCTGTCATGCGCAGGGTTCGGCGCTTGCACAGGAGAAGTGGGGCTCGGCCTGGGGTACAAGGGCTGGGTCAGGGTATGTCCTAAGGGTCCTAGGCGGGTGCTGGAGAGGTTGGTTAGGGGGCCAAGTCAGGGGATAGAGTCCTAGACACCTAAGCATGAGTCCTTGTCCACATAGAAGTTCTCGGCCAAATTATGGGTAAGGAAGAGGCCTTCATTTTTGTTGTTTGGGATGGGTTCTTGGTGGTCTAAGGGTCCAGTAGGTTAATTTAGGATGTTGGTCAAGTTTTGGTTCGACATGGTTCGGGGGTAACTCGTGAAAATCGGAAGTTGGCTCGGGGTCGAAGTTTAGGTGTCAAAATAAGTTTTTTTAAATAAAGAAAAATTGGAAAACGGCTCACGAGGGTCGAGTCCTAGACCATGAGGGTTAAAATATTATAAAAAGACTAAATTTAGAATTTAGGAATTTTATATTAAAGTTTGGGATTTTCGGGATTAAAACACCGTCAAAACAATTAATTAAAGATAAATGAAAAAGTATAATATTTAAGCTAAACAAAATTATGGAAAAATTTATGTAAGCTTAAATAATTATTTGGGACATGTTAGAGTCATGAAATCAAGGAAAAAGTTGAAATCGTAAAATGTCGAGTCCAGGGGTAAAACGGTCTTTTTACTCCTAAAAAAATTAGTAAACGTTATGGCAGTGACCTAAATGCTGTTTTTATGATATTATGATTATTTTTAAATGTTTATGATGTATCCATTATTAAATTATGATTTTTAAATGTCTAAGGGATTTTCATGATTTAAGAAGACATTTAAAAATACATGTTGCATGCTTGGTTTCAAAAAAGAAAAAAAAATGTAAATGCTATTTATGATTTTTCTAAAGTAATGAGAATGAAAAATGTTGAAGGAAGTGAAATGATTGGGACTAATTCGTTAATGGTGGGGATATCGTGAGGGTTATGGTCCCAGTGGGAGCCCGACGATCGTGTTTCCATCATTGGGAATATGTGGTAACGGTTATGTGGTAACGGATTTGTGGTAACGGTAAGAATGGGAATGTCGTGAGGGGAAAAGGTCCCAGAGGGAGCCCATTTATGGGAAAAGGCACCAGAGGGAACCCCGACGATCGTATTTCTATTCGAATCATGATAGGCCAAGGCTCAGTTGACCGGTGAGAGTGTTGCTGATGTTTCCGCCGCCCAGTACTGTGGTTACATGTAGATGGATCCATCGACTCTTATGATCATGATCAGGAAAGTCACAATTAACGATCTGAATTCAACAAAGGAAAAGAAAAAAGGGAAAAGGAAAATATTTATGATAACGTTAAAATGTTTTTATGTCATGATAAGGAAAAAGGGAAAAGATTAAGATTTATTAATGCATGTCATGAAATGTTATTTTTACCTAAAAGTATTTTCACTGTTGCATGCGATTTTATATATATGTATTTGCTATAAAGACGATGGTATGTTGAGTCTTTAGACTCACTAGGTGTGATGGATGCAGGTGAGGATGAGGGAGGACTTGACGGATGATGAGACTGGACTGATGGCGCACACAACCCGAGGACTAGCGTTTCTAATATTTCGCATTATGACTTTTGACTCATGATTTATGATTAAAGATTTTTAAGACTATTTATTTATGCATTTGAGAGATTTTTGAGAGGTTTAGTATGGGCTATACTTTTCATACTTATTGCTTTTTAGGTTTGGTAAACATGCGACGATTTTTATTTTATGACCATTGCATTTGATTTTGAAAATGATAGATGATTGGTATTTTATTTTAAGGGGTAAAATATTTTCATGTGGTAAGTATACATGGCCGAAAATTGAGTGGTTTAAAAAAAAAATTCTAGTACTTTTAAAGCAATAAAAAGGGCAGGACGTTTCAGTTGGTATCAGAGCAAAGGTCCTGTAAAGGGTTGTGCTACCATCAGCGCCGGAAAGATCAGTCGTCAAGCGTCAAATTGTAAGTATACATGCTTTATATGATTGTATGATGTTACTTGCATTATGTCATGAATAAGGTGTTTACGTTACATGTTTATTATCTTTTTGAGTATTATTGCTTTTCATGCTTAAAATGCTAATTAAGTGAGGCTATGTCACATTATTATAAAACTTAGATTCAAATGCATGTTGGTTACGTTAGAATTTTGAAAACATTCAGATAAAAATGCCTCCTAGACGTGCCACCGTTAATGGAAACCAAGCAGAGAATAGTGTGAATCACCAAGGAAATGGACCTTTACCACCACCACCACCAGGGGATGCTGCTACTCGTGCTTTGGAGGGGATGGCTCGACTTTTCGAGCAGCAGTTACAGCTGCAGTTATAGCAGATGCAGTAGCAGCAGCTACAGCAGCCACCTAAGCCTCAACCTGATATATATGACCATCTCCGGAGGCTAGGGCCGAAGGAATTTTCTGGCACTACCGATCCCTTTGCTGCTGAAAGTTGGATCCGTTCACTCGAGGTACACTTTCGATACCTGGATATGGGAGATGCGGATTGTGTGAGGTGTACCACTTATTTGTTTAGAGATGACGCTTCTTTGTGGTGGGAAGGAGCCGAGCATGGTGTGGACCTTGCTACACTCACTTGGGCTCAATTCAAGGCAAAATTCTATGAGAAATATTTCACTCCGGATGCTAGGAGCCGAATAAAGAGGGAATTTGTGGCCCTCCGTCAGGGTGATGCTACTGTTTCTGAGTTTATGAAGAAATTTGATAGGGGTTGTCACTTTGTACCCCTTATTGCCAGGGATGCGGAAGAAAAGCTCAGACATTTTATGGATGGCCTACGACCTACCATTCAGGATAAAGTTATGATGATGCGTCCTGGGGATTATGCTATCGCAGTTACCTATGCATATCAGGCCGAGCAGTCTTTGAAGGACATCGACTTTGAGATTCAGCGCAAGAGGCAGCACAATCAGAATAATAATCAGCCTAACAAGAATCCATTTACGGGTCCTCCTAGACCTCAAGGGCCTCAAAAGCCCCAAGGTCCAGTCAAGAAGCCAGCTCCACCAGAGCCACAAAATCTTGGAGCACCAAAGCCTGCTGAAAGGCAAACATGCAAGGAGTGCAA